>NC_030828.1:9317048-9627048 GCF_001704415.2 Capra hircus
CACAATGGACAGGAAAAGTAATTGGGACCTATTAGCAGAAATTTTCATAATGACCTTGGCAATATAAGCCCATTGTCTTCATGCATTAGTATCTGTGTGATTACTTAACTATTGTAGATGAAAGATCACTGTTGCTTGGGTATAGCAACTATCAAATAAATTGCAAGTAACAAATTAAAGTAAAAGGCTTCAAATGGTGTTTTCAAAATTATATTCTTAGTGTAAATTATCTTTGAGAAAAACTATATCAGGTTTTTCAGTGTCTCCTACTTTAGAACATCTCAGGTAAAAAAATATTTAAAAGTCACAACTGAATTTCAAATAGATATCAAAGATAATCTTTAAAAAGAATATTTTTTAAAGGGGAGCAGAAGTCTATGCCCTACAAGGCTTTATCCTGATATGATCAGGCATATTTGCTGTCTCCTGTTTCAATCTAAGAGCTTCTCAATCTAAAAAAGCAATACTGACTGGGGAAAATAATTCCGTTATCTGAGCTACCTACCACATCACTGGCTAAAGTCTTTGAGAAACTGTAAGCTACCATTTGTAAGTATGGTGGTGGTTTAGTCGCTAGGTCGTGTCTGAATCTTGGGACCCCATGGACTGTAGCCCACCAGGCTCCTCTCTCCATGGGATTCTCCAGGCAAGAACACTGGAGTGGGTTGCCATTTCCTCTTCCAATTGTAAGTATAGTCAGTGAAATCGGCACGTACCTGTTTACTAAATTCTGAGAGCATAGCAGTGACTTTCTCCAATAGAACAATATAATACCATAAAAGACCTTAGCAATTATCTGCCTAGAAATCTGCAAACTTTTTTTGTAATGGGTCAGATAATAAATATTTAAGCTTAGTGATCTCTGTCATAAACAGTAAACAGTATTGTCGTTGGACAAAAGTGGCTGTAGACAACACATAAACGGACTTGGCTATAATCCAAGAAAACTTTATTAACAAAAGCAAACATTAGGCAATATATGAGGTGCGTTTCCTTGTTTCCCAATCACACATCTGTTTCAGACTCTTCACTGAACATAAGGCAAAGCTAAGCACAAAGCCATCGCCATTTGCTCAAGAATATCCAGTCACCAAGTTGCCCTAGTAGTTCAGTTCTCATTAGAGGAACTTTCTCATATTAAAAAAAATAGAATTAATTTTAGCAAACTTCTCTCATTCTCAGTTTCCTCATTGGAAAAAAAACATGAAAATAATGACAATGATAGAACATACCTTGCCTTTCATACAAAGTTGGGCCAAGTGGAAATTCTCCTTGACTGTAGCAAATGTTCTTAGCACAGGGTCTCGATATAATGTTTGTGTAAAGACAAACAGGCACACTCACAACTGTACTCACTCACAGAGGTGTGAATGTATATACGTGAGATGATTGTTCATGGAAATCTGGGTCAGTGGGACTTGGACACATAGTGCCTTAGGGCACAAGGCAAAGAGACCTTGGTACAGTATTTTTATATTTTGTTGACAGCTACTCACTGCTTTGCTTTTCATATTTTGGCCAGAAAATATCATGCTGAAGTTTTATTAGAATAAAAAGAATAAAAATCAAGGGACCCTCAACAGACAAATCTACAAAGCCCAGGTTTGCTAGATAGATTTGTCGATGAATCTGACCTCTGAGATAGAGACCCCTTGCAAAGTGTCTCCATCCATGATGGTCAAGGTTTCTAGAACCTTGTCATGTGCCGAGCACTGGTAAAAGAAGTTCATGTGCAGGAGCTCGCTTAATGCTCACAGAACATCAGGAGATCTTCAATTAGGCATTAAACCTTCTTCTGGGCATATCCTGCCTGGGATATGGCAGGAAAGCAAAATGAAAAAGTTTCCATTTGTGTGGGTTACATTCTTCAATAACTATATATATGATTCCGAGTGTTGGTAAGTGATATTAAGAAACATAAAGTCCAACCCAATATATTAACACATTTATGTGGAATCTAGAAAAATGGTACAGATTGTCTTATTTGCAAAGCAGAAGTAGAGACACAGACATAAAGAACAAATATATGGATACCAAAGGGGGAAAACGGGTTGAGAAGAATTTGTAGGTTGACACTGACATATATATACTATTGCCACTGTGTATAAAATAGACAACTGATGAAAACCTACTGTATAGCACAGGGAACTCTTATCAGTGCTATGGTGGTGACCTAAATGGGCAGGAAATCCAAAAAAGAGGGGATATATGTATACACATAGCTGATTACTTTGCTGTACAGTAGAAACTAATGCAGCTTTGTAAAGCAACTATACTTCAATAAAAATTAATTTAAAAAATAAAAGTAAGGTAAGGAGATAGAGAGATGGCAGAGCTCTTTAAAAGGATGAGCAAGGACATTGACTCCTTTCAAGCATAAGCCTAAATAAAGTAGGCGAGCAAGCTAGGAGCACTCCTGGAGGAGTATGACCAACCTAGACAGCATATTAAAAAGCAGAGACATTACTTTGCCGGCAAAGGTCCATCTACTCAAGGCTATGGTTTTTCCGGTAGTCATGTATGGATGTGAGAGTTGGACAATAAAGAAAGCTGAGCACAGAAAAACTGATGTTTTTGAGCTGTGGTGTTGGAGAAGACTCTTGAGAGTCCCTTGGACTGCAAGAAGATCCAACCAGTCCATCCTAAAGGAAATCAGTCCTGGGTGTTCATTGGAAGGATTGATGTTGAAGCTGAAACTCCAATCCTTTGGCCATCTGATGCAAAGAGCTGACTCATTGGAAAAGATCCTGTTGCTGGGAAAGACTGAAGGCAGGAGGAGACGGGAACGACAGAGATGAGATGGTTGGACGGCATCACCGACTCAATGGACATGAGTTTGAGTAAACTGTGGGAGTTGGTGATGAACAGGGGAGGCCTGGTGTGCTGCAGTCCATGGGGTTGCATGCAAAGAGTCGGACATCACTGAGCGACTGAACTGAACTGAGCTGAGGAGGAGAATGTGCCAGGACCATAATTAGGGGGTGCTCACAGTTAGGCAGTGCTTGGCATGTGTGAGCAACAGCAGGGGTTGTCTAGGACTCTTGAAACCAGTGAGCTAAAGTGATGCTCAGACCTTGGCCCACAGTGGGAAGTTGGAGTGTCCCCTTGCCTGAGTTGCCCTTGGGATGGCCTCCCCAATGCCTGCGGCAGGCTTCCAGGGCCCTATCTCTCTGCACTGGTCATTGTCTCTGCTGGAGGCTCATCTGCCCATCAGCGGTCTCCCCAGTGAGCACAGCCTTCCTGGCTTCTCCTGGAGAACCACCCTCCCTTGCTCTCAGTACTTCCTTCTCTGGGATACTCATCCACAGGGACATTTTCCTTGGCCACAGAGGAGACTGGCTTACTGGGAGGCCATAAGAAAGACCACAAGTTGGGTGGCTTAAACAACAGGCACTTGTTTCCTTATAGTCCTAGAGGCTGGGAGTCTAAGACTAAGGTGTCAGCAAGGTTGATTTCTCCTGAGGTCTCTCTTCTTGGCTTGTAAATGGCTGCCTTGTCATTGGGTCTAAATGTCGTCTTTCCTGTGCTTGCCGACCCCTGGTGTCCCTCTGTGTGTCCAAATTTCCTCTTCTTATAAGGACATCAGTCGAATTGAATTAAGGCCCACTGTAACAGCCTCCATTTAACTTAGTCACCTCTAAAGGCCCTGTCTTCAAATACAGTCCCATTCTGAGGTACTGGGGACTAGGACTTCAACATCTGAATTTTGAAGGTGGTCAATTAAGCCCATAACAGAGGCTTACCGGTTCATGGTGCAACTTTTCCAGGTAGAGTTTGGTTCCTCTTTGCTGATCATTGGACATGCACTCATTGGGTAGAGGATGACCAGGCTTCCTGATTTCCCACACACTAGGCACAGAGTGCCCATCCTCAACGTGTGTACCAAGGGATAACCAGGCCCCTTCCAAGGAAAATCCATCAGGCTACAGTTTTCCCAAAGCAAAGGCCTTAGGGCGTCTGTTGTTCAGAGCAGAGCACTTATTGGGTGTTATGTTCCAGGAGGAGCTTGCATTCTCCTGCTGGTTCTACACCCCGATTACTTAGTTTCTAGCAGGTCCTCAGTGTATCAGTATCGAATGAATGGAAGCTCTCAACTCTGCTTTGAGAGGAAACTAGGAAAGTCACTGCTCACAATTTCTGTGTTGGCAGCCTGGAAGAACATACTTACACGTCAACACAGTAAACTTGTAAAGGTGATCAGAAAAGCTTCAGCAAATCCCATTTTGATGAGATGATGGGAGAATTGCCAAACAACATGACTTTAGTACTCGAAGACATTGTCAGTCTGCAGAATAGCTTGCTAGCGGGTAAGTGCTGAATTCACTCCATGGTAGCCCTAGCATCCACAAGACATTTCGGTGTGATTTTAGAATCAAACTATGTGACCCACATGTATACATATTCAGTCCTGGTTAAAGTTGGATCAGTGAACATGCTTTGACCTCCAAGGTCTCCTGACAACATTTTTATGACTCACTTGCCTCAAAAATGGGAGAATAATGGCTTGTTAGAGTGAAAAAGAAAGGTGGAGTAGAGTCTGCTTGGGAGGATAGTCTTTCTGAATGTCGATTCTGACATGTATAATTTAAACAGAGACCATGGTGTATCCTTTCAAAAAAAAAAAAAAAATCAAACTCCAGTTGACATTCTTATGGTACTTCTATTCCTCATGAGGATTATGCAAACAGAAAATAACAAATTAACCCAAAAGAAAAAAAAGTTTATGTCTAAGAGACAAATTTTTAATGAGAGCGTGATGTCCATTTTACAGAATTTAATTCAAATAACAGGCAATGCATTTCCCAACTGGAACATTAGTTCTGGCTCCCAGCTACTTCATCATTATGTCTTTACTATGTCTTACCTTAAAGCTGCTTCCACCACATCAGAAACAATGTACCCCGAGCCAGGTTTTAAATCAAGGGTATTCATCAATGCACACTGGTTTGAAGTGATGATGTTATTTTCAGTACCAGGGGCCGAAAAGAAATGAGTTGAAAATGTTAAATGTGGTTCAAGTTCTCGTCACGCCACAAGGAAAACATATTCCAAGCCAAATTAATGTAGGAAGTAAGACATTCGAAAGCATCCTCCAGTCAACTACGGTTTGACATATTGTGATCATCTTGCTGAATAACGCAACAGCACGCGAATTTCTCCAATACACTCACCAAATAAAGAGGAAAACTAGTCACTCTTCAGACTTTTCCAAAAAGAACACTATTTGCAATACAGTTTGAAAGAACAGTGGGTCTTGCGCTGGGCCATGACCAGACTAGCTTGCTGGTCAATTCATGTGTAACGTAGGTTCAGCTGTACTTGGGCAGGAGCCTGGAGCCCAAAGGCTGTCCCCAGACTGAAATTCTTCTGTACTCCAGGTTTCCTTTTGTTCTGACGGCACTTCTCTCAACAGTGCTTGACAATGAGTGATGCTCTAAGACCCTGCTCTTTCACACCCGGTGGGTGACCTATAACTTTTCGTGGGTCACCTTTGACCTGGGAGCTGACAGTTTGATTTATTGTCCAGTGTTATGATTTATGAGCATCTTCTCAGAATAATTAACAGACAACAGGTGCTAGCATAATAATTTTGATTACCCAGCGGCTCATGAAACCACGACAAAGGTGACTTCATTTTCTGAATAAGAGAAGCACAACAATTAGAAATTACACAAAGAAATGCGTTTATGCCATAGTTTTCAGCCTTTTGTCCGTCACAACAGAAGACTTATTTAAGAAGCCTGCATTCCTCTCGGACACCAGGAAAAAAAAATAAGGGACTTCTACCCAGTGAATATCAGAAGACACTTTTCATTACCGTATGGGTAGAATTATTTTCCTTTCTTTGGTGAAGTCTTGATTAATTGAGTTATGTCAGACTTGTCATGCAGACCACCTTTTAGCATCCCCTTTTTGACAATGGACCTTGCCCAGGGGAGAACTGATGGTCAAAGGAAGTTTGGGAAAGCATTTAATTTTCTATAAAGCACTCTAGAGTAATTCAACCAAATATACTTTAAACATTTCTGCCTGAGTATGCAAACAAAAGCCAAAAATACTCCCCTGCACAGAGTTTATTTTTATGTCAGAGTCTACAAAAAGCAATTTACATGTTCGGTTTTTTTTAAGTACTATATTATTATGGTTCCTGTTAGTTTCAACTTCCTCCCCTATTCTCAGTTTTTGTGATGTTTTTCTTCAGGAGACGCTACATCTCTTTTATTCAAATCAAGGGGGGTATCCTCACTACAGATTTTATTATGGGCACCTCACTCTCCTAGGGATTGACATTTATTTCCAAATGAATCCTCCGTGCATTTAGGTAAGCACCTACCTTTAAGAATGCCTAATGCCGTTTTTGTAATACTAAATAAAAATCAAGTCAGGTAAGATTTATTCCCCATAGCTCTCCATTTAATCTCTGCCGAAAATGGACCTAAGTGTTACTAATGAAATTGAAGTACACAGGCCTCTGAATATGTAACAGTCCTGCCTGCCACCCAAATGCGAGGTGGCTAAGGACCTCCTGTGCATATGAAATGCCATTTTGTACAGCTCCACCACAGTGATATTACAGGCTTATCATTTTAATTGACTTTCTGACATATAAAAATATTCCTGCAATCCTGCTTTACATTATAGTTTAATAACAGCTTAACACACATCTATGAAATATTCATTCCTGTTACATTCAAATTTTAAAATATCTGATGGAGAGCCTGGTTAATAGATAAAGGAGAGTTCCTGGAATATTAAAGACACTTAGGTGCAGGTAGGGTCCTCCACTGGAAAAGAAAGCACAATTACCATGAGGACTGCAGATTTTTTATTTTTTATTTTTTTTAATTCAGAAAGATCCTCTTGAACCAAACTCTGGGGAATATAAGGGCAATTCTGTGGCAGGTGTTTTTTTTTTTCTCTCTGACTACAGCTGCAAGTTTCCTGTTTCTGTTCCATCAGCCTCACTAAACAGAACCATATTTCTGAAGAAAAATCCCAGAAAAACCAGATTCATACATTTATGTTTAAAGCATTCTAGGGATAAAAAACATGCATATTTAGTAAACACCTCAGCAAACCCAGCGCTACAGAAAATCCCCCATTTGGTTACCATGTTTCCAGGATCTCCACCCACCTTTCGGCTTCAGCGAGCAAGTTGGGGAGAAAGTTTACTTTTCACACATGATGCATGTGCGAATCATGAGGTGATTTTGGTACTTTGTTCCCTATCAATTTTTAAATTAATTGTCTGGAAGAAAGCAGCGGTTAATTTTGGCCATAGACTTTTTGATTAGAAGCTTTGACCCCTTTTGCCTTTTGGCATCTCCTATAGAATCCCCTGACATGCAGGGTAACCCTTGACACCTGACTCAACACAAAGTCACACCCTGGCTGGGCCATCTTGCACATTCAGCAACCCTTTTGTTGCCGTGGGACATTCACCCACCTCAGTCCTCCTCTAAGAAAGGCTGCTCCCTTGTCTTCCCCTTAAGCCTCTGCGTCAAACTTATTTCCCAGGGAAAAGAACAGCTCCACCCCAACCCATCCCAACTTCGTACCATTACTTCTGTTTTTACAAACTTTTCACTACGGCATCATCCCATATGTTTGTGCAGTGCACAAGAAGGCTTCTTTAGAAAGCGCTGATGCTAATTATAAATTTAATTTGCATTTTAATTAGAATGGTAGCAAATTAAAAGCGTGGCAGCTGGAGAATTTTGAACGCTTTGCAGAGATTTGGTGTCAGTATCTCCCTGTTTTTGACTTTGCAGCCCTTTCTCTTTTTCTCCCTCGCTATCTTTCCTTCACACAAGCTTCCTGGCAATTTTTCTCCCCTCATCCCTCAGTCTCTCTCATTCCTTTCATTTGTACATTTTTCTCTTCCTCCATTCTCCCCCTCCCCTGAGGATCAACTTATGGATTCTTTCTTTCTCGTGCTGATAAACGGTTGGTGCCTGCCTGGTGCCAGCATACGGTGTGCAGTGGTGATAGAGTGTGTGTGGAGAGCCTTTTAAAAGCCCCTTCTGGTGTTATTCACTTTTGCACTCCGTGTCTGTCATACAGGTAGGAATCTAATATTTCCTTTCCTGGAAGAAGGGAGCTGTTTGGGCTCCTTGAGCCTCTGTTTACCACAAATCTTGGTCTCAATAACAGTCTCTTTAAATGACTCGAAATCTTGGCCACAGGCCTTGGACGCATTAATAAAATATTCATCAGGCCCTCCGATGCCCCCTCCACATCTGAGCAGAGGCATTGTTCAGGGTATACCTCTGGGCAAAAGCCCTGCGCCGTCAGCCTGCGGACTCCAGTGGCTGCGGCTCTCAGCTGTCTTTCACTTGGGAAGCGAGCATGTCTGTTTTCAGCGCTCACGTGAGCACGCTGAGGCAGTCCTGTCGTTTCCCCTGCGTTGTGTCTCCATGGTCATTTTCCTTCCTTCTGTTCGCTTCCCCCACAGTGTCCTTGCTCAATAATTTTCATTAATTGATTGACAGCTCTGATAGACCCAACTAACCTCTATCCCACTCTCATGTCTGGTTTTAAATAAGTACTTGTACGTCCAATGACCTTGTCGCCTCATCAGCTATCAGAAAATGAGCATGCAGATATGGAAGGAGCTGATTAGCAAAATACGCAATAGATCTCGTCGCTGGCTGAAGTCCACTGTGAGCAGCGACAGCGAAACTTTGCCATTTTACATTTCCGAGAGCATTAAAAAATAGAAGGGTAAGCAATAAGCCGGCGATGCTGAAACTCACTGGCATCTGTTTAAACGTTTTAGGAACAAGCCCCTGCCCATCATTTGGTCACCCTGAAGGAAGAGGAAGAAGGTGTGGGGCTCGTGCCTCAACAGCTCAGGGAAGGAAGACGCCTAGCAGTCACCTCACTGGTCCTCCTTAAACCTTGAACCCAAACAGCTCCGACTGAGAGCATTATTCATCCTAAGAGCAGTTTGCTTCTACAGAATTCTGAGTGCACACGTGTGTGTGTGTGTGTGTGTGTGTGTGTGTGTGTGTGTGTTGCTTTTTCTCCACCTGTGTATTCTTGATTTGGGGGTATGCTAGATAGATCATGTATGGATGTGAGAGTTGGACTGTGAAGAAGGCTGAGCGCCGAAGAATTGATGCTTTTGAACTGTGGTGTTGGAGAAGACTCTTGAGAGTCCCTTGGACTGCAAGGAGATCCAACCAGTCCATTCTGAAGGAGATCAGCCCTGGGATTTCTTTGGAAGGAATGATGCTAAAGCTGAAACTCCAGTACTTTGGCCACCTCATGCGAAGAGTTGACTCATTGGAAAAGACCCTGATGCTGGGAGGGATGGGGGGTAGGAGAAGAAGGGGACGACAGAGGATGAGATGGCTGGGTGGCATCACTGACTTGATGGATATGAGTCTGAGTGAACTCCGGGATTTGGTGATGGACAGGGAGGCCTGGCGTGCTGCGATTCATGGGGTCGCAAAGAGTCGGACACGACTGAGCGACTGAACTGAACTGAACTGAGATAGATCAACCTTCAAGAGCTACTGTTGATAATGAGCTCTACGACTCTCATCCACCTAATAAGCAGGGAAATGTATTTCTACATCATCAAACTCCCAACACTGTACTAAATACTAAGACAAGATAAAGGGCGGTAATCTACATCTGATAGCAGCAAAAACTTGTTATAGCCTGTTTTAAATATGCCGATTTTTACCTAAGTCAGTAGTCATATCCTATGAATGAGACTGAATTAGAAAGTTACTAATTACTTAATGGTAAGACATCACATTTCTCAAACTACAAAAATAAATAAATAAATAAATAAACCCACTGATACAAAAGTCAAAACTTACATTTTAATTCCAAATAATATTTAGTGGATACTACCACTCATTTTACTTGATGAATATTTTACATTTTTCATTTCAAGGGTCTCAAACATGATTTAAAAACTATTTGCATCAGGGATGCTGATAAAAGTGGGATTCCCTAAAGGAAGAATTGTTTCGTAAGTACCGTCTATGATTTACACCAAGGTTTGGAAGTCGGAGACACTTAAGTTGCCAAATAAACTATTTTATATTTTTATAAGGTTGATTGAAGCTATTTCAGAAATAAAAATGCCTGCCACAAAATTAAGTTCTTTAAAATTTGGACCCAGAAGAATTAGAAAAAGAGTCGGCATTAGCATTTACTCTAAGTATAGGGGTGAACTGATAAGACGTGCTGAAGATAACATTTTGATGATGGCAAAGGCATCTAGAGTTTCACAGTTTGATTTACTGTTAATTTAAACTTTATTGTGAAGAGTGTTTTATTACATAAAAAATTTGCTTCTTTATAATTTTCAGAATTCTATCTTGAATTTTCAAAAGCAGGAGGATCTCTGTGATACTGGCATTTTAAAAATGTTAACACGCATATTGCCATCAAAGAGTAATTGCTTAAAATAGTGGATAATGGTATGCAAAACGTTGGCCATGACTTACCCTAATTAAGTAACACAATTACAAGACAAAATAGCGACAATGAAAGTTCTCATTTCTTGCGCCACTGTGGCATCCACCACTTGCCTTCTTCTTAGCCAAAATATACCCACTGTACTTTAAAACCATACATGTCAATCCCCTGGCTTTGAAAGGAAACACACATTTTTGATGGCATTTTGAGATGGACACTGCAGTTTTCCAAGATAAATCTTTTTCACTGCCACTTTGGAAAGGTTTAGTTTTTCTTCGTGTAATTTTTTGCAGCTGTACAAAACACTTTCATTAACCCAAGAATGGATTATTTGGAGTGCTAATTAATTGATTCTTCAAAATGCCAATTGACACACTCCCAGGGAAAACCTGATCTAAGCAACTATGTTAATCAAGCTATTGTACTTGTGGTTCTGTCTGAATATCAGACCATCTGAAATGAGGAGAACTTTGCCATTACTCGCCTGGCCCTCTCATGGGCAGCTAATTAATATGAGCTGAATATGACAGTTATACTTGTACGTTTGCCGTACTGCCTGACAATAACTCTATAAAATTACATTTCAGCTAAAGAATGGAAACAGTGTTAAATACCATTATTTGCCTTCCTTTGATGTCTCAGAGTCATTATGAAAGCAATTACAGCAGTTTCTCTGTCTGTATGTCTACGGGGTATTTATTATCTGTATCTGTCTGAATCCTTTGCCAGGTGGAGAATATACGGCATATTAAAGACAGGGAATTCAGCCACAATTATCAGGATGGGAACAGAGAAAGAAACAAAATCAGAGTTTTGTGGATGATCCTGCCAGAAAACAGTAATTTGATATTGAAGTCTGGTGATCCACGGGAAACTTACAGGCTCTTTTTATTTATTTAAATTAAAAAAAAAAAGAAAATTCTCCAGGTTCACAAAGCTCATGAATCTAGGGCAAAATTAATCAAAACCAATAGGGAACTGGAAAACACAAAAACAAAAGGGAAAAAAACCTCAGGGCAGCAGCAGAAAACATATTTTGCTTCTTAATTATAAGCGAATATTCTCCTTTTCCACAAGCCCTTTCCTAAAACGATCGGTGCAGTCCACAAGATGGGTTTTTGCTTTTCCAGGTAAAATGACTCATGGTCTTTTTCACACATGGAGTGAGACACCAAGGATTCAATTTTCTGGTCACCTCCAGTACTTTCCCAGAGCTATTGAAATCTGGCATCATTCCGACATATCTCTGTGCCGCTCAGGTCTAACTCCTTGCTATGAAACATGTCTCTGCACTTCAAAGGACACTTGTGACTGACAGGCAAGGCATGGCGGCTGCCCGCCCTGTGGTGGAGTTTTTCTCCAGGGCACTGTCTGAGGACCGGCCTCTATATGATTCAATTCAGAGAATATTGATTGCGTCTCCCCATGTGTTCAGCATTCCGTGAATGCTGTGGCAAAGGAGAGATGAAAAAGGTGGGTGGGTGGGTTGAGGTCTCTCCCCCTTCGAAGGACTGAAGCAGAGAGACAGAGCGCAACCATCTTTCAGCCAGGCTTTGAGCAAAGTCCTTGATGTCCATTATCGTGTTTCATCTGTGTAATGGCATACCACGTGGCTTCTATTATCTCCATTCATGGGTCAACAAATCACAGTGCCTAAGGGTGAGGCAGTTTGCCCAAAGTCACACCACTGAGAGGCAGGGCTGGGCTTCAAACTACCTCCTGTCTGGTTCCAAAGCCTTGCTCTCTCTCCTAGCTCACATTCCTCCAAATGCCTAAGATCTTACTGGGGGCAACCACAGATGATGTGGGTACCACGTGCTGCCAGGAAGAGGGAGAAAGAAGATGGTCTACAAGGGGAAGCTGGAGTTTTGATTTGCTTAGCCTCCTGCGGATGGACAGAACCACAAGGAGGAAGGGAGTCCCCACCTTTCCTCTCCTTCAGGATTCCTCACTAAGACCCAAACATGGTCTCCTACATAATGAAGTTAATAAATGTGATTTGCAAAACCCTGCACAGAGAAATGTGTTCATTAATATTGCTGATCCTAAACAGATTGACATAGGATTAGCCGAGATATATTTGAAGGACGCTGAAGAGATGGGCTGGTTAGAATGAAAGGTTGGAATTCTGATGGGCTGTGTCCGTAAAGCTTTGATGGGCACTGCCTTGTGTATCCAGAGAGCAGGGCCCTTCTGGGTGGAGGTAAGTGGATACAAAGATGCTAGGCAAAGAAAACTTAAAATAGTACAGGCACTACAACCAAGAGTTTGACAATCTCAGCTATGACTAACGCTTCTCTCTTTTTCCTTCTTCATCTGCTGCTGCTTCTTTTTTGACAGGTGCATTGGAAAAGTTAAACTACTGTCCAGAGCAGGAAGGATGCTGTAACAGGCCATCAGTATCACAGTCTGAATAGTATCTGGCTTGCAAATATAAAATTGTTTCACCTACTGCAAAAATAAAGTCAGCTGCTGAAACAGTTAACAAAAGGCTCACATGAATGAGACAAAGGGCTGAACGTACATTTGTGATACTAACACCTGGAGTCAGGGAAAATACAGATATTTATTTAACAAGAAGGACTATGGAAACATTTTATTTTTTTGTCCCAGGTAACTTCAACTCAAGTAACTCAACAGAGTTCATGGAGTTGGCAATTCCAGTACCTACAAAGACTGGATCTCAACTGAACCATGTTTCTGTTTTGTCTCCAGAACAAAATGTTTGTATATTTTTCAAGTATGTGAGTAATTAACTTTTGTATTTGTATTAATAAACAAAGTAGTAAACCACTTGTAAAGGAGAAAAAACAACAAGGGCAATAAATTAAGACCAACCTGGGTTCAAGGGAGAATCTTTCCATCTCTGTGCGTTGGAGGATGTTTTTTTTTTCTCTTTTCCCCTTGAAGAGAAATATCATTTGCTTCCCATGGTTATTATGATGTCTTAAGTAAAATAAAGGATACAAATTATCTAGCAATATATATGGCATGTAGTAGGTGCACCATACGTTATCACTCCTTTTCAGTTTTTAATTTGGTGCATGAAATTTTATTTGGAGTACATACAAGCTTCAATAGCAATTAAGACTGGGAATGGCTTAAATAATTTCAGCTTTTAAAGATACTTTGTATGTTTCTTTCATGAGAAATTCAGTCCTTGTAATCAATGATGATTTTTATTTTGAAGGTTTGTAATCATCATTAAACATTCATTAGGGAAAAAAATTCAACATGCCTGTATCACGGGTACATGCCTATATTATGGCTGAGGTTATACTGCAGTAACAAACCATTACCAACAACGTAACTCAAAAACCTCAGGGTCTCAGAGCAACATGAGGTGCTTTCCATGTCTACTTCACGTCCTGTGGAGACGCTGCAGGATCTGCTCCGTGCTGTCCCCACTTCGGGACTTCAAATTTTTCTTATCCCTGTGGCAGAGGGGAAGGAAGCTGGAGGGTCCCTCTTGGACAATTAGTTGCTCCAGCCTGGAAGTGACCCGGATCACCTCTTCTCACAGCTGATGCACCTGGGGCAGTCACAGAGCCCTACCTAACTCCGAGACCCCAACTGTTTCACGCTTACCATTTCCCCAGAGGGAAAACTGAGGGAAAGTGGTGAACTGGTTGCTATACTGGTCTTAGAGGACCATTTTTACCCATTTTCAACGTGCTTATAAACAGCTTAAAATTTAATGGAAGAGCAGAGTACAAAATCAAACCACTTTTTTATAACTGTAAACATGTCTCATAATACTCTTTTCTAAGTTATTAAGTACCAGGTTGTCTTGATTTTTTTCCTTTGGGATCAGGTCAGTCACAAGCATCGAGACCCGTGAGACTCTTTGAAGCTGAGCAGACCTCTTGGATATTGGCTGCAAACTCGGGTGAAAGCGTTTCTCCTGGCCATCGCCTGCACTCCCTTTTGCTGCCCTGATCAATAACTCTAGCTACAAAAAGCATCAAACATCTCAAAGACATCCCAAAGGCACAGGTCGCCAAAGGGAATAAAAAGAAAACACCGCATACATTAACGTTCTCCTTAGGCTGCGCAGACATCCTTGTAGGCCCGAGGCCTACAAGAGGCCAGTGGTGATTGGGATGCTTCAAATTAGAGACTTGAACAACATTTCTTCATGAAATAGCTTTTTGAGCCTCTAGAGAAAAGAATTCTCATTCAAAGAGTGACAGTTTCCTGTTTCATAACCTGCATTTTCTCACCAAGTAGGTGAGAAAGGACAAAAGAAAAGAAAAACCAAAAAAAAAAAAAAAAAACCCACAGGAGGATGATGCCAAGGATACTGATAAATATATAATAATAACAATAAAGATCGAAAATAATGTAAATACCAGGTGTTGACAAGAATGTGGGGCCAGCTAGCAATCTCATCCATCGCTGGTGGTAGCGTAAATAGAAAAAAAACAATTCTTGAGGGCAACCTGGAAATATGCAGCAAAATTCTCAAAAAAGAAAAATGCATCCCCTTTTGCTCAGCAATTTCATTGTTAGGATTCTACTTTAAGGAAGTAATCAGACATGTGTTTAAAGGCAAGTTTCTATGAATTATCATCCTATTATTTATAACAGTGAAATAATAAAATATGCTGAATATACAGGAGGAATTTAATTAAGTACATTCTATATGTGAAATGCTGATAAGCTGTTGAAACTATCACATAGGTGGGTACATTTCTATATAAGCAGAGAAAAAACACTGGAGCAAAGCAAACAATTCTAAAGATATCTGATACAAGACAGAAGAGCAGGATACGACAAATTTGTCGTTTTTGCTGCTTTTTCATTTTTTTTGGCCCATGGACATTATTTGGAAAAAAAAGATACAGATAAATAAAAATGGACTTTTAGTATGACTCCTTAGAGTTACTTGCTAAGTTATGAAGGTGGGTTCTCATACATCCCAAAATGTATATGAGGTAGACAAGGAAAGACAATTACTCCTATTTTACAGAAGATAAAATGAGGTTCAGAAATTTTGAACACTATCTGAAACTGGTTTTATAACTGCAGTGGGCCTGTGTAAATATTAGTATCTAATGATACAATCAAGATAAACCAGTAATTTGTAAATTAATGAGTATGTACATTGAAAATGTACATTGAAAAGTGAACTGAAGGGACTCTCCCTGTTTGTTCAGTGGTTAAAAATTCATATTGCAATGCAGAGGGTGGAGGTTCCAGCCCTGATCAGGGAAGGAAGATTTGACATGCCCTGGGGCGACTGAGTCCATGCACTGCAATTACTGAGCCCTCGCAATGGCAGGGCCTCATGACGCAACTAAGACCTACCGTGACCGAATAAATAAATAAACATTAAAAAAAAAAAAAAAAGGAAAGAGAAGTGAACTGAAGCAGTAAGTTACTTAAAATATCTTTTGTATTATGTTATATATACTTTAATTTTAATGCATCAAATTTTAGTTAGCATAAGTCATGTTAAGATGGAAAACAAGTCTTTTTTTCTTTAAGGGTAAGATGTTAGACTCAAGAGATAGGAGCAAATTGTTAATATATCACTTTTTTGAAACACATTCTGACATTTGTTAATTAAACTTTTCTTAAGGTTTAATGCATTGTCAACATAGGGCACATTTTCAGGAAAGCCTTGTGATCCTCGCAAGATTTAAAATAATCCAAAAGCTCATTTTGACATTCTACCTAATGTAGATAAAAGAGTATTTTAAGCTCATGCAAATCTAAAGAAACAGGGAAATTTGATTCATCCCATTAATTAGTAGGTAACACACTTATGTTTCTCTGAAAGGATGATTAATGCAGATTTAAACACCCTTTTTTGGTTTTACAAAGTTAATACTATTTAATTACATGAGATGAAAGTTATACCATACCACATAGTTTATTCAGTATAGATGGGGTCAGAAGTTACAGTGTTTAGCCAAGATCACCTTTTGCATTTTTCCAATATTGAGTAAACATGGCAATTTTAAATTATAAATGCTGACAATATTTAAGAGGTTTCTCATGTCTTCTAATTTTAGCTTAATAATCTTCTCTCCTGATATCACTAATTTTCTTGGGGTCATAATTCCATACAACGAAATGAACCAAGAGTGAGGATAAAACCCAATCTGTAATATGAATGTTATCGGATTACAGTCAAGGTGTTATCTGATCAAAAGCTTCCCACAGAATGTGTAAATGTAATTAATGTGAGTGACTTGCTGGGGGGGTAGACACACTGCTATCTGCTCAGTCTTACAAAGAATCTGGGAGACCTATCCGTCTTAGAGACCCACTCCAGTATTCTCGCCTGGGAAATTCCATGGACAGGAGAGCTTGGCAGGCTGCAGTCCACGGGGTGGCAGAGTTCAACACTACTGAGCATGCACGAACACACACACGCCTCTGGTCACTCTCCAGAAGCGAATCAGGTGGAGTGGGGGGAGCATGGACGCTAGCCCAGCTTCTCAGACGTGCGACCTCCAGCTGGTGCACAACCTCCAAGTCACACTTTCTTCATGTGCAAAACAAGCAATCCACAGGCTGCATCAAGTCTTGCAATGAGTAAAAGGTGACAATGTGCGTAAAGGAGACGGTGTGCTAAAGGTGTTTCATGAATATTAGTTTCCTTGCCTCTCCCCCATCCCCTTAACAAAATATTAGACTGTAAGGATTCTAACATCAGGCAGAGGCAATCTATCTATCAAAAGATGAAGTGCATCTGCAAACTGGTTTAGCTGGAATGACGTGTCAGTCTGATAATATATGAGGCAGATATTATAAAATACCTAGACATTTTATGTAATGATGGATTTCTTTCTAAGAGAAGAATGAAAAAGGGGAGAGGGCAGAATTAATAATAAATACTATCTACTTAAATCATTAATTAAAGATCTGATTTAGGTTTCGTTCTTTCCCAAAGTGACAGAAAAAGCATGCTTTACTAATTCTGATTCCATCACAAAAGTGAAAACCTGAGAGAAAGCAGTGCTGACCTCCAAGATTAGAAATGAAATGAAAATATCCAGATGGAATCTTGGTTTTGGACGAGGTCAGTGCAACACAGCACTGCCCATACATCTGACAGCAGTGGGTTCCTTTCCTGGAGTCTGTTATGGGGACTTGTCTTGCAGCCATATTCACTGATTGAGGCATCGAGCCACCAAACTGAAGTCAGTCCAGCACTCTGCTGAACACCAGAGATGCAAGAACAAAACTTAAAATTCGACTGCAAATTGCTCCATAAAAATTAGAATAGTAACTGTCTGCACTTACTTCACAGTTTCTAAAGCACTTCTGTGTATCTTCTGTTTGTTAACAACCCTGTACAGCAGTCATTATTGTCATTAACCCCCACTTTCAGAAATGTGAGACGAAGGCTCAACGAACTAAGGCCATTTCTTGAAGAACACTCATTGACAGAAATTCAAGACATCTACAATCCATGATCTTTGATTGAAATTTGGATTAAAAAAAAAAAACTAAACTAAAAGCAAAGCAAGAATACCAAGAAGAAAGTGGGAGCGTGGAGAGTTCTGCAGATGATGGACTGTAAAATCCAGGAGGCGAAGGGGAAGGGCTTAGGCAGTTGGGAAGGGCAGGAGGAGAGGCAGAGAAAGCGAAGTGCAGAGGTTCATGATGATCATAGCGTGAAACAGGAGAGCAGGACCCATGGGCCAAGGTTGAAGGCCATACAGGAGATAAATGGCACAGTGAGAGAGAGCTGAATGGATACAAGGCAGACGTAGTGGAGAGACTGCAAAAACCAAGGGGCAAGGCACATGGGTGTTCAACCCCAGATCTGATCAGCAGTCAACTTCTTCAAGCTCCTCACTTTCCCAAGATGACTCTTTCCTCCACAGGATAGCAGTGAAAGGAGTTGAAACGTCTCGCCTACAGAGTGGGCCACTCTGAGTCTGGCCCTCGTACTAACTGTCCTCTCTGAGAGACAGGTCCGTGGAGCTCGCTGCTCTCAGTCTAAGCCTGCAACAGTTTTCAACACCCATGTGATTTGCCCCTCTGGCATCTGGTGAAGTCTGTGAACCTTTCTCTGAATGTTTCTAAGTACAAAGGTAACATAAGTGGGATTAGAGAGAAAACAACCATTGAGAAATAGTTTATAAAATATAATTTAAAAATATAAAGTTTTCTATAAAGAAAGCTGAGTGCCAAAGAATTGATGCTTTTGAACTGTGGTGTTGGAGAAGACTCTGGAGAGTCCCTTGGACTGCAAGGAGATCCAACAAGTCAATCCTAAAGGAAATCAGTCCTGAATATTTATTAGAAGGACTGATGTTGAAGCTGAAACTCCAATACTTTGGCCACCTGATGCAAAGAACTGACTCATTTAAAAAGACCCTGATGCTGGGAAAGATTAAGGATGGGAGGAGGAGGGGACAATAGAGGATGAAATGGTTGGATGGTGTTAGTGACTCAATGGACATGAATTTGAGTAAACTCTGGGAGTCGGTGATGGACAGGGAGGCCTGGCATGCTACGATTCATGGGGTCTCAAAGAGTCGGACACAACTGAGCAACTGAACTGAACTGACTGAAAGTATAATAGAGAAAGATATGTGCTGGTCTCTTCAAACATTAACAGTGAGTCTGATAGCTATCATGCTTTGAGATAGTGTGAGCATAAACCTTGTTTTATCATCCTGGAATGTGAAGTCAAGTGGGCCTTAGGAAGCATCACTATGAACAAAGTTAGTGGATGTGATGGAATTCCAGTTGAGCTATTCCAAATCCTAAAAGATGATGATGTGAAAGAGCTACATTCAATATGCCAGCAAATTTGGAAAACTCAGCAGTGGCCATAGAACTGGAAAAGGTCAGTTTTCATTCCAATCCCAAAGAAAGGCAATGCTGAAGAATGTTCAAACTGCCGTATAAGTGCACTCATCTCACATGCTAGCAAAGTAATGCTCAAAATTCTCCAAGCCAGGCTTCAACAGGACAGGATTTGAGAATTTCCAGATGTTCAAACTGGATTTAGAAAAAGCAGAGGAACCAGAGATCAAATTGCCAACATCCACTGGATCACTGAAAAAGCAAGAGAGTTCCAGAAAAACATCTACTTCTGCTTTATTGACTATGTCAAAGCCTTTGACTGTGTGTATCACAAAAACCTGTGGAAAATTCTCTAAGAGCTGGGAATACCAGACCACATTTCCTGCCTCCTGTGAAGTCCGTAGGCAGGTCAAGAAGCAACAGTTAGAACTGGACATGGAACAACAGACTGGTTCCAAATAGGAAAAGGAGTACGTCAAGGCTGTATATTGTCACCCTGCTTATTTAACTTCTATGTGAGTACAATATGAGAAATGCTGGGCTGGATGAAGTACAAGCTGGAATCAAGATTGCCAGGAGAAATATCAATAACTTCAGATATGCACATGATCTGAAGAAAGCAACGAAGAACTAAAGAGCCCCTTGATGAAAGTGAAAGATGAGAGTGAAAAAGTTGGTTTAAAACTCAATATTCAGAAAACTAAGATCACGGCATCCAGTCCTAATACTTGATAGCAAATAGATGGGGAAGCACTGGAAACAGTGGCAGACTTTATTTTGGGGGGCTCCAAAATCACTGCAGATGGTGACTGCAGCCATGAAATTAAAAGACACTTGCTCTTTGGAAGAAAAGCTATGACCAACCTAGACAACATATTAAGAAGCAGAGACATTACTTTGCCAAAAGTTGTGTCTAGTCAAAACTATGATTTTTCCAGTAGTCATTATGGATGTAAGAGTTGGACTATAAAGAAAGCTGAGTGCGGAAGATTTGATGCTTTTGAACTGTGGTGTTGGAGAAGACTCTTGCAGCAAGGAGATCCAATCAGTCCATCCTAAAGGAAATCAGCACTGGATATTCATTGGAAGGACTGATGCTGAAGCTGAAACTTTAATAGTTTGGCCACCTGATGCGAAGAACTGACTCAATGGAAAACACCCTGATGCTGGGAAAGACTGAAGGTGGGAGGAGAAAGGGATGACAGAGGATGAGATCGTTGGATGTCATCACTGACTCAATGGACATGAGTTGTCCAGGAGCTGGTGATGGACAGGGAAGCCTGGTGTGCTGCAGTCCATGGAGTCACAGAGTCTGACATGACTGAGTGACTGAACTGAACTGAACTGAAACCTTGCTTTGAGATATCTGCAACAGTTACATGATGTAAAAATATCTATGATTTCTACAGGTGACGAAAATGCAGCTAGTGCTAATACTATCATCATTTATTTCTGTCATTCATTATTAAAAGAAATGCTGCATTTCAGTTAGTTGTTAGTGACTGTCAAAATTGAGAGACCTCAAGTTACAAATCTTGGTAAGGAGATCCACAAGTGCCAAGCTCCATGCTGGAAGATATATGATATACCTGGACCTCTTATAATTATCCTCTGTGACTCTGAGAACTCTGTTAACTGTAAACCAAAAATTAAGGGGTTTTTTGGTCCCTTTATGCCTTGTGTACACTGCTGAAAGCTCTGTTGAATATTGTCAGAGTGGATGATCAAGACTCTCTCCAAGTCACAAGAGTTAGGCTGTACAACTCTCCATCTTTGGATCACCTATTGCCTGCATGTATTTGTGCTCAGTGGATAAGTCACGTCCAACTCCATGACCCCATGGACTGTAGCTCACCAGGCTCCTTCATCCATGGGATTTCCCAGGCAAGAATCCTGGAGTGTGTTCCCATTTCTTCCTCCAGGGGATCTTCCCAACCCAAGGATTGAACCTGTGTTTTCTGCATTGGCAGGTGGATTCTTTACCACACAGCCACCTGGGAAACTGGATCACCTCTTCTGTGGCCCTTAATATAGTGTTTGTAAGTGTTCTTAAATGGTGTATTTTTCATATCTTCTTTGTGCTTCATGTCCAGATTAAGATCCCAGTTATTACCTATTCTCCAAAATCCAGTTTCAAATAAACCAACTTAAAAAAATGAGTTTTAACCTAGAATCCACTGTGATGATTTTTTTTGAGATATTCTAAACTAATTTTTAAAAGTCTTTCTACCAAGTCTTCTCAATTACAAAAAAAATAGATAAAATACAGTAGATTTAGATATCTTATTTAATGGACAGAAAGATGTCTTGAAATACAATTCTATCATGTATTGACCATGTTGATCTTTGAGAATAAAGGCCACTTAATTGCTGTCATATCTATTTAAACTGCACCTCATTTAGGTGGCTTCAATAAGAATATATGTAATAACATAGCTAAAAAACATAAATGAATATAAAACACGTGAAGGAAAAAAAAGTCCAGGTCAGGAAATGTATATGAAATAGAAATTAAAAGAGATAGTTGTTATAAGTAAGCTTCTAGAAGATCAATGTAAGAAATAACTGATGGTCATTAATTTTAGAAGAAAAGTTAAAACTTCTGGTTTACAGGAAAATCCAAACTTTCCTAGGGCTTCCCTGGTGGCTCAGTGGTAAAGAACCAGCCTGCCAATGCAGGAGATGCAGGTTCAATCCCTGGGTTGGGAAGATCCTCTGGAAAAGGAAATGGCAACCCACTCCAGTATTCCTGCCTGGAGAATCCCATGGACAAAGGAGCCTGGAGGGCTATAGTCCACATGGTTGCAAAAGAGTCAGACATGACTTAGCAACTGAAGGAGAACTAGTCTTTCCCAGAAGTAAATTTCAAAGCAGTTTCTCTAAGGAACCTTATGCAGGAACACTGGTGACAAGGACCGTACTTTCAGTAACTTTCTCACAGCAGAAAATGGTAATGGGTTACATATAGCTGATCTTGTCGTATTCTTTTGACTTGACTGTGAAAACAGTGTGAGTCACTACGGACTGTTATGGACCACGTGCAAATTTAAAATCCATCCTTTGGGTACTGTGGCTGGTAGGCTCTTAGGTGGACTCAGTGAGTCACCTCCTGGCGTTCACACTGTTGGCTAGTTAAAATAGGAAAAAGGAGTCCAGAATGGCGGTGGCTAAAAGACAAGGAAGGGGAAAGCCCGTGAAAATAGGACAAAGGAAGGTCTGAGGACTGGAGTGAGGACCGCAGGAAGAACAAACAGCCCAGCTGGCCAGCCCAATTTACATAGGGCAGGCCCAGGGGGAAGAGAAAAAACATATAAAAAGAGGAGCCAAAATTGGACTGGGGGGGCCTCTTTCTCTTCACGTCTTTTGGGTTAGCATGCCTCATGCCTCGAGGATGTGTTTTTCTTCATTTTCTAAATCAAACTGAGCTGTAACTCTGGTCTGTCCAAGGGCTGTAACGCTGGTTGCTTCAAATTTTTGTTGCGACTAGACAGAAGGAAATCACACCCTCCCCGACAATACCTTATATAATTCCTGTTCCTTGAGTATGGATGGGACCTTGTTTCTAAGCTATGGAATGAAGTGCAGGTGATGGGATGTCAATTCCTGACGGTGTTACCTGAGATTGGGACTTGCGTCTTGCTAGCAGGCTCTGTTGACTCTCTTCCTTGCAGCCTCTGATGGTTAAGACTTCTTAAGGAGAGTCCCATGTTTCAAGGAACTGGGAGGCATCCTGCAGTCAGCAGCCCTGAGCAAATGGCTGAATTCTTCTCACACCATCTGAGCCTGGAGTTAAGTCCCTTCACAGTTGAATCTCAAAAGGTGGCCCCACCCAGGTCATCACCTTCACTGTTAAAGCCAGAGGACCAGCTAAGCCATGCCCAAATCCCTAATCCACAGAAACTGTAAGATAATAGATGGGTGCCATCTTAAACTGGGGATTTTGTGGTAATTTGTTATGTAGAAATGGATAAAACACAATAAATAAAACACAGTTTTAAAAAGTCGAGCAGAGGCTATATTTGTGCTAGGCTGCCTGTATCACTTGGGTGGTGCTCCAGAATATTGGATAGTATGACGTTTCAGCTTTTGGTCACTTTGCTAGCTTTTGTGATCTCATAGTCTCTCATTAACACAGATGCCAAATCACAAGCAGAAAAGCTTATGGTTCATATGTGAATAACCTTGCCATAAAACCAGAATTATGGAGATTAACTATGTGCATTCAGATAATTAGAAAGTCATAAAATCAAACATGCAATGTGTATATTGTTGGGCTTGTGACAGGTGGCGTGAGACAATTCCTCTAGCTACCTTAAGGTTCCCCATCTAGTTTGATATACAATCAAAGAAAAACCAGTGGTTTCAGGGAAATATACATATTCAGAGGGGAACAGGGGCTCTGGATGAAGATGTTTCGTACTGAGAATGATCTAATTTAGGGGAGGAAAACATCCAGAAATTGGGAGATGGATTAAAATGTTTATTTGGTCATTCATTCAGCAAATAACTTTTTATAATCTTCCATGAGCCTGGCCCTTATTAAGTAATAAAGATTTTTGTCTTGCCATCAAACTCACTGTCCAGCATGAATAAAGACTATGATCATGTATTGGAAAAGTATGTTCTAGGGTACGACAAGAACTGTACACACTGCTAAAGCTGAAACTCCAGCACTTTGGCCCCCTCATGCGAAGAGCTGACTCATTGGAAAAGACTGTGATGCTGGGAGGGATTGGGGGCAGGAGGAGAAGGGGACGACAGAGGATGAGATGGCTGGATGGCGTCACTAATTCAATAGACGTGAGTCTGAGTGAACTCCGGGAGTTGGTGATAGACAGGGAGGCCTGGTGTACTGCGATTCATGGGGTTGCAAAGAGTCAGACACGACTGAGCGACTGAAATGAACTGAACTGAACTGAACTGTACACACTTTGACGCATTTACTCAGAAAACAGAAGTTTGATATTTATCCCAATTTAATTGGTCAGCAAACTGAGGTTTAGAAATCACACAGCAAGCACACAGCAAAGCTAGAATTTGATCCTGAGTCTTTTGACTGTAGAAATTGCTTTTGACCTTTCTTACTGTCTTCTGGCGCAATGAGAGTACTAACTTAAAAAATTTCACAACATAAAAGTTGAGGTTATTGGTTTTGCCATACATTGACATGAACCAATACAGTAGTGTAAAGTAAAATAAAGTAAATATAAAAATAAAAATAAAAAAGTTGAGGTTATATTTTATTTGGTGGGAATTTTCAGAACTTTTTGTTTGCCCAGAAAACAGCATCTCAGGTGACCCTGAGATAACTGCTCTGGTGAGGTAGGGAAGTCAGGTTATATAAAAGTTTGCAACAAAGGGCAGGTAGTCTGAACATCATAAGTTATTGCTAATTAATGAAAGAAAACCAAATATTTCAAGATAAGGAACTTAGCACTTTCCTATGTGTGGAAAGATGTAAGAGTCTGGGCTCACTGAAATGATTCTTTTGATACACACTTCAGCAATCTGAGGGCTTTCCCTAGTAAAGAATCTGCTGCAACGCGAGAGACCCAGGAATGATCCCTGGGTTGGGAAGATCCCCTGGAGAAGGGAATGGCTACCCATTCCAGTATTCTTGCCTGGAGAGTTTTATGGAGAGGAGAGCCTGATGGGTTACAGTAAACTGGGTCACGAAGAGTCAGACACTGCTGAGCAGCTAAACATATCATCAACAGCCGTGTAGGGCCAGGACCATGTTTTCACCTCCTGAGTCCCTCGGGGCTCACCTCAGGCAGTGGCTGTAATCTGAAGGTTGCTAGATGGCAGGTATTCTTCTCATTCCTGAGTGCCCTGAGGGCTCAGCAGCTCACATTGGAGGTCTATAATCTTTAATGACTGTGACATCCTTGTTTACTAATGTGGCAGGAAATATTTCACTTCTCAAGAGTCTGATGCCAAAAAGCCGGCCTCTGGGCACCAGTGCAAAGTCAAATCTCAAAGAGTTTTGGGTGAAGCAGAAGAGAAAAGCTTTTAGAGTTTTGGGTGAAGCAGAAGAGAAAAGCTTTTTGCCTTTGACAGGCAGAGCAGGGACACTGTGGGCTCTTGTGTCTCAAAAGGATGTGACCTGAGCTGGGAGGATTTGATGAGGAGTTTTACAGTTTAGTCAAGGCTATGGTTTTTCCAGTAGTCATTACGGATGTGAGAGTTGGACTATAAAGAAAGCTGAGCACCAAGGAATTGTTGCTTTTGAACTGTGGTGTTGGAGAAGACTCTTGAGAGTCGCTTGGACTGCAAGGAGATCCAACCAGTCCATCCTAAAGGAGATCAGTCCTGAGTGTTCATTGGAAGGACTGATATTGAAGCTGAAACTCCAATATTTTGGCCATCTGATGCGAAGAACTGACTCACTGGAAAAGACCCTGATGCTGGGAAAGCTTGAGGATGGGAGAAAAGGGGACGACAGAGGACGAGATGGTTGGATGGCATCACTGCCTCAATGGATATAAGCTTGAGTGAACTCCGGGGGTTGGTGCAGGACAAGGAGGCCTGCCTGCTGCAGTCCATGGGGTCGCAGAGTCAGAAACCACTGAGTGACTGAACTGAACTTAATCGAGGAAATTCCTGGGCATGTCTGGTAGCAGAGACAATAGATGCAACCACAGTGTGGCTTCAGTTGTGTGGAGAGCATTGACACCAACACACTGACACATATCAACAGAAGCCACACTCGTGCAGACACACACGTGACACCCGTGAATTCACTGGAGAAGGTAATTTCCTCACAGTTTAACCTCATCCATGAAATGTGTGCAGCTGAAGTCCCAGGAACAGTTTATGAGTCTAGCTTTTGAGGCCATAACTAGAAACCTAGCCTAGAAACATCTTCACCAAATGAAGCAGTAGAGCATAAAGATGGATACAGAAAACGGGTTGATAATTTTTTTAAGCTACAGATGTGTGTCTGCAGCAATTCCTCCGGCCTTGTTAAGTAGTTACCGAAATTTTGATCAGAATCTGAAGGGATTTATATTTTTCCAATGTTTTACCAACAACTACAACTCACAGCTAGTGGTTCAGCAGTAAAGGCTCTGCCTGCAGTGCAGAACAAGCGAGTTCAACCCCTGGGTGGAGAAGATCCCCTGGAGAAGGGAATGGCAACCCACTCCAGTATTCTTGCCTGGAGAATCCCATGGACAGAGGAGCCTGGTGGGCTACAGACCATCGGGTCTCAGCATCAGACAGGACTTAACAACTAAACAAGAACAGCTATTTACAGCTGGTGGCTTTAGGGCCTCTGATAGTCCTCAGACCTGACATTCATCAAGTGCCCTCTGGTCTGGTGTGTGCTGAGTCTGAACAGCTCTGCCACATCAGGCAGACTTGGTCCCTCCGCCCCAGCCTGCACACGCACAGTTCCACCCTCCTTGTTCTTCCTGAGCACCCTGGGACAGTCCCAAGCTTGCCACTTCCTTATACGTGAAACCAGAAAAGCAGTTCAACATCTGTGGACACCACCAAGAAATATTTTTATTCCAAAAGGATTGTGCTGAACACGTGTGGCAAGTTCTGAGCTGAGTCGTAGGGATTTAGAAACGCACGAGGAACAGTGTCCTGCCCTCCAGAGCATGAGGAGCAGATAAAAAGTCAGTGAAGAGGGTGTAACCCAAAACTGGGATGGGAAGAGTCGATATGGGGAGAAGCTGGTCCTGAGCGCACACGATGGATGAAGCAGTCCGGCTCTCGTGCTATGTACCGAGAGGCTGGGCAGCAGCGTTCCCTGTGGGGACTAGCTAAAGAAGTGGGGGAGGAGGCCACGGCATCAGCAGGACCTGAGGCCGCTCCAGGGGCCTGGGGTGGGGTCCCATGTGCAGTCACCTTCCATTTCCTGTTGAGGACAAGCGGAAAGTGCAAACGGAGAAGACCCTGATGCCCCGCATCCTTCACTCCCTTCGGGATGACCAACAGACTCAGTGTAAGGGCGGTCCCAGCACTGGGGTTCCTGACACTCGGGGTAGCAGCAGAGAAGAAGCAAGCGTCTCCCCATCACCCGAGTCACTGAGATAGGCACCCAAGTAGAGCCAGGTGGGGTCCTCCTCCTTGAGTCTCTTGCCTCCTTGCATGACTTGAGGTCCAATCTTCCTTGTGATCAAAATTAAATATATAACAAAGCAAAGAGGGTACAAGAGGCAGAAATGGACAGGTTGTCCATAATGTGTACAGACATGTACAAAATGCACACAAAGCGCCCATCTGTTGGAGAGGGAAGACAAAGAGGAAGTGAGCACGGAGCAGTGCTTCCTAATCTCTCACTCCTGGCCCAGGTGGAGAGGATTTTACGAGGAGCACTTGAGGGTAGCAGGGTGTTTGGCCAAGGCCCCTTCTTCTGTCTTGGGGACAACGTGTGTCATCTTCTCCACACGCTTGTCAACCCACACTGTTGGGAAGCTCAGAGAGATCTCAGTGACCTCCATGGAAAAAGACAAGGGGATACGAGGTGCTCAGAGGCAGAGAGACACAGAAGCTGGGGAGACTGCCTAGTACTAGGGGTCGGGGACTGGCGAGTGGAACCAGGGGCTGGAGAGAGGGAGAAGGCTCAGTGTGCAGAGCCGACCATTCCTTGTGGTGTCTCCTCTGCCCTGCAGCTCCTGAGAGGAGCAGACATGTCATCTCAGGGAAGGAGCCGCTGAGGATGCAGGTGTGCGGCCCTGGGGGGTGGGGGAGGTGGGAGAGGGGAGGGGCGCACAGGGCAGGAGAGATTTCCTGACAAGCGATGTCCTCGTCACCCACGCCAGCCCGGGTGGCAGCCACTCCAGGGCCAACCTTGCAGGCCTCCAGCTGCAGGGACATGGCCCGGCTTTTGGGAACTCTGGCTGGGAGGGCCGATGGGGCAGAAAACAGGGCCGGCAGGACAGGCTGTCTCTCCCAGTTAGGAGCCCACTGGGAGCCAGAGCCCCCCAGCCCTGCCTGTGGCCCTGGGACTCCTACCACTAGGGAAGGGTCTTCACCCTGGGGGCCCACACCCCAGCCTGCGACCCTCTGAGCCCATCTGGGAGCTCTTCAGTAGGTGCGTTCAGACCAGGTCCAGCCCTTCCAGCGCAGGCGCACTAGGCAGGGTCTTTTGCCCCAACGCCCCTCCAGCTTGACCCCAGCCTCTGGTCTGAAGGAGTCCTGACAGCTCACAGCAGATCACAAAGGAATGCTGGCAGCTTGAAATGTTTCTTTTCCACAAGGTAATGGTCACTTAATATGAGTCAGTCCTTCACCCAAGGAAGGCATGTTTAATGGTGGGACATCAGACCTTTGGGACAGACAGCTTCTGGAAGGAGGTAGGAGTCTCTTGACAAAAGCAGGGGCTCTCCAGGCCCCTGAAATCCCAGCTTACGCAGCCCCTCCTGCCCTTCTTTCCCTGACTCCCTGGCTGCCAGAAGAAGCCCCAAGGCCAGGAAGGAGCTTAGTGATTCTGAGCAGGGACGGAGCAGCCGTCTCTGAGCAAGAGGTCTGCCCAGGCCGTTCAGAAGCACTTGCTCCTGGTGACTTCCACACCCAACCACATGGAGAAGTGGTCGCTCTTTAGGCCAACTGACAGCCCTGCTGGGCTGCCCTGGAATCCCCAACGGAAGCAACTGTCTCTGGATGGGAGGTTGGGGGGGGTGGGGCAGAGAGGCTTTGAAGTCTGGTTCCTCCCACTGCCCCCCATTCACTGTCCTGCTCTCCAGCAGGAAGATCACAGCTCTGAGACCTGAAGGGAGGAACCGCACGGCTCCCACCTATCCTGGTAGAAACAGGGCTCAGAGATGCAACTGGATAGCTTAGAGGCCTGCCCAAACATGCCACTTCGACTACTGCGTCCTCAGATATAAATTGTGTAGATGCACAAATACATACAATAAGATGGAGAGAATATATAGGGTGGCCACCGTCTACCAGAAGCAGGATTGCTAGCAAGGTGGGGAGCTGCCCTGTGGGGGTCGCCTGGCCCGGGGGGCACCCGCAGCTTCTGAGCCCCTGCCTCGGGCAGAGAGGAGTCCAGAGGGTGGAGGCTGTGTCTGCCAGGTGTGGGCTTCTCCCCTCCCTGATCCCCTATTCTTGAGAAAACAGAGTGGAAAGGGCAAGGGAGAAAAAGAAGGGAAGGGCGCAGGGTCCAGGGTAGGGGTACGATGGAGACGTTTACAGAGATAAAGTAGACAAGAGAGAACCTCTGGCAAGATGAGGCCCTAAAGCTGAAGGGGAGGGACGTGATGGGACGCAGAGCAGAGGGGCTGGAGGGGCGGTTAGACGGAGGGGCCGCAGGGTGGAGACGCGGGGTCAGCGGGGCCAGGCGGGCAACAGCGCTGCTGAAGTTGTGTTGCTGAAGCACTGACTTGACTAACCAGGGCTGGAGGGCTGGCCCCGGGGCCTGTGAGATGGCTTCTTGTTCCAGGCCACCCCTGAGGGGAGGGAGGGGGGACAGAGGCAGAGGGTAAAAGCTAAGGGAGCAGACAGAGCAAGACAGAGGAGGGCAGACAACCCTCAAGTGCCATTCTCTTTCTTTTTCCATAATCCCCAACCCACCAAGAGCCTACAAACCAAGGAAGGGGAAAGGACCAGGTAAAGTAGGGTGGAAGGATGGGAAATGAGCATCCTTGCCAGAAAGAAAGTACAGCTCATTAGTAATCAGTCCAGTGACCGGGAAACAGCTCCATAATGGTGGAGGGTTAAGGATCCAGTATAAAGCTCTGGGGGGAGTGGTGTGGTCAGGCTTGAGAGCCTTTCTGAGCCCCTCAGAATGCCAGCCTAGGTCACCCCTGCAGGGGAGCCCCAGGGGAAGTCAGGTCTCAAAGAGATCCAGTAATGGCTCCAGGCTCAGCAGGAGGTTGGGCTGCCTCTTCTGAGAAGGGTACCTGAAGGGTACCAGTCAGACAAGGCCGGGAACTGGCAGGAGAGAGGGTGCTGGGGCTGTGTTCCCCATGACAGCCCTGCCAGCCTGCTCAGGAAACCTGGACAGGAGCAATTGCCACTGTCCCTTCCCAACCCCCAGCAATGGGGGGACTCCTCCTGAGGCCCTCCAGTGGTCTTCCTGCCCACTTGACCCTGCAGCCCCAAGGTGGAGATGGAGACAGGGCATGAACAGCGAAGGAACCATGTGCCCTGACGGGGAGGGATAGGGTCTCAAGGACGGTGTTAAATGACATTTAGCGACCTTCAGCCAAGTGAAGAACAGCTGGATTCGGGTTTTTCTTCAGGCAGGGGCATGGGGATGCCTAACTCTGGTGTTTCTGTTGGAACATGCTCACAGGTAGGGACCCAGCAGACCTGGGACCTAAGATTTTGTGGAAAGATTCCTTCAGAAGACTGTCCCAGCAAACTCAACTCCCCAAAGCCAGGCCCTGGGCAAAGGGGGAGTTCTGGCCTCACGTCGCTTTTGACTTTGCAGGTCCTAATGATCATCTGATATCTGTTCAGGAACGCACCCACCCACCCATAAGCCCTGTATCAAATGTTTTTGGACCTTTGCTGGGCAGTGGTGATACAAAGATGAATGAGACAAAGTTCCTGTGTTTCAGTACCCTTCCTCCCTAGTGAGAAAGGGCGGATTGACATGCTGAGAACGAAGTCAACCACAAGGGCAGGCTGACGTTGATGACTCAGACGTAACTGATCCCTAGTTAAATTCTACCCCACCCCTGGCCCCACCCCCAAGTTGATACATCTACTAGTTTTTTCAGAAAACTAACACTCAAAAAATACTCTCCTGTACTCTGTGTCTTTGCCAACAATGCCTGCAGGTGGGCGCAACAGGGTCAGCTAACCGAGAGTCTTGGCTGGTGCATAGCTTCATTCAAAGAGGCTAATGGTGGTTTTCTATCCAGCTAGTCCTTCAGTCCGGAGTTTCTTTCCTTCTCCTCTTCCAACTTGTTAGTTCATCTGGCCTCACATGGTGATTAGTAGCCAAGGAGACGAATCACCCTATAAGAAGGGAAGTTAGCTCACGTATCTGTGAATCCCACAAAATCTTGCTGACCCCATTCCAGAAGAACCTGGAAAAGCTCCCTGAGTCATGCTCCTCTGGAAGCTCCTCATTCCTCGTTTTCTGTCTTTTTGAACCACGAAATTCAGAACAATTTGATGATTCTCCTGGAGAGCTGGCCACCTGGGGTGGAGTATGTCCGGCCGCTTCCCCTAGTGGCCCCAGACCCTCCTCCGTCTATGAGGAGGGGCTCTCTGGCCCTTGGTGGGGAAGGGAAACTTGTTGGCACCTCTAAGGCCCTAACACATTCTCCTCTGACCTTATCTCCCACCAACACTCTTGTTTTTCCTCTCTGTGTTGCTTCTTCTCCTTCTCTGTCCCACCAAAGGCCAGATGCACTGGGCCAAAGGAGTCCTGGACCCTGCTGCTGCTCTTAGAAGCCAGACCCACAGCCCTGCCCACCCCTCAGGCTTCTGGACACCTTGGTTAAGCTCATCTCCAGCTTGAGCTTGTATGGTAGCACCTAGATTTATCAGGTCCTGCCAGGATTGCTGGCCCAAGCCATTTGGGACATAGTCCTCCTTCTTCCCCTTCCCTCTTTCTCTCTCCTGACTGGCTCTCCTTCCTAAAGAAGCTGAGAAAGTAGATTTACTTTCCTTCTGCCCTGTCCCACCAACTCTTCTCTCAGGATGCTTGCATGAATAGTGATGCAACACTCTTTCTCAGAAGCAAAAAGATGACGGTGCTTGGATGGATTTATTCCCCCAAGAAAGTTTTATCTTAATGCCAAAGGACCCAGGGATATAGGGTCAGGGGCCAGACACCTTATATTATAAGTGACTTATGTGAAAAGTCTTAACCCTGGAACTTTCTCACTTTACTCCCTCCTGAAATCCAGTAGGCTTAAGAATCAAAAACTAATAAAGCCTTTGAAGTTGGTCCCAGGTATAGTTCTCCTAGGGGGAAGAAGCAGATGATTTAGGAAATGCCCCAATCACAATTTAATTAAATAAACCCAAGGATCAGGACTGAGATCTTGGACTAGGACTGCCCTTCAGTTTTCACAGGCTCTCCCTTAACCAACGGCCTCTGAATTCAGCTAGCCTCAAGAGATGTGTTTCCTCTAGGATATCCTACAGACTGCTATCAATACATTTGCTGAAATTTAGAAAAGGACCTGAGTCCTTGCCTTACAAGAATGTCTTGCCTTCAATCAACTCACAGTCTGAGAAGGGAAGATGGGCAAGTGTATAATCACATGACCCTGTGGTTACAGGGTGAATGTACGTCCCTGATGCCCCAACACTCAGAGAACCCTGGCTTCACTGAAGCAGTCATAATAAAAAATTGCAGGGCCTGGGGACTCCGATGGCAGCTTTTGGAGTCATCAGTCTGTCTTCAGACCAGCCTGGGAACAATGAGTCAGGAAAGTGTGGAGGGGGCCAGGGAAGGTTTTCCTGGACCCAGGTTTAAGGGGTTGACATACACGGTTGGATCAGGAGCACTTTACTCTTTCCAGCTGAAGAACCAGAGAGTTGAGTGGGATGGGGAAGGAACTCGTCCCTAATGAACTGCCCCTTTCCAGGCTGTGGAGACTGGAAGCATCTAATAAAGTGGTGGCAGTTTAGTTGCCAAGTCATGTCTGACTCTTGCAACCCCATAGACTGTAGCACATCAGGCTCTGTCCATGGGATTCTCCAGGCAAGAATACTGGAGTGGGTTGCATTTCCTTCTCCAGGTCATCTTCAGGACCCAGGAATTGAACTTGGGTCTCCTGCATTACAGACGGATTCTTTACCAACTGAGCTACAAGGGAAATCCATCTAATAAGGAGGGAAAGGGGAAATGAGGGCCATCTGGCAAGTGAATCTTGATACAAGAAAAGGACCAGGAGCAGAAAGAGGGTGGCTCTGTCCTTCTTTCTTCTTGGAACATCCAGATCGCTTTCTTTCCTTGTGGTCCCTATTTTGTCAACCTAGAGACAATTTTTTCTTAGTTGTTGTTGCTGGTTTTTTTTTTACGTGGACTAATACAGGCACAGGATATACAGTATTCTGAAACAAGAGGAAGTAGGGAAAGAAATAGAGACGAGCAGCAGAAAGAGTGGGGAGATGGATCCTGAGAGACAAGAAGCAGTGCAGAGGCATGGAGAGGGAGCAGAGGTTGGCGTAGTCACGGGGTGGGGCCGGGAGGCGGGCAGAGGCGGGGAGAGGGCACAGACCAGGGAAGGCAGAACCAGGCACTGGGGGGATGGATGCGGAGGGAGCCAAGTTTTCTCTTTTAACAAATGCATGCTGCAATCGTGCTTTGGAAAGAGAAGTTTTCCGGAAACGCAGCGATGGCTGGGCATTTAGGAACAAAGTGCTGTCTGACTTGTCTGTTCCTCCTCCTGATTGTCAGCTTAAGTTTCTGGGGAAGAGGGGGTCCACAAAGCAAGAGCATCACAAGTCTGCTCAGGAGGTGAAGACTAGAAAGGAGGTGTTTCGCAAAAAGGAGGGGCCAGGGCTGCTTCTGTCTGGCCCGAGGCTGCCCACTCTGCAGGGTGTGTGTTTCGGTTGGAGGGGAGGGTACGGGGCAGAGTTGGAGGGCTATGTTTAGGGGAAGGATTAATGGGGTACTTCAAGCTCTTGTGAATCCAGGTGCCAGGCCTCTGGGCTGTTCCCTTGAGGTCTTCATTCTGATGTGGTTCTCAGCCAGGCCGGAGCCTGGATTAGGTACTGAAGAGAAAAACATTGACTACGACCCACAGATTCTCCCTTCAAAATAGGCATTCCCAAAACAAATAGACTTGGACTGGGGTCCCACAAATAGACTTGGACTGGGGCCCCACCACCCCTGGGGGAGAACCATAGTATTTAGGTCCAGTCTTGATTTCCCTTTACTCCTGGAAGGAACATATATCCCACCAGGAAGTGTGGTATGCTATCTGCCCCAGGGTGGGACAAAGAATGGCTTTCCAACCAAGGTTGGGGCATAAGCCTATTCCCATATCCTAGGGAATTATCAAATGACCTATTGGTATGGCGCCTTAAGAAAGACAAAGCAAAGTTGAGTTGTTCTGAAGAAAGTAGTTTTGTTCCAGTCCCCTTCACCAGCCGCCCTCCTTTTACCCACCCTTCTCTTTGCTCAGGATTGCTTCCCCTCACCCCCATCCTGGATTTCAACCATCCAGACTTCATTCCCGCCTGTCTGCTTTGGATTGGTTCTTCCAGCAGGGCTTCACTCCCACTGAGCCCCAGGACACCAACCTGCTGCCCTGGGCGCCTGGGAGTCCTGCATCTTTGACTGATGTGGCCTGGTGTTGCAAATAAGGGAGGACGCCTATTTTGAAGGGAGCATTTGTGGACTCTGTTCTTTCCCACAAGTGTTGATTTAAATCTGTACATTTTAACACATGCATTTGTTATTAAATTTAGCGAAGGGCTATAGGGGTTTATTTTGATCTGTAGTTTTGGCTACACCTGCTTGGGAAGACACTACCTTCTGGGAATTCCTGCCACCCCTGAGTCACTGACTGACTCAAGTTGTCTGGGATCTATTAGAATTCCTCATTTGCAGGTGCTTGGACACACAGAAGCTAATACCCATCCAGTCCATTCTAGAATTCATGGATTCATATTCCCCGCCTTGTTTTCCTGGCTTCTTTACCATTTCTTGCCTCCCAAGCTGCTGTATATGTTCTAGTTTCTTGTATAACATAAAACACTTGGGAACTGAACATTAATTCCATTCAAAACACACCCATGGAAATACAAATATTCAGATACTCAAATAAGTCTTGGGATACAACAATGAACGAGAAACAGTGTCTTTTCCTCTAAAAGCACTTAATCTTATCCACTAACCTTCAGTATTTTCCATGACATTAAAGGTGAGATTGAGTTTAAAATATAGGGAGTCAGTCTCTTTAACGGGAAATAGAAGAAATCCTTGAAGACACTAGGTCATGAAAGGCTGGGGTTGGTTTTAAGGAACCACTAAGAAGAAGCCTGCTGACTAAACAGATGCTCCCTAGACTTATAGGAAGCACAGAAGTCTCAAAGGGTTCAGGGTTTCTAAACGTGGGATCCACAGTTGGAGAGGTAAGCTGTCTTATCAGAGTTTCTAGATGGAAGGCAGAAAGCTAGGTGGGAGGAAGGTCAGAAGATGTGGTTTCATGAAAGTGAAAGCGGAAGTGTTAGTCGCTCAGTCCTGTCCGACTCTCTGCGACCCCAGGGACTCTAGTTCCCCAGATGCCTCTGTTCATGGTATTCTCCAGGCAAGAATACTGAAGCGGGTTGCCATGCCCTCCTCCAGGGGATCTTCCTGACCCAGATACTGAACCTGGGTCTCCCACATTGCAGACAGATTCTTTACCATATAACCCACCAGGGAAGCCCTGATTTCATGGTAGTTTCATGAAAGTGTCAGTTAAATAAATAGTGACTATTGTGAAAGAGAAGTGTAATCAAGGACGCAAAGCCAGGAGAGAGCAGAGGGATGGAATACCACCATAGGCAAAAGAAAAAAAAAACATTCCCCCTTGCCCCAGTCCCTAAACGGGTTTGCTGGAGCACACACCGAGAAGAACATCCATGTGGCGTCCAATTCCACCCCTGCTTTCTGACTCCACCTCAGTTTTCCTTGCGTCTTTCCTTTCCAGGAAAGGAAAGGTACAAACGTCCTCACCAGAAGGGGGAAATCTGATAGCACAGAGAGCTAGCTATACAGATAGATAGAGATATAGAAGACAACAAGATGCTGAGATCATGTGACTAAAAGTTACGACATGAGGAACAAAGCAAAAGTAAAGAAGCACTCCCTGGGAGTAGGACATGAAGATAAAAAAAAAAAAAAAAGATAAGAGAATATCAGCAGAATGCAGAGATTTCTTCTCCATCAGAGACCTGACAAGGTTCAGAGAGGGCAAAAGAGCAGAAGTGGAATTACCGTGTCCTGTTCCACTGAGGCTATCACTCCTAGCACCCCAAACCCCTTCCCACACACTGATGGACACAGGAGCAGAGGAAAGCCCCGAGGTGGAGCAGGAAGAAGGAGTGAAAAGAAAGGGCAGATGTGGGAAGCTTTTGAAGAAACGGGGGAGGAGGAAAGGATTCTGGCCCTGGTGTGGTCACATCATGCCTGAAAGGCTGGGTATGTGCCCCACCACCATCACATGCTCCCACTCCCAAGGAAGCCCCTGCAGGGTACACGTGGAAACAAAGGAAACATAAGTACGTGGTTGAATGAGGGTCAGACAGCTTGGGAGGACTGAAAATTCCCCAATGCATTTATTTCTCCTACTTCTGAAATCCAGTGTTAAACTCAGTGCTGACACGTCCCAAAACACATCAAGACCTGTCACTGTCTCTTTTCCCTAAATGAAGGCAAGAGGAGGTTTCCAGTGGATGCCTGTGACGTGGTCCCTGGTGCTCAAGGGAACTGATCCTTGTCTGGTGCAGTAGAGATGAATGTGCCATCGTTTGCAAGCTTTGGGCCTCAGATGAAGTCCTGATCCCGTGTTCTGGTTGGTACTGGGAGCCAGACCTCGGACTCATTTCATCTGATAAATAAGCCTCTGATGCGATAGCAGGGAGAGGAGACAGTTGAAAGATGACCTTGAGTTTTGAGCCAAGTCTTTAAAACAAAAGCACTGACATATGGGGGACCATTTCTTCTCTGCTTTTTAGTGTTGATACAATGACTATATAAGAAGATTCCTCAAGGTGGAAGATAGCTGTATTTGCTTTGCCATCAGTTGTAGGAGGGCCTAGAGAATATTCTTCCTATTTCAATAAACATCTACCCAGTACTTAGTAAATCACACTAGGATGTCTGCTGCTTCAGAAATTTTACCAAAATATTTTTTGGGGCTAAGCTCAATTCCAGAGACCTCCAACTGTAGTCTGACCCAGACTTCCTTATGGCAAGCGATGGATGGGGGAAGATGGTGGCACAAAAAAAACTTGCATTGCTCAAAAAATGGTCCCATAGCAATTCAGGTCAATAATAAGTGCCCAATCCTAAAGTATGGGACCAGATTTTCCATCTGGGCTAGCTGGGATCTGGGGTTGGTCCTGATTTATTTATTTCAGGAGAAATTCACCTTTGTGGGGCTCCTTACAGTACAGATGTAGGGTGGCTGAGAAGCCACAGCAGTCTCGGGACTGTTCAAAAAACTGGCTCCAGCTATAGGGTTTATAAAAAAGCAGCCTAGTATTCATCCACTTTTCCCCTCCTTTCCTTTTAGACTCTCTCATTTTGCCTTCATTATTTAAGTTGGACTTCCCCTCTGAATTAGTAGATACACAAAAATATTTTACAATAAATCTAACATAAATTTATCACTCTAGTTAACAAGCACTTATTGAGCTGTATTTAATGCCAAGCTTCTGGTAGTGTTGGAGACTCAAAGTCAAAGTGTGGTTTCCCCCTGAGCAAGACACTATTGAGAAGGGAAGGATTAACTTCAGAAAGGGAGGCTGGGTCTGGTGTTCTTTGAGGAGTTATTCCTCTGGGAATTTACAAACAACACTGGGGATCAAGAAAAAGTGTGTGATTTCTTGCTGGTTCCAGTTGGAGAATAAAGAGCCAGATGGTGGGGATGATGAATGAGGCGCTTGATCTGTTCAGATAGCATTCTTCTCATGGTGCTGCTGCTGCTAAGTCACTCCAGTCGTGTCCAACTCTGTGAGACCCCATAGATGGCGGCCTAATAGGCTCCCCTGTCCCTGGGATTCTCCAGGCAAGAACACTGGAGTGGGTTGCCATTTCCTTCTCCAATGCAGGAAAGTGAAAAGCGAAAGTGAAGTCGCTCAGTCATGTCCGATTCCTAGCGACTCCATGGACTGCAGCCTACCAGGCTCCTCCATCCATGGGATTTTCCAGGCAAGAGTACTGGAGTGGGGTGCCATTGCCTTCTCCATTCTTCTCATAAACAATATCAATAATTGCAGAGGTGGAGAGGGGATGGGACACCTAAGAAAGAGTATGAAATGGGGTACCCAGATAGTTTTCCAGGGAAGGATAAGTCTGACTGAATTATTTGTCTTTTGGTTGGTGAAATGGTGCCCCGCCTCTTTCCTTCCATACCCTTATTGTCCCTGTAGCAAATTCAAGCTTCAGCCATCCCTCCTTGTCTTAAAAAAAAAAAAAAAATACACTAGATGAGCGAGATAAGAGACAAACACTCAGATCCTAACTCTGGAAAACTGGAAAGAAAGAAGTGAAGAGACAAGTAATTTAAAAAAAAAAAAAAAATGCTTAGAGAGAGAAATGTTAGAGCTATAATGGCCAAAAAAAAAAAAAAAGATTGGAAGAAGAAGTCTAAAGATGGAACAGGAAAAAAAGCAATGGAGGGAAATGTGATCAGATAGGAATGCACAATCAGGGAGAATCCTGGGCAGCTAGAGGAGGAAGGACAGAGGGCAGAGGCAGTGGGAGCCATCAGCCCCACCAGGGCATTCTTCTCCCCTGCTGCGCAGTGGCCAGGGATGCTTGAATTCATGATTCCTGAAAAGGCAAACGCTTTCTCAGCTGCAAAAGAGATGGAGCCAGAGACCATACAGGCAGCAGCTAGGAAAGCTGTGTCAAGAACATGGAAGAATCTGAGGGTCTCAAGAATGCCCATCCCTCCCTAACTGACCCAACCTATTCCCACACTGGGAATAAAGAGAGCAAAGTAATAAAGAAACATAAGTGGAGGACTTGGGCGGTGGGTATGCTGCTTGGCAGCCTCCATCTACCTTCCTTGTTCCGATCTAATGTTGTTGAAATAACACTGCCCCTTACTTTGAGGGAGCTAACAACCCCAAATCACCCACTTTTTCCTCTTAAGAGAGATTTCTGTGCAGAGCTGAGGTAGAGACGAGAAGTTATTGAGGATGTGCCTGTGAAACAAATTTAAGGACCCTTCCTTTTACTAACATAAAAACCCAAACTCTTTTTGTAAATATCAATAGGATGATAAAAGGATATTAAAATAGGACTTTTGTTGTGTTTTCATTGAGGTCTAAAAGGCCAAGAGAAAAAACAGGTGGAAAATTTCTGCTACATGGTTAAAGGAGTTAAGACTCAAAGACGAAACAGTGCCAAACCAATCCCAAACCTATTATACACCCACAAGAAGGGTATAAAAATGTTTGAGCATTGGAAAAGAAAAGAGACTTCTTCAGAGAAAGTTCTTGGAGTGACATTTTCCCTGTCTGCACTGTGGAGCAAAACCAGTGTTCCCTCCTCCTTGCCCTAAGCTGAAGGGATCAACCACACGGGGCCCTTGATGCATGTTTCTGGGATTTTGTGAAGCCAACCCACTGCACACTCTAAGGGAAGGAGCAGAGATATTAGTGCGGGGACCCAGCTTCAGTGGGAAGAGGCTACCCTGCCCCAGAGAGCGGAGAGCCAGGATGGTCCACTGTTTCATGCTGACCACACTTGCCACTTGAGAAGAAATGCTGGCCAGAAGCCTATAAAAATTATGTCCAGGAGTGACATGGTTGGGCGGGGGGGAGGGGGAGTGCCTGACTGAAAAGGAAGAGGTAATCGCGGACCTGAGGGAGAGCTCTGCCCTTGGCTGGGAAGTGCTGTTAGATGTGCTCAATGGAGAAATCCAAGGGACACACAGTACCACCATACAGAAGAGTCAGCCCGGAGCTCTCACCAAGCCCAGAGCGCGCCGTCACCTGACCCCTTGCAAACCAGCCCACCTGGCCATTCCTGAAGGCGGCGGTGGAAACGGAGGCTGTGGGTGTGGGGAGAGCAGAGCAGAAAAAGCTCGAGACGGGGAATTAGTGAGAAGCTCATCGCAAGCAAGACGGAGAGTGGGCAACAGCTCTAAGTGAAGTTTGCTCTTTTGACTATTACACAGGACTGGGTCCTCTAGTTACTCAAAAGGTTCTGTCTTATGGCTAAAACTGCCAGGAGAGGTGGTTTACCTGAGAGTTCCCTGAAGAAATGTGGGATCAGTTGGAATTTTCTTGCTGAAGTAGGAGGGTCAGAAACGACTGCACAAAATAGATTTTCAATCAGCAGTACCCCTTGAGTTGTGGGGTATTTGGCTCTTGTAAATGGTTAAAGGAACTTTCCTCACTCCTTCCTTTGGCCTCACAGGCTTCCTCCAGCCCCAAAGGACCTGTTCCAGGCAGAGAGAAGTACCCTGAGTATTATAAAAGGCTGCTTTTTTCTCTAGCTTCTTGATCCTGCCACAGATTTTTGACTCCGTAGGAAAACACGTCCTCCCGCCGTTTTGCTCACTCCTTGATCCTTTGGCAGGGACCTGAGATTTGGCTTCTTTCTAGAAGTATCTGGAATTTCTCCCAGGTGATAAGGAGGGGTGGATCACAAAGATTCTACTGGCACCCTCTGCTTGTCTCTGGCTCATAAGTCAGGGTCATCATTGCCTCGCTGTCTCCTAAAATACTGTAGATTCCTTGAGGGCAGGGATTCTATCTTATTTACTTGTTAGAGAATGTCTGGGCACATTGTCAATGCTCACCTAATGTTTATTAAGTCAATGCATGAACACACTTTAGCAGGACTAAAGGACAGAGAAAGAGGAAAAGAAACTGAGTGGGCCACATTTCCTTCTGAGCAAAGCATCTTTCAGAACAAAGTTCTCACTGTGTTTTTGGATGATGTAGTTGGTCCAGAATCACGTGCACATCATCCTGGAAGGGAGCGGCCCTGTGGTCTCAGGCCCTGTCCATGCAGTTCTACTTCCCAGCCTTTGTTGGCTTTCAGTAACCCGACCCTCCCCAGGACAGGGACTACCCCTGCGCCGCTTCATTGATCACTGTCCTGTAAGCTCCCAGGGATGGAGGGAGTGCTCTTCCTGCACCATGGGTTTTCCATAGCCGGCACCCCTGAATGCCTTCTTCCCCGCCAGGTTCCAAGGTGCTCCAGGCTTCACCCCTTGTTCACGGGTGACAGGCTAGCTGTGTGATGAGCCCTCTACCTGGTTTCTCCACACAAACTCAGGACTCGTGGCAGCAGAAGATGGTGCCCCCGGCCCACCTCTTACCATGTGGCTGTGGCTGGGCTCCACCTAGGGCTACGTGGCAGAGAAGGCCAGTCCCTGTCTGTACATGAAGTTAAGAAGAGGGTCACAGGATGTGATCAGGATGTAGACTCACACACTAAACTTAAAATAGTAGATGAGGACTGTGCAAAGCCATCAGGAAAAATAATAATACAGTGGTCCCTCAGTATCTGTGGGGTTTTGAATCCAGGAATTTTTTGAATCCAGGGGTTTTGAACCCCTCCATGGATACCAAACTCCCAGGATGTTCCAGGCCCCTGTATAAAATAGTGTCAGCCCTCCATATCCACAGGTTCACATCTAACTGTACTCTGGAAGTACCTACTATGTACCATAAACTTTTGTCAGTGCATCCAAAAAAACAGAAGAGAAATACAAGCTCTGAAGCCTGACTAATGAGAACGCTTAACTCTATATCTTACTAGGTATAAACTGCTCTTTGCCTGTTCTTGAATCTCTCTGGCCTTGTTTCTGTAACAGGAGGGAAACAGGCAGGGCACACGTTTTGAAAGAATGACATAGCCCAAGGACACAATATAAACCAATTAGAATCAAATAGATTCAACATGGCAGACAAGTTGACTTTGATTGGACCTTGATCCTCAATCAACAAGCTAAATGACACACCCAGAGGTGCCATGATAGTTCCAGGGCACCATCAAAAGACCAAGGAGTGGGCCGTGGCCCAATCCTGGAAATCGCCACACATTCCCCAAAACACTTGCAATAATCTTCCCATCTTAGCATGTGAAATTACCCTGCCAATAAAAACTAGCCAGACCCACATTCCACGGCTGCACTCTCCCTCTGCGATGGCCCACAAACAAAAGCTTCCAGGTCAGAATATTTTACTGTTTAAAAAAAATAATAGAAGGAAGTGGTCATGTCAAGTTACTTTGAACATTTCTTATTACAGGATATTAAGGATGGGAAATTCCTTGGAGATCATCAACTCTAATGCCTTTATTTTGTAAGGAAAATAAGGCTAAGAGTTACTGACCTGAGAGAAACTGATTGTAAATATTAGTTCTGCCTTCTTCTTTGAGGCTATTTTGAAAAAAAAAAAAAGATGTCTCATGCCTTGTCAATTACTCAGGACTTCAGGAAAAAAAAAAAAAAAAAGAATGATAAACTCATGTGTATCTTGGGGGAAAATGACCCTAATCAAAATAATGCAGGTGCTGACAGTAAGTCAAAGACGATTTTTAATGTTAAACAAATATTTACTGCATGCCCTCTGACAATCAGTTAACCAGCAAAGAATAGAAAAAAATACCATCTAGGCTGGAGAAGGAAATGGCAACCTATGCCCATGTATTCTTGTCTGAGAAATCCCATGGACAGAGGAACCTGAAGGCTACAGTCCATGGAATTGCAAAAGAGTCGGACACTACCGAGGGAGGAAACCACCACCACCCGAACTAATGCCTCTGCGTCCCCCACTCTATGTTCCACCACCTGAGGACACTCCTATCCCAGGATCCTGTTCAGGGCAGACCTTGGTTTTGCAAAACCCCAGAGATAGTCCTCAACCACCAGCTTGTCGTCCAGCAAGATGTCAAAACCAAGGACCAAATACATGTTTGGTCCTTGTCAAGAACAGGCACACATATAGCTCCACTCAGATACTGGGGGAAACAGGTTCGGTAGCTGTGATGAAGAACAGAATACACCAAAATGATTTTGGTGACCATGGCCTCAAAGTCTCCCCATGGCTCACTGCGATTTTAGCTGTGCTCTCTCAGCCAGGCGATGAGTATGGACAGCCTCCTGTGAGGTCCAGCATTCAGAGGAAGATGGAGGGGGCAGGCCACCAGCAAGGAGTCTCCCTAACACTGATCTTGACCCTAATTCCATGCCTAGGTTCCTTGTGTTTTCAGGGATTGTTGCCAGCTTGGAGCAGGGTTTCATCAGAGGGTAGGGTTGGGGGTGAACTAGGTGGTAGGCCCCAGGGCAGCAGTCTATACAACTGGAGCCAGCTCAACCTCCCAAAGACTAGGTCATCTGTTTCATGGGCTACTGATTCTGTGGGGCTAAAGGACAGGGAAAGAGGAAAAGAAACTGAGCGGGCCATGTCTCTTATTTCCTGCAGCGTCAACCTGGATAAAGTTTGCATTCTGTTTTTGGATTAACGTAGCTGGTCAGAATCACGGGCACATCATCCTGGAAGGGACGGCCCTGTGGTCTTGGTCTCAGGCTCTGTCTGTGCAGCTCTTCTTGCCAGCCCTTCGCTGACTTTGGATGACTTGCACCTCCCCAGGATGGCTCATGCACTGTCCCTCTTCACTGAGACCATCCTGCAAGCTCCCGTGGAGGAAGGGGTGCTCTTCCTGCAGCCGTAGTTTTCCCACAGATGGCACCCCCGGATGCTCTCCCCCGAGTTGGGTCCCAAGGTGCTCCTGTCTTCACCCCTTGTTCACGGGTGACAGGCTAGAGGTTTCTCCACACAAACTCAGCCGTTGTGGCAGCAGAAGATGCTGCTGCTGGCAGGGCTCTTCCCAAGTTGCTGAGGCTGGGCTCCACGTCGGGCTAGGCGGCAGGGCAGGCCAGTCCCTCTCCGTACATGAAGTTGTGAAGAGGGTCATAGGATGTGATCAGGACATAGATATTCATGTTGAACTTGAAGTCATAGATGAGGAAGGGCTGAGAGACTGTGCCAACCCAGCAGGAAAAATAATAATACGGTCGTCCCTCAGTGTCTGTAGGGTAACGAACCCAGGAATCCCCACCCCGCCATGGATACCAAACTCCAGGAATGTTCTAGTCCCTCGTATAACATGATGTCAGCCTTCCATATCCACAGGCTCCACCTCCCACTGTACTTTGGAAGTACCTAATATGTACCATAATCTGTTGTCAGCACTTCCTAAAGAATAAACAAATCAATCCAAGCTCTGAAGCCTGACTAATGAGAAAGCTTAAATCTGCGTCTTGCCTAGGTATAAACTGCTATTTTCACTGTTCTTGAATCTCTCTGGCCTTACAGGAGGGTGAAGGGCAGTGGCACTACTTTTGAATGAATGACATAGCCCAGAGACACAACATCAACCGATTGGAATCTAATGGGTTCAGCATGGCAGACAAGTTGACTTTATTAGACCTTGATCCTCAATCAGCAAGCTAAATGACTTACACAGAGGTGCCATGATAGCTCTAAAGCACTGTCAAAAGTTTGAGGAGTGGGCCGTGGTCCAATTCCTGGAAATCTCCACCCCTTCCCAAAAATAGTTGGAATGACCATCCCACCATTAACATGAAACTACCCAGCCCATAAGAACTAACCAGGTCACATTTGCAGCTGCACTCGGCGATGGCCCACATTCTGTGGATTGTGTTTGTCTCTGAATCGGAATTATTCCACACTTTACCTATCATTTGTCTCTCACTGAAATCTTTCTGCAATGAGACATCAAAACCTGAGCATCATTATTAGGTCCTGAAACCAGGTACCTTTTGGAAGGGTTCGAGTCCCAGCCTTGTGGGTTCAAATCCCAAATGGATTTTGGCTGAATTCAAGTCCCAGCACTTGGTTCAATTCCCACTCTGAGGTAAACAGTTTCCTTTCCTCATCTGTAAAATATATATCTGAATATTTTTAAAGTGATTCTAAAGGTAGGATGATACAGTCTTTGAAAAACACATCTAACAATGGAATTGTTGTTCAGTCCCCAAGTCATGCCCCACTCTATGAAATCCCGTGGACTGCAGCACACCAGGCTTCCCTGTCTTTCGCCACCTCCTAGTTTCCCCAAGTTCATGTTCACTGAATCTGTGATGCCATCCAGCCATCTCATCCTCTGTTGCTCTGGCCTCCTTCTGCTTTCATCTTTCCCAGCATCAGAATCTTTTCCACTGAGTTGGTTCTTCGCTTTAGGAGGCGAAAATATTGGAGCTTCAGTTGCAGTTCTTCGAATTGTGTTCAGGGTTGTTTTCCTTTAATATTAACTGCTTTGATCTCATTGCTGTCCAAGGGACTCTCAAGACTCTTCTTCAGCACCACACAATTTGAAAGCATTAATTGTTTGGCACTCAGCCTTCTTTATAGCCCAACTCTCTCACATCTGTATATGACTATTGTGAAGACAACAGCGTTGACTATAGGGATCTTTGTGGACAAAATGAAGTCTTTGTTTTCCAATACACTGTCTAGGGTTTTCATAGCTTTCCTTCTAAGAAGCAATCATCTTTTAATTTCATGGCTGCAGTCACCATTCACAGTGATTTAGAGCCCAAGAAGAGGAAATCTTTCACTGCTCCCACATTTTCTCCTTCTATTTGCCATAAAATGATAGGGTCAGATGCCACGATCTTAGTTTTTTGAATACTGAATTTAAGCTTTTCACTCTCCTCTTTCACCTTCATCAAGAGGCTTTTTAGTTCCTCTTCACTTTCTGTCTTAAGAATGGCGGTGGCGGTGGTCTATTTGCTAAGTCAGGGTCTGACTGTTGTGATCCCATGGACTGTAGCTGGCCAGACTCCTCTCTCCATGGGATTTTTTAGGCAAGAATACTGGAGTGGGTTGCCATTTCCTTCTCCATTAGTATGATGTCATTTGCATATTTGAGATTGTTGATATTTCTCCCAGCAATCTTGATTTCAACTTATAACTCATCTAGCCCAGTTTTTCGCGTAACGTGCTCTGCGTATAAGTTAAACAGGGTGACAGTATATAGTCTTGTTGTACTTCTTTCTCAATTTTGAAAGTCCATTGTTCCACATGAGTTCTGTTACTTCTTGACTGGCATTTAGGTTTCTCAGGAGACAAGTAAGGTTGTCTTTATTCCCATCTCTTTTAGAGTTTTCCACAGTTTGTTATGATTCACGCAAAAGCTTTAGCAAAGTCAACGAAGCAGAAGTAGCTGTTTTTTTCTGGAGTTCCTTTGCTTTCTTGGTGATCCAGATATTAATCAATTATCTTCTGCAGCTAAGGGGTTAACAAAACCCTTCCTCTTCCTCTGAGGGCATTTATTATTGGATTCGCCTTTTACCAATTTTACTGAGATATGGTAAAGGCAGAAAGTCAACTGTGTTTCTAGGCAACGTCGCTGCTGGTTAAAGTGATCCCACCCTGGGGAATCGCAACCCTACCTAAGAGAAAGTATAAATGGGCTTTGTGTTCTGATTCTTAGAGCAGAACATTGTCCTTGAAGGGACCCTGCAAGCAAATCCAAAAATCAGTTTCAGAAGATACTGGTTTCTAGTTGGAACGTGGAGCTTCTAAGCCAGGAAGTCTCCCTGGTTGTTCCCTGGGGTAAGTCTTCTTCCTTCACTTGAGAGCTGTCACTTGAGGGAGCTGTCACAAAAAGGAACCCTGGGACAGATGCACAGACTTCTGTGAGGACCATTCCTGATGCGTTTTGAGGGTACTGCATGTTTTTTGCATCCTTCTGAGAGTCAGGTCCGACCTATGGTGATCATGCAGGCCCATTCTCCTTGGACTTGGGACATCCCCGGTAGGGCTCTGCATCTTCCCACAGGCACGCTGAGGACCTGAACCATGGAATAAGCCTTGGAATGTGCCTAAGGGTTTGTGGAGCAGCCCACTGATAAGCGCTGGCATGCGTGAGCGCTGTCTCGTCTGCCACCGCTTCCATTTCCCCCCTTTGGTTTGCCTTGACATGATGGGGCCAAGCGCCGTGATCTTAAGTTTTTGAATGGTGAGTTTTAAATCAGCTCGCTCACTCTCCTCTTTCACTCTCATCATGACTAAGGGAGAAAGACGATGCCAAGTAAATTAGGAAACTGCATAACAGCAGTAGAATACCTTAATAGAGTAAGAGAAGGTCCCCTGCTAGATGTAAGAAGGCCAACTCTGACTTCAAAAAATTTGGGAATATAATTGCTTTATAATGTGTTAGTTTCTGCTGTAAAATGAAGTGAATTGCCTGTATGCATACATATATGCCCTCGGTTTGAAGCTCCCTCCCATTCACCCTCATCACGCCTGTTTAGGTCAGCACAGAGCGCTGAGCTGAACCCCCTGTTGTATACAGCAGGGCTCCACTAGCTGTCTTACATGTGGTGGTGTCTGTATGCCAACTATAATCTCTCAATTTGTCCCTTCTTCCTCTCCCTCCCTGCTCCCAACCCCATGTGCACACGTCTGTTCCTATGTCTGTGTCGCTACTCTTGCCCTGGCAATAGGTTCATCTATACAATTTTTCTGGATCCCACATATATGCTTTAATACTCAACATTTGCTTTTCTCTTTCTGACCTACCTCACTCTGTATAACAGACTCTAGATTCATCTACATTCTACAAATGACCCTATTTTATTCCTTTTAATGGCTGAGTAATATTCCACTATAAACATATATATGTGTGTGTGTGTGTGTGTGTGTATCACCATCTTTATGCATTCATCTGTCATTGGACATTTAGACTGTAAACTGATACAACCACTGTGGAGAACAGTATGGAGTTTCCTTAAAAAAACTGAAAATAAAACTACCATATGACTCAGCAAAACCACTATTGGTAATACACCCTAAGAAAACCATAATTCAAAAAAACATGTACACCCCAGTGTTCACTGCAGCCTTATTTACAACAGCAGGACATGGAAGCATCCTAAATGTCCAAAGGTCAAATATGACTTGAAGAAATTGAGAACACTGGGACCATTTATCATGGTATTGAGTTAGTCAATTATTTAGCTATTAAAAAAAAGTTATCAAGTGGAAGAATGATGTTATAAAGTTGCAGTGGAACCCATAATCTCAATCACAAGGCTTTATACAGAAGTTGCTTAAAAAAACTTTTAACCACTACATGCATCAGTACATTTTAGATGACCACCCATCCGTATATATAGTTCCCAAATGTATAAGACAAATTGTAAATAACAAAAATTTTTGTGTATAAAAAAATTTCCCAAAAGAAGTTTCTTCTTTACTAAATGTAATGTAATTTATGTTCTATTGATATTTTGAATGCATCTTCTGACCCAGTCCATTGATTTTAGAGCCAGAGTCTTGAAATGCAATCTGAAAATCACTCAGTTCAGTTCAGATCAGTCACTCAGTCATGTCCAACTGTTTGCAATGCCATGAACCACAGCACATCAGGCCTCCCTGGCTATCACCAACTCCTGCAGTCCACCCAAACCCATGTCCATTGAGTCGGTGATGCCGTCCAACCATCTCATCCTCTGTCATCCCCTTCTCCTCCTGCCCTCGATCTTTCCCAGCATCAGGGTCTTTTCAAATGAGTCAGCTCTTCGCATCAGGTGGCCAAAGTATTGGAGTTTCAGCTTCAGCATCAGTCTTTCCAATGAACAACCAGGACTGGTCTCCTTTAGGATGGACTGGTTGGATCGCCCTGCAATCCAAGAGACTCTCAAGAGTCTTCTCCAACACCACAGTTCAAAAGCATCAATTCTTAGGCGCTCAGCTTTCTTCACAGTCTAACTGTCACATCCATACATGACCACTGGAAAAACCATAGCCTTGACTAGACAGACTTTTGTTGGCAAAGTAATGCCTCTGCTTTTTAATATGCTATCTAGGTTGGTCATAAGTTTCCCTCCAAAGAGTAAGCCTCTTAATTTCATGGCTGCAATCACCATCTACAGTGATTTGGAGCTCCCCAAAATAAAGTCTGCCTCTGTGTCCACTGTTTCCCCATCTATTTGCCATGAAGTGATGAGACTGGATGCCATGATCTTAGTTTTCTGAATGCTGAGCTTTAAGCTAACTTTTTTACTCTCCTCTTTCACTTTCATCAAGAGGTTCTTTAGTTCCTCTTCCTTTCTGCCATAAGGGTGTTTTTGTCATCTGCATATCTGAGGTTACTGATATTTCTCCCGGCAATCTTGATTCCAGCTTGTGTTTCATCCAGCCAGGCATTTTGCATGATGTGCTCTGCATATAAGTTAAATAAGCAGGGTGACAATATATAGCCTTGACGTACTCCTTTTCCTATTTGAAACCAGTCTGTTGTTTCATGTCCAATTCTGTTGCTTCCTGACCTGCATACAGATTTCTCAAGAGGCAGGTCACATGGTCTGGTATTCCCATCTCTTTCAGAATTTTCCACAGTTTGTGATCCACACAGTCAAAGGCTTTGGAATAGTCAATAAAGCAGAAATAGATGTTTTCTTTGGAACTCTTTTGCTTTTTCGATGATCCAGCAGATATTGGCAATTTGATCTCTGGTTCCTCTGCCTTTTCTAAAACCAGCTTGGACATCTGCAAGTTCACAGTTCATGTATTGCTGAAGCCTGGCTTGGAGAATTTTAATCTATAATTGTCATCTCCCATACTAATACAGGTACCTATGATTCCCTGGTATATGGTTGGCATAGATGTATGAATCATGTGATGTCAGAAACGTCAGGAAGAGATTCTGACTCAATATTTCTGAGTGGAAAAAGAAAAAAAATACCTGCATGAAACTGGAGATAAATAAGAAACACAGTTTTCTGCTTGATGACCTATGAAAAAATAGCAACCTTGTCAATCATTTTATATGATCTCAAACTGTTCAGAGTTGTTAGAATTTGTCCAACGTGAGCCTTGTGGAATCGGAAGTTGAGCCCCAGTACCCTGTTCTAACATTCCTTTCAGAGAGAAGGGTAGTTCCTAAGAGTGTGGCACCCTGATGGCATTCTAGACCTGGGACCTGATACACTTTTTTCTCCAAAGCCTTGCATTCTTCCAGCAGCAAGAGAGAGAAGGGTGCATTCCATAAAGTGGAACTTGACTGTGTATTTTGTTCTTCACACTGAAATTCTAGAACATAAGACTTTCTTTCTTCTTCCACTTCTTTATTCAGAATGGAGGAGTGACACCGCCAGGGTTTTGGAAATCAGATCTAGATCACATCTCTGTTCTACCCTTTGATCTTGAAGATGTTGCAATGTCTGCTGACCTTTGGCACTTCATTATCCATTATGTAGAGAGAGTGATACCTTTCTGGTTGAAATAATATGAATGCATCTGAAAATAGTAGAAATGTTTAATTCCTGCTCTTTCCCTTCTTTACTCTGTTGTAGCTGTTTTGAAGAAAAAAGGGTGAAATAGTGTAATTAGGTAGGTGCAGAGAGGAAAAATTAATGTAGATGTTTTATGCTTAAAGAAATTGTAGTACTCAATCTGGCTAAGATGCAAGCATCCATCATTATTATGGCAAATTTTACTCAAGAGACAGCTTCATGAAACTCATTGTTATTGATATTTTCAAGTTGTTCCATCTCAAAACTTTCTATAACCATAAACGCACTATTGATCACTCCTCTTGGAATGTTCGGGTGGGAAAAATGTGCTGTTGAGGGTGCAGCGATGGTAGCCCAAAGATTCTAAGAATGATCATGACCTAAGGACCTGGGGGCTGAGTCACACTATGGAATATGACTACATTTAGCATGGAGCTGGATGAGTGCTAAATCGAAAGCTCAGCTTGTGCCTTTGCTAATCAGAAACGCAGCATTGCCATTCCCATGTCCATGTTTTGTGCATCAAGAGTCAGGTTTACATATGTTGGTGCCAAACAAAGTGAAAACACAGCATTAACACCTAAACAGAAAATTCTAATAAAATCCACAAAGCACAAGGAGCTCGATCATCTTTAAGAAAATGATAAGTGATTTGGTGGACACTTCCTGCTCCTCAAGAATAGGAATAAAAAATTTTTTAATGAAATTTCATCTCAAGAATACTACAAAGGTTTAAATTTTATTTTTCAGGACTCTGAATCAATAAGATTATATTATATGGAGATAATAGATCTGAAATATATGTAACTGTATAAATAAGCTTCCTTTTTCAGGTAGAAGCTATAATCTTGTTACTTTAACATGTTTACAGTTTTCTATTTTTCTAAAAAGTAAGGCTTTTTAAAGAAGGAATAATTAAGTTAGTAACTTTGAAGGTGTCTCCCAGTTAAGAATCTCAGCCTGAATCAGTGGGTATTATTTCTCACCATAGTCAAAGAACTGTGCTGAGTTTCATTTGTCCAGAATTAGAAGTTAAGATTTTCATGTGCTGGACTTTTTTAGGATGTACATCTGTAAGTTAAGACTTCTCTGGTATCTCAGTGGTAAAGAACCCATCTGCCAATGCAATGGATATAGGAAGATGCCCTGGAGAAGGAAATGGCAACTCAGTCCAGGATTCTTGCCTGTGAAGTCTCACGGACAGAGGAGCTTGGCAGCCTACAGTCCCTGGGTTTGCAAAAAGAGACACAACCTAGAGAATAAAAACCGCAACAAATCTGTAAATTAAGAAGAAAGTCCAAAGATACATAAAAGGTAAATCAATCACTTAGATGGCATTTAGCCACATGCAGATGAATACCCTTAAGAAAATAAAAGTTGACAATTACACAGCCATGTCACTTGCTAAGTGCCTGTATAAACATGACTGCTTTTCCTCTTTTCCCTACTTTGCTCATAGAATGGAGCCAGAGACACTGAGTTGTCATGTGGAAGATGTTAAGTCCAGAAAGAGAGCAAGAATAATAATTATGTTCATCGCTAAGGTGTCTGGAGGATTAGTAACTGCTCAAGGGCTCTCAGACACCCTCTATGCCAATGATTATCCTCATCACCCATGAGCATAATCTCTCATGTATTTAATGTATATCTCTTTCCACACCGGCTAGCTTAAACTTACATTCTTGAATAAAAGGTATTTTCATGCATGTAATCATACAAGTGGCATTTTTATATATATTCTGTCTATTTCCTATTTTTTCCTACAATTACTTGATTGAAGTCTATGTTGTTACATATTAATATGTTCTTCTGCAGTATTGTACTATATGCTTACTTCACATTTTACTTGATATTCCTATTAATGAGCACCTAGAACATTTCCAATTTTTTCCCTTATAGAAATAAATGCTTGGACAGTATTCCTTTGCGTGTCTCCATGTGAATATTTGAGAATTCCCCAGGAGTATATGATAAAAATTGAGACAAGTAAATCATAAAATATATCCATATTCAGCTTAACTAAATACTGTTGATTTTCCTCTAAAATGACTGCTTTGATTTCTATTCCCACCAGCAGCATTGTTTAGCCATACTCCACCAACACTCAAGAATACCCAACTTTTAATAATAATCACTTTTAAGAAATGGTACCTCCAATTCACACAGAGTCCATTTCTGTAGTTGCCATTGTTTAGAAGTGTCCCTCACACACTCATTATTTGGATAGATTCCTATTTCTGGAGAATTCCATAGAGGAGCCTGGCAGGCTACTGTCCATGGGGTCTCAGAGTCAGATACAACTGAGTGACTAACACACCCACACACACACACACACACACACACTCATTTCTATAAAGTGTTCATTCTTAGCCTTGATGCATTTTTCCTCTGAGTTACAGTACTTATACTCACATACAGCAGGTATTAATAGTATACACAATGTATACACATGTGTATACACAAAAAGAGTTATTCCCAGTCTTTATCTGTTACCTTTGTCTCTGATATGGGCTTCCCTGGTGGCTCAGATGGTAAAGAATCTGCCTGCAATGTAAGAGGCCAGAGTCCAAACCCAAGTTGAAAAAATCCCCTGGCGAAGGGAACAGCAACCCACTCGAGTATTCTTGCCTAAAAAAAAATCCATGGACAGAGGAGCCTAGTGAGCTATAGTCCACGGGATCGCAAAGAGTTGGACATGACTGAGTGACTAACACTTTCACTTTTTGTCTGTGATGACCTTCACTGAATAAAAGTCATTAACTGTGATATAGCCTAATCCATTGATTTTCCCTTTCTGGCTTATTTTTAAGCCTTATTTAAAAGATGATGTAATAAAGTATTTCCCTACATTTCTGTCATTTAAACTTAACTTTCACTTTCAGTTTTTAAATATATGTGGAATTAATTTATAGAGTGCAAAGTAGTTGTCTATAATAAACTGATTTTCCCGGCACCATTTATGCAGTACTCCATTTCCTCACTGATTTCATTGATTTGTGTAGCCTGACAATTCTATCATGTATCAAATTCCTATGTGCATGGATTTGTGTCTACACTAAACTGTTCCACTATTCACCATTATATTCCCAGGTGGCTCAGTGGTAAGGAATCTGCCTGCCAATGAAGAAAATGCAGGAGATGCAGGTTCGATTCCTGGGTTGGGAAGAGCCTCTGGAGGAGAAAATTGCAACCCCCTCCAATATTATCAGGTCGGGAATACCATGGACAGAGGAGCCTGGCAGGCTACTATCCATAGGGTTGCAATGAGTCAAATATAATTTAGCAACTAAACACACTTGCAAACATAATATACAGTATAGCTAACTCTACCGTGAACATCGGCATTGGCACTACCATAAAGCCTGTGGCCCTAAGAGACTGCAGACTCGAGGAGTGGGCCACCTGAGACCAAACTATAGGGGCAGGGCACAGCCACATCCATCGGCAGAAACTTAGAATGAAGATTACTGAGTATAGCCCTGCCTACCAGAGCAAGACCCAGTTTTCCCCATAGCCAGTCCCTCCCATCAGGAAGCTTGCCCAAGCCTCTTCTTTTCCATCAGAGGGGAGACAGAATGGAAATCACAATCACAGAAAACCAACCAAAATGATCACAAGGAACTCAGCCTTATATAAGTCAATGAACATAAGTTTATGTAACTATGTAACTATGCCAGTGACTATGTACATTGCCTTATGTACACTGTATAGTGTACAGTTCCTTATGTAACTACGTAATTATGCTGAGAAGAGCCAGCCAGGACAGGGTAATCATGGTGGAGAGGTCTGACAAAATGTGGACCACTGGAGCAGGGAATGGCAAACCACTTCAGTATTCTTGCCTTGAGAACCCCATGAACAGTATGAAAAGACAAAAAGATATGACACTGAAGATGAGCCCACCAGGTCAGTAGGTGCCCAATAAGCTACTGAGGAAGAGCAGAGAAATAGCACCAGAAAGAATGAAGAGATTGAGCCAAAGTGGAAACAATGTCCAGTTGTGGATGTGACCAGTGGCGAAAGTAGAGAACACTGTTGTGCAGGAACATGGAATGTTAGGTACATGAATCAAGGTATATTGGATGTGGCCCAAAAGGAGATGGCAAGAGTGAACATCAATACTTTAGGAATCAGTGAACTAAAATGGATGGGAATGGGCAAATTTAATTCATATGACATGAATCTACTACTGTGGGCAAGAATTCCTTAGAAGAAATGGAGTAGCCCTCATAGTCAACAAAAGAGTCAGAAATGCAGTACTTGGGTGCAATCTCAAAAACAACAGAATGATCTTGGTTCATTTCCAAGGCAAACCATTCAACTTCACAGTAATCCCAAGTCTACGCCCCAACCATTAAGGCTAAAGAAGTTGAAATCAAATGGTTCTATGAAGACCTACAAGACCTTCTAGACCTAACACCAAAAAAAAAAAAAATGTCCTTTTCATAATACAGGATTGGAGTGCGAAAAGGAAGGTCAAGAGATACCTGGAGTAACAGGCAACTTTGGCCTTGGAGCACAAAATGAAGCAGGGCAAAGGTTAACAGAGTTTTGCCAAGAAAACACACTGGTCATAGCAAACACCCTCTTCCAACAACACAAGAGACAACTTTACACATGGACATCACCAGATGGTCAGTACTGAAATTAGACTGATTATATTCTTTGCAGCTGAAGATGGAGAATATACAGTCAGCAAACACAAGACCTGGAGCTGGCTGTGGCTCCTTATTGCAAAATTCAGACTTAAATTGAAGAAAGTATGGAAAACCAGTAGCCCATTCGGGTAGACCTAAATCAAATCTCTTATGATTATACAGTGGAACTGACAGATACAAGGGATTAGATCTGATAGCGTGCCTGAAGAATTATGGATAGAGTTTCATAACATTATACAGGAGGCAGTGATCAAGATCATTCCCAAGAAAAAGAAATGCCAAAAGGCTAAATGGTTGTCTGAGGAGGGCTTACAAATAGCTGAGAAGAGAAGTGAGAGGCCAAGGAGAAAGGGAGATATATACCCAATGTAAAGAAGACGAGAACAAAAGAAGGCCAAAAGACCAAAGAATTTATGCCTTCGAACTGGGGTGCTGGAGAAGACTCCCGAAAGTCCCTTGAACAGCAAGGAGATCAAACCAGTCAATCTTAATGGAAATCAATACTGAATATTCACCAGACGGACTGATGCTGAAGTTGAAGCTCCAGTAATTTGCACACCTGATGTGCACAGATGACTCACTGGAAAAGTCCCTGATGCTGAAAGATTGAGGGCAGAAGGAAAAGAGGGCATCAGAGGGTGAGATGACTGGATGGCATCACTGATGTAATGAACATGAACCTGGGCAAACTCTGGGAGACGGTGAGGGAAAGGGAGGCCTGGTGTATTGCAGTCCGTGGGGTCGCAAAGAGTTGGAACTTGACTGGGCGACTGCACAACAACAATACCCAACTGAATTCAGAGTTCCAAAGAATGCCAAGAAGAGATAAGAAAGTATTCTTAAGTGAGCAATGCAAGGAAATAGAGGAAAACAATAGAATGGGAAAGACTAGAGATACCTTCAAGAAAGTTAGAGATACCAAGGGAACATTGCATGCAAAGATGGGCTCGATAAAGGAGAGAAACAGTAAGGACCTAACAGAAGCAGGAGAGAGTAAGCAGAGGTGGCAAGAATACAGAGAAGAACTGTACAAAAAAGTTCTTCATGACCCAGATAGCCACGATGGTGTGGTCACTCACCTACAGCCAGACATCTTGGATTGTGAACTCAGCTGGGCCTTTGTTCATTACTATTGACAGCTTATGGTGAACGATGTCTGATTCATGATCTTCGAAGAAGATTCAGCTACAGGACCAGGGACCAGGCTTGATCACTCAAGAGCTTTTGTGTAGCCGAGTTTTATTAAAGTATAAAAAGGGACAGAGAAACCTTCTGACATAGACATCAGAAGGGGGTCAGAGAGTGCCCCACTCACTAGTCTTTATCAAGACCTTATACACGTTTACCAGACCCACTCCCACAATATACATCTTGAGATATCAAGATTAGTCAGAAGGTTCTTGTTAAGGAGAAATATGTCCTTGAGCAAGATACTTTGTTATAATTGACCAAGACAAAGCAATGTAGAAAATAACATTTGTCCTTTTCCCCTTGACAGCCTCAGACCCCCTTCTTCTACTCAAGGGCTCCTGACCCTTCTCTTCTCTTTGGGGACCCTGGATTTCTTATTAAGCTCCCTAGTAACTGACTCTATCACTACGAACAAAACTAATGGAGGTGATGGAATTCCAGCTGAGCTATTTCAAATCCTAAAAGATGATGCTGTTAAAGTGTTGCACTCAACATGCCAGCAAATTTGGAAAACTCAGCAGTGGCCACGGGACTGGAGAAGGTCAATTTTCATTTCAGTCCCAAAGAAGGGTAATATAAAGAATGTTCAAGTTATCATACAACAGCATTCATTTCACAGGCTAGCAAAGTAATGCTCAAAATCCTTCCAGCTAGGCTTCAACAGTGAGTGAACTGAGAACTTCCAGATGTTCAACTTGGATTTAGAAAAGGCAGAACAACCAGAGATCAAAGTGCCAACATCCATTGGATCATAGAAAAAGCCAGAGAGTTCCAGAAAAACATCTGCTTATGCTTCATTAATGATCTTAAAGCCTTTCATTGTGTGGATCATAAAAAACTGTGGAAAATTCTCAAAGAGATGGGACTACCAGACCTCCTTAACTGTCTCCTGAGAGGCCTATATGTGGGTAAAGAAGCAATAGTTAGAACCAGACATGGAACAATGGAGTGGTTCAAAACTGGGAAAGGAGTCTGCCAAGTCTGTATACTATCACCCTGTTGTTGTTTTTTTTTTACTTATATGCAAAGCACATCATGAGAAACGCTGGGCTGGATAAATCACAAGCTGGAATCAAGATTGCCGGGAGAATTATCAACAGCCTCAGATATGCAGATGATGCCACCCTAAAGGCAGAAAGTGAAGAGGAACTAAAGAGCCTGCTGATGAAGGTGAGAGAGGAGAGTGAAAAATCTGGCTTAAAACTTTATATTCAAAGAACTAGATCATAGCATCCAGTCTCATCATTTTGTGGCAAATAGATTGGGAAAAAATGGAAACAGTGACAGATTACTTTTTGGACTCCAAAATCACTGTAGACTGTGACTACACCTATGAAATTAAAAGATGCTTGCTCCTGAGAAGAAAATCCATGACCAAACTAGACACCATATTAAAAAGCAGAGACATCACTTTGCCAACAAAGGTCCATCTAGTCAAAGCAATGGTTTTTCCAGTAGTCATGAATGGTTGTGAGAGTTGGACCATTAAGAAGGTTGAGCACCAAATAATTGATGCTTTCAAACTGTGGTGCTGGAGAAGATACTGGACAGCCCCTTGGACTGCAAGGAGATCAAACCTGTCAATTGTAAAGGATATTGATCTTGAATTTTCAGTGGAAAGACTGATGCTGAAGCTGAAGCTCCTATACTTTGGCCACCTGAAGCAAAGAGCCGACTCATTGGAAAAAACTGTGATGCTGGGAAAGATATATAGGTACAGTTTCGAAAAGTTAACACCTTTGCAATATTGCCACCTCCTCCAGAAGATGATATTTCCATTTACATGGTGCTTTCTCCAAGTCTTCTAATGAAGTTTTAAACTGCTCTCCGTGAACGCTTTTGTGCATTATTTTTATAATTAATTCCTGTACCATTTGTGAGTTTTTCTATTTAAAATATTGCTTTTCCTGATTTTTAATTTCTAGAATAACAAATGTTGAGTATCGTATATAGATTTTGAATCAAGTTATCCATTTAAATGCTGTTGCTGTTAAGTTGCTTCAGTCGTGTCCAACTCTGTGCGACCCCATAGAAGGCAGCCCACCAGACTCCCCCGTCCCTGGGATTCCCCAGGCAAGAACACTGGAGTGGGTTGCCATTTCCTTCTCCAACGCAGGAAAGTGAAAAGTGAAAGTCAAGTCGCTCAGTCGTGTCCAACTCTTAGCAACCCTATGGACTGCAGCCCATCAGGCTCCTCTGTCCATGGGATTTTCCAGGCAAGAGTACTGGAGTGGGGTGCCATTGCCTTCTCCAATTTAAATGCTAATTCATTCCAAAACTTTATTGGTTGATTCTTTTTTGCTTTCATATGTAAATACACTGGAAAGTGAATTCTTTTGTTTCTTGACATTCGTGCTTCGTACAGTTTCTTTCTGCTCTTATTTTCATGTCTAGGACCTCTGCGATTATGGTTAAAAATAGTGATTGGAGTGAGAATCTTGTCCTGTTTCATACAAGAGAACATTTCTAAACTTTCTTAAATATGAAGTTTTCTATATGCTTTTGTTAGATCTTATCAGCAAATATTTTTCTGCACTTTTTAGTTAATGCGCTGTACCTTCTTTAGGCCATTAATGATGAATTGTGTTTTAAGATTATTTTATGTTCAACTATTCTTAAGTTTCTAGAATAAATCATACTGTGTATGTATGACACATTGAGATAGTATTTTGTTGAGCTTATAATGTCCTTTTCTTATACTAACCTTATTCCATTTTAATTATACCAGCTTCCCAATAATAAGCTGGACAGATATTTTACTTTTTCTATTATGTGAGGACATGTATAAAATGAGGTTATCTATTTCCTGAAAATGAGTAAGCCTAGTTTTAAGTTTATCTCATTCTTTTATTTATTCCTAACAGAATGAAACCCACACTGATATTTTCCTTATCAACTTTGAGATCAATATCTATGTTTTCCTCCATTAAGTGAAAAAAATTGCAAAATTCTCAGTTTTTATCTTTCTTCAGTTGCCCTACTCAACTCTCATCTTCTAGATTGCTATTTTCTGGACTTTTGGTTTTCTATTGTTAAAGACAAGTCACTTCATTTGTTTCTTAGATGAAGGTATAATTTATTATACTTTAATCTATTTTCCAAGTGGCAACTCCATGAATGTCTTTTCTTACAAACTATATTCTCAAGAATCCCTACAAAGAAATCCAGTGCATGGCCAAGTTTATTAAATCCTTCATTTCTTAAAATATATTCATTTCATCTCCACATTTAAATGTTACAGATGGGTGTAAAACCTGAATTTCAAAGAGTTTTCAATTAAAATAAAAAAATCTTAAAAAATAAATACAAGTTAAGGGTTTCGATCTTTTGTATTGCTTTTTTGTACTCCTGCTTTTAGGAGAGCTGTTGAGATGTCTGATATCGACCTATTCTACGTGCCTTTATATATACACTTCTCTTTCTGGATGATTTTACAATTTTATCTGTCTTTGAAGTCATTTAATTTCACTCTCACATCTCCTGATATAAGCATGTTTAATCTGATGTTATATCTCTAGTTAAATCTTGCTCATTATTTTGAAATATTTCTGCCTCATCATCGTTTCTTTGCTGTCATCACTACCTCTCACTTCATCTTCTGTCAACATTTCTCTTTTTTATACACTTTCAGAGACATCGTTGACCAAATCATTCAGATCTCTAATTGATTTTTTTCATTGTGTCTATTTTGTTTTCAGCCATTATTTTTTTATATAAATAATATATCTCCAACTCTTTAGGAATCTTATTACCAATAACACTTTGTTACTTATCTCCGAGTGTTTATTATGCCTATGAGGGAAAAGCAAGAAGTGATTTAGCCTTGTTTGTTATGCAACATTTTTCTGCCTTGATGAAGCCCTTACTTACTCCATTGCTGCCAGTGCATGGTCCTGGGGATGTAAAAATGAGTTCGTAGGAATCAATTATAGGATATATGAAAGATCAATAGTGTGTATCGAAAGAATCATTTGAGTGAGCCCAGACCCTTGCATCTTTCCACACATAGAAAAATGCTAAGTTCCTTGTCTTGAAATATTTTATTTTCTTTCATTAATTAGCAATAACTTCCCTGGTGGTTCAGATGGTAAAGTGCCTGCCTCCAATGCGGGAGACCCAGGTTCAATCCCTGGGTTGAAGATCCCCTAGAGAAGGAAATGGTAACCCACTCCAGTATTCTTGCCTGGAGAATCCCATGGGCAGAGAAGCCTGGTGGGCTACAGTCCACAGGGTCGCAAAGAGTAGGACATGACTGAACGATTTCACCTTCAAGAAATAAATATAACCGTAGATATAGAGGCACTCTCCCATCATACCTGCATTAACAGTTGAGAATAGACAATCTCTCATATATGCAAAAGTATTAGTAGTTTAAAGTGAAAGCGAAAGTCACTCAGTCGTGTACGACTCTTTGTTAACCCATGGACTATACAGTGCATGGAAATCTCCAGGCCAGAATACTGGAGTGGGTAGCCTTTCTCTTCTAAAGGGGATCTTCCCAACCCAGGGATCAAACCCAGGTCTCCCGCATTGCAGGCAGATTCTTTATCAGCTGAGCTATAAGGCAGAATTGCCTGTTAATGGAACATATGGTTGGTCTTGATCAAATAGTTGCTACTGTATTATTTTTATAGAAAATTATTTTGTTCTGAATATAAACATTTCATATAAGAATTTTTAAAGTCTTTGTAGACCTAAATCAGTTTTTTTGGAGGAGAATAATTTTAGGATTTCAAATTTATTTTGTTTCAGACTTTAAAATAACCTTTCATCTCATGCCCACTTATTGCTAGTTGTATCAAATGTGTTCCCTTGCCTATAATTCTAATAGCATGCCTTAATTAACTCATTTTATCTTTTAGTATAAATCAATTACAATTAAAATAGGGTTTGTTAAATCTCAGTGGAGTATTGTTCCATGCTAAAAACATTTTTACTCAAGAGATCAAGTGTGATTAACTTCAGTAAGAGGCTAAAGGGTCAAATTATTCTGAATAGAGGGAAAAAGTCACAGGTTCTTTCTTTATGGAATATTTTATTCCATTTCTAAATGTGGGATGATAAATCTCCATTAGTCATACTAATTTAGTCCAAACTAAAATTTAAGTGTTGTTCTCAAGTAACAAGGATGCATATGAGGGTAAATCCAAGGGGACCACACAGGGGCTGTCAAGAATGATCCCCTGAACAGATTCTCCTGAAAGAGGTATGAGCGCTGGATTTTGTGGCTGCCCTTTGGACTTCTTGGTCTGATTTTCACTTAACAGAGTGCTTTTGTGATTGATCCATGTTGTTGCATGTACCACTCATTTGTTCTTTTTTTTTCTTTTATGACAGAACAGTATTGCATAGTCTGTCTGTATATACCATCATTTATCTGTTCCCTGGTTAATGGACACCTGGGCTCTTACTAGATTTGGTGACTATGAGTAAATTTGCCATAACCCTTCAAATATAGGTAGTTGTATGGACTTATGCTTCCACATATTCTATGAATCTCAGGAGTGAAAATGCTAATAATCATTTGTGCAAATTTTTAGGAAATTGTCTTTTCCGCCACCATTACTGGTAGAAAGCAATGATGGTGGAAAGGGTAGTTTCTTGTAATGTTGCACTGCAATAGTGCATATGTGACGCATTTATGAGAGAGTATTATTAATCCTGACATACGGTATGGTCAGGATTTTTGTTGCTATTGTTCATCTAATTTTAATCATTCTAAAACATGGGCAGGAGTATCTCAGAATGCTTTTAATTTCATTTTTAATGACTAATGGTGTCAAGCAATTTTTTATATGCATCTAAGGCATGCATATCTCTTTCATGAAGAGAAGACACTAGTTCAGTTCAGTCAGTCAGTCATGTCCAACTCTTTGCAGCCCCGTGAATCGCAGCAGTCCAGGCCTCCCTGTCCATCACCAACGCCAGGAGGTTACCCAAACTCATGTGCATCGAGTCGGTGATGCCATCCAGCCATCTCATCCTCTGTCAACCCTTCTCCTCCTGCCTTCAATCTTTCCCAGCATCAGGGTCTTTTCAAATAAGTCTTCGCGTCAGGCTGCCAAAGTATTATTTTCAGTTTCAACATCACTTCCAATGAACACCCAGGGCTGATCTCCTTTAGGATGGACTGATTGGATCTCCTTGCAGTCCAAGGGGCTCTCAAGAGTCTCTGCCAACACCACAGTTCAAAAGCATCAATACTTCAGTGCTCAGCTTTCTTTATAGTCCAACTCTCACATCCATACATGACTACTGGAAAAACCATAGCCTTGACTAGACAGACCTTTGTTGACAAAGTAATGTCTCTGCTTTTTAATATGCTGTCTAGGATGGTTTGGAGAAGGCAATGGCACCCCACTCCAGTACTCTTGCCTGGAAATTCCCATGGACGGAGGAGCCTGGTGGGCTGCAGTCCATGGTGTCACTAAGAGTTGGACATGACTGAGCAACTTCACTTTCACTTTTCACTTTCCTGCATTGGAGAAGGAAATGGCAACCCACTCCAGTGTTCTTGCCTGGAGAATCCCAGGGATGGAGGTGCCTGGTGGGCTGCCTTCTATGGGCTCACACAGAGTTGAACATGACTGATGTGACTTAGCAGCAGCTAGGTTGGTTATAACTTTCCTTCCAAGGAGTAAGCATCTTTTAATTTCATGGCTGCAATCACCATCTGCAGTGATTTTGCAGCCCCAAAAGAGAAAGTCAGCCACTGTTTCCACTGTTTTGCCATCTATTTCCCATGAAGTGATGGGACCGGATGTCATGGTCTTAGTTTTCTGAATGTTGAGCTTTAAGCCAACTTTTTCACTCTCCTCTTTCACTTTCATCAAGAGGCTTTTTAGTTCCTTCTTCACCCTCTGCCATAAGGGTTGTGTCATCTGCATATCTGAGGTTATTGATATTTCTCCCAGCAATCTTGATTCCAGCTTGTGCTACATCCAGCCCAGCATTTCTCATGATGTTCTCTGTATGTAAGTTAAATAAGCAGAGTGACAGTATACAGCTTTGACGTACTCCTTTTCCTATTTGGAACCTGGGTGTTGTTCCATGTCCTAGTGAAGTGTCCAAATAAATCTTTTATTCAATCTTAATTAGAGATTTTTTTCCTTATTAATTTTGAGTTCTTTATATAGCCTTCCTGAAGTCTTTTATCAGACAAGTGTTTGTAGGCATATTTTTCCAAGTCTGTGGCTCTCTTTCCATTTTCTTAACAGTGTGTTTTAAAGAAAAATGTTTTTAACTTAATAAAGTTGAATTTATCATTTTCTATCATTTGTGTTTTTCTGTTGTTACATTTAAGAATTTGTCTAAGATTACAAAAATTTTCTTCCTTATTTGTACTTCCGGTTTTACAGTTTTACGTTTTACATTTGAGGATATGATCCATTTTGCTTTGGGCTGACTTTTCATATACAGTATGAGGTGTGAGTAAACATTTATTATATGTATACACACTGATATCCAGTGTTTTAGCATCCTTTTTGAAAAGATGATTCTTTTTTCATTTCATGGGTGTGCTAAGTTGCTTCAGTCATGTCCAGCTCTTTACGATCCCACGGACTGTCACCTGCCAGCCTCCTCTGTCCATGAGATTCTCCTGGGAAGAAGATTTAGTGGGCTGCCTGTGCCCTCCTCTAGGGATCTTCCCAACCCAGAGATTGAACATGTGGCCCTAGTGGTGAAGAATCTGGTTGCCAACACAGAAGACATAGGAGATACAGGTTCGATCTCTGGGTTGGGAAGATCCCCGAAGGAGGGCACGGCAACCCATTCAAATATTCTTGCCTGGATAATCCCACAGACAGAGGAGCCTGGAGGACTATGGTCCATAGGGTCGTAAAGAATCGGACACGACTGAAGTGACTTAGTACCCATACGCACACATATACAACTCAGATGGTGAAGGACAGGGAAGCGTGGCGTGCTGCAGTCCACGGGGTCGCAGAGTTGGAGCTGACTTAGTGATTGAACAACAACAGCAATACGTATGTTTCACATCTTTATCCACTCATCTGTTGGTGGACACTCAAGTTTCTCCCATATCTTGGTTACTGTAAATAAAATAGTGCTGCTGTGGACATTAGGGTGCATATGTCTTACCAAATTAACAGTTGTGTGGTTTTTTGGGGGGGCGGGAATCTATAACAGGAACTTTTGGATCATATAGAAGTTATATGTTACAAAGACAGACATATAGATCAATGGAACAAAATAGAAAGCCCAGAGATAAATCCACACACATATGGACACCTTATCTTTGACAAAGGAGGCAAGAATATACAATGGAGTAAAGACAATCTCTTTAACAAGTGGTGCTGGGAAAAGTGGTCAACCACTTGTAAAAGAATGAAACTAGATCACTTTCTAACACCGTACACAAAAATAAACTCAAAATGGATTAAAGATCTAAATGTAAGACCAGAAACTATAAAACTCCTAGAGGAGAACATAGGCAAAACACTCTCAGACATAAATCACAGCAGGATCCTCTATGATCCACCTCCCAGAATTCTGGAAATAAAAGCAAAAATAAACAAATGGGATCTAATTAAAATTAAAAGCTTCTGCACAACAAAGGAAAATATAAGCAAGGTGAAAAGACAGCCTTCTGAATGGGAGAAAATAATAGCAAATGAAACAACTGACAAACAACTAATCTCAAAAATATACAAGCAACTTATGCAGCTCAATTCCAGAAAAATAAACGACCCAATCAAAAAATGGGCCAAAGAACTAAATAGACATTTCTCCAAAGAAGACATACGGATGGCTAACAAACACATGAAAAGATGCTCAACATCACTCATTATTAGAGAAATGCAAATCAAAACCACAATGAGGTACCACTTCACACCAGTCAGAATGGCTGCGATCCAAAAATCTGCAAGCAATAAATGCTGGAGAGGGTGTGGAGAAAAGGGAACCCTCCTACACTGTTGGTGGGAATGCAAACTAGTACAGCCACTATGGAGAACAGTGTGGAGATTCCTTAAAAAATTGCAAATAGAACTACCTTATGACCCAGCAATCCCACTGCTGGGCATACACACCGAGGAAACCAGAATTGAAAGAGACACATGTACCCCAATGTTCATCGCAGCACTGTTTATAATAGCCAGGACATGGAAACAACCTAGATGTCCATCAGCAGATGAATGGATAAGAAAGCTGTGGTACATATACACAATGGAGTATTACTCAGCCATTAAAAAGAATTCATTTGAATCAGTTCTGATGAGATGGATGAAACTGGAGCCAATTATACAGAGTGAAGTAAGCCAGAAAGAAAAACACCAATACAGTATACTAACACATATATATGGAATTTAGGAAGATGGCAATGACGACCCTGTATGCAAGACAGGAAAAAAGACACAGATGTGTATAATGGACTTTTGGACTCAGAGGGAGAGGGAGAGGGTGGGATGATTTGGGAGAATGGGAATTCTAACATGTATACTAACATGTAAGAATTGAATCGCCAGTCCATGTCTGACGCAGGGTGCAGCTTGCTTGGGGCAGGTGCATGGGGATGACCCAGAGAGATGTTGTGGGGAGGGAGGTGGGAGGGGGGTTCATGTTTGGGAACACATGTAAGAATTAAAGATTTTAAAATTTAAAAGATAAAATAAAATAAAATAAAATAAAAGAAGTTATATGTTTAGTTTTGAGAAATTTCCATACTATCGTCCACAGTGGGCAACACTATGTTTCCAACAACAGTGTAGTAAGGGTCCCTTTTTCCCACATCCTCGTGAACACTTGTGTTTTGTCTTGTGCTTTGACAGTAGCCATTCTGATAGGTGTGAGACGATATCTTATTGCAGTCTTGATTCGCATCTCCCTGGTGATTAGTGATGTTGAGCATCTTTTCATGTGCCTGTTGGCCACGTGCATGTCTTCTTTGAAAAACGCCTTTGGAGATCTTACACTTAAGTCTTCAATCTACTTTGAGTCTGTGTATATGGTGTGAGAAAAGAATGTTCATGTCATTCTTTTTCATGCTGATGTACAGTTTTCCCAACACCACTTATTGAAGAGAGCACTTTTTCCCTATTGTATAAATATCGTCTCCTCTGTGCCAGTACCAACCGGTTTGGATTATTGCATTTTTAAAGTACAGTCGGCAGTTTCAGCAATGTGCTTTTAAGGTTCTTCCATGTCTTCTCTGACTTGATAGTTCACTTCTTTTCATCACTAACTGAAATTCAATTATATGAATATACCACAGACTGTTTTTCCATTCACCAATGAAGGACGTCTTGGTGGCTTCCAAGCTTTGGAAATTATGAACAAATATTATAAAAATGTCTCTGTGCAGACTTTTCTGTGGACGTAAATTGTCAGCTCATTTGGATAAATACGAAGGGGCATGACTGATGGATCATCTGGTAAGAGTATGCTTAGTTTTCTAAGAAGCTGCTGAACTCTTTCCAAATGGCCATACCATCCTCATTCCTTCTTGCAATGAATGAAGTGTAGTTGTTGCCCCCCATCCTCACATTTAATATTGTGGGTGTTTGGGGTTTGAACCATTCTTACAGGTGTATGATGGGATCATATTATTTTTAAAAATATATAATTCCTTAATGACAGATAATGCTAATCAGCTTTCACTACGCTTGCCATCTGTATCTTTTATCTGATAACGGGTCAGTTCAGATTTTATTCTCATTTTATGACTTAGTTACTTGTTTCCTTCTTGTTGAATTTGTGCGTTCATTTTTAGCCACAGTGTTTTCTAATTTACCTTCTAATTTTCAATTATTTGGAGATTTTCCAGATAAGACTCTATTATTGATTTTTAGTTTATATTGTGGTCAGAGAAAATACTTTATATGATTTTAATTACTTTAGATTATTGAAGTTTATTTTATGGCCCAGAATATGGTATACCTTTTGCTTTAATTCCATCAAATTTTGTTTCATGTATTTTAGAGATTTGTTGTTAGAATTGAAATATGTCTTCTTGATGAATTAATCTCATTATTATGTCAATTCCTCTTTTATCACTTTCTATATTCCATTATATGAAGTCTATTTTGACATTAACATTTCCATTTCTTTTGATTATGATTTATATACTACATTTCCCCAGCCTTTTTACCTTTAGCCTATTACTTTATATTTGAAGTAGGTTTCTCTACTGATAACAGAGTTGTGTCTTGTTTCTTTGATACAATGTGATAACATCTTCTTTTTGATTGGGATGTCTAAACCATTTATTTTTCCACAGTTTATTGTGATCCACACAGTCAAAGGCTTTGGCATAGTCAATAAAGCAGAAATAGATGTTTTTCTGGAACTCTCTCGTTTTTTCCATGATCCAGCAGATGTTGGCAATTTGAGTTCTGGTTCCTCTGCCTCTTCTAAAACCAGCTTGAACATCTGGAAGTTCACAGTTCACGTATTGCTGAAGCCTGGCTTTGAGAATTTTGAGCATTACTTTACTAGTGTGTGAAATGAGTGCAATTGTGTGGTAGTTTGAGCATAATTTGGCATTGCCTTTCTTTGGGATTGGAATGAAAACTGACCTTTTCCAGTCCTGTGGCCACTGCTGAGTTTTCCGAATTTGCTGGCATATTGAGGCAGCACTTTCACAGCATCATCTTTCAGGATTCGAAATAGCTGAACTGGAACTCCATCACCTCCACTAGCTTTGTTCGTAGTGATGCTTTTTAAGGCCCACTTGACTTCACATTCCAGGATGTCTGGCTCTAGGTGAGTGATCACACCACCATGATTATCTTAGTCATGAAGATCTTTTTTGTACAGTTCTTCTGTGTATTCTTGCCACCTCTTCTTACTATCTTCTGCTTCTGTTTGGTCCATACCATTTCTGTCTTTTATCGAGCCCATCTTTGCATGAAATTTTCCCTTGCTATCTCTAATTTTCTTGAAGAGATCTCTAGTCTTTCCCATTCTGTTATTTTCCTCTATTTCTTTGAATTGATCGCTGAAGAAGGCTTTCTTATCTCTCCTTGCTATTCTTTGGAACTCTGCATTCAGATACTTATATCTTTCCTTTTCTCCTTTGCTTTTTGCTACTCTTCTTTTCACAACTATTTGTAAGGCCCCCCCAGACAGCCATTTTGCTTTTGCATTTCTTTTCCCTGGGGATGGTCTTGATCCCTGTCTCCTGTACAATGTCACGAACCTCATTCCATAGTTCATCAGGCACTCTCTATCAGATCTAGTCCCTTAAATCTATTTCTCACTTCCACTGTATAATCGTAAGGGATTATAAGCCTTTGACTGTATGGATCACAATAAACTGTGGAAAATTCTGACAGAGATGGGAATACCAGACCACCTGACCTGCCTCTTGAGAAACCTATATGCAGGTCAGGAAGCAACAGTGAGAAACGGACATGGAACAACAGACTGGTTCCAAATGGGGAAAGGAGTACATCAAGGCTGTATATTGTCACCCTGCTTATTTAACTTCTATGCAGAGTACATCATGAGAAACGCTGGACTGGAAGAAGCACAAGCTGGAATCAAGATTGCCAGGAGAAATATCAATAACCTCAGATATGCAGATGACAGCACCCTTATGGCAGAAAGTGAAGAGGAACTAAAAAGCCTCTTGATGAAAGTGAAAGAGGATAGTGGAAAAGTTGGCTTAAAGCTCAACATTCAGAAAATGAAGATCATGGCATCTAGTCCCATCACTTCATGGGAAATAGATGGGGAAACAGTGGAAACAGTGTCAGACTTTATTTTGGGGGGCTCCAAAATCACTGCAGATGGTGATTGCAGCCATGAAATTAAAAGATGTTTACTCCTTGGAAGAAAAACTATGACCAACCTAGATAGTATATTGAAAAGTAGAGACATTACATTGCCAACAAAGGTCTGTCTAGTCAAGGCTATGGTTTTTCCAGTGGTCATGTATGGATGTGAGAGTTGGACTGTGAAGAAAGCTGAGCACTGAAGAATTGATGCTTTTGAACCGTGGTGTTGGAGAAGACTCTTGAGAGTCCCTTGGACTGCAAGGAGATCCAACCAGTCCTTTCTGAAGGAGATCAGCCCTGGGATTTCTTTGGAAGGAATGATGCTGAAGCTGAAACTCCAATACTTTGGCCACCTCATGCGAAGAGTTGACTCACTGGAAAGGACTCTGATGCTGGGAGGGACTGAGGGCAGGAGGAGTAGGGGACGACAGAGGATGAGATGGCTGGACGGCATCACTGACACGATGGACGTGAGTCTGAGTGAACTCCGGGAGTTGGTGATGGACAGGGAGGCCTGGCGTGCTGCGATTCTTGGGGTCTCAAAGAGTCAGACACGACTGAGCGACTGAACTGAACTGAACTGAAACCATTTATATTTAATCTAATTAATAAAATGGATACTTCTAAATCTACCTAATTCTTTTTGTTTTCTGCTCATTTACTTGTTAGTTGCTCCTTTTCCCCCTCTTTTTTCCAGCCTCATTTTTGTCTAATAAATTTTACTGCATTTTTCTACCACTCTTGCCTTTTCTTAAAGTGGTTGCTCTAGGACTGACAATTCAGTTCAGGTCAGTTCAGTTCTGTCGCTCAGTTGTGCCGACTCTTTGCGACCCCATGAATCGCAGCACGCCAGGCTTCCCTGTCCATCACCAACTCCCGGAGTTCACTCAGACTCACGTCCATTGAGTCAGTGAAAATATGCATATTTAATTGATAACAGTTTATCTTCAAATAACATATCATAAGAATCTTATAATAATACACTCTCAGTTCTTTTTCATTCTTGTGCTAATTTTTCATGCATTTTATTTCATTTTATTATACTATTTTTATTTTAGGCATCCTTCACTTAATTAAACTATTATATTTGGAGATAATTACAGATTTGCATGCTGTTGTAAGAAATGATGAAAACAGATTTTGTACTCCACACAATTTCTCCCACCGATAGCATCTTGCAAAACTTGCAAATGATAGCACAACCAAGAGATTAACGCTGATACATTTAAGATACAGATCCATCACCACGCACGTTCCTCGTCTTGCCCTTTAATAGACACACTCACTTCCTTTCTGTATCAAACCCCTCCCAAACCCTGGAAAGCGCTAGTCTCTTCTCCCTTGCTATTGTTTGGTTATTTCAGGAATGTTACATAAATGGGACCATACCTGTGTGGACTAGTTTTCTTTTTTTAGCATAATTCTCTGGAGATTCATCCAGGCAGGCTGTGTATCACTAGAATGTTCCCTTCATTTCTGAGTAGTAATCTATGGTATGAGAATACCATAGTTTGTTGAAATATTTGGCTGTTGGGTTGTTCAAATTTAGGATATTATGAAAAAAATTACTATAAACATTTATACACAGGTTCTGTGTAATAACTTTTCTTCCTCGAGAATGTTTTGAATGTAACTTCTGGGTCACATGATAACTGCATGTTTAGATTTCTAAGAAAGTGTCAAAGTGTTTTCAAATGTAGCTATGCCATTTTCGATTTCCCCACCTATTAGTGATTCAGTTTCTCTGTAGTCATACAAACATTTGGTATTGTCAATTATTTTTCATTTTAGCCATTCAGACAGAAGTGTAGTAAAATGTATCTCATGGTTTTAATTTGTATTTCCCTAATAATTATAAACAACTTTTCATCTACTAAATTGTCATCTATACATCCTCTTTACATATTTTGCTCAAATTCTAATTGAATTATTTGTTCTTAATTGTCCAGTTTTGAGTTCTTTATTTTAGATGCTATTCCATTGTGAGCTATATGTTTGGCAAATATTTATTCCCAGTCTTCCACTTGCCTTCCCATCATGCTAGGTGTATTCTGGTAGAGAAAACATTTTTAACTTTGATGAAGTCCAGGTTTCGATTTTTGCTTGTCTGTATTGTACTTTTCACACCTTCCTTAAAATGATGGTGTGAAACATTCTTCCTGGCCTAGAAGAGTAGACTGACAAATATCATTTTCTGAATCGGGAATAGCCTTGATCCAAGTAACTGACAAGCCAGCAGAGAAAACCAAATTAAGAACTAATCTCACAACTCATGATTAAAAATGATATAAATTAAAAATGCAATAACTGTTTTTAAAGAATCTCACTTGGCAATTAAGTCAGGAGTATAGACCTCAGGAGTGTCTTAAGAAATCAAACGATTAAAACTAAAGACCTAAATAAATGCCCAAATAAATAATGTAAAAATTCAGATCCTTTCTTGATTAAACTAAAGGAATAAAACTTGGTTAAAGAGAAAAAGAAAAGGATAGGTGGTCATAGCATGGCATTATTTTATGTATATTGTTACATGTATACATTTTAATAGTTGGGCTTCCCAGGTGATGCCAATGGTAAAGAACCCACCTGCCAATGCAGGAGACATAAGAATGTAGGTTTGATTCCTGAGTCAGGAAGATCCCCTGGAAGCGGGCAGGGCACCCCACTCCAGTATTCTTCCCTGGAGAATCCTGTGGACAGAAGAGCCTGGCGGGCTACAGTCCATAGGGTTGCAAAGGTTGCGACATGACTGAGGTGACTTAGCATGCACATACCCATGGATAGTTAATACATAAACTGGTCCAAGCCAAGACTGACTCTACATGACACCAACAGGTTACAGAATAATTATGCAAATTTATTTTTAAATGTTTATATTAATACTGTTATTTTTAAACTTCTGGATTCAAATTTCAAGTATGACATTAAGGTATAAGAATGGTCATTTCTCAGGGTTGTCAGCAACCAGATCATACTTGACACTACACTGCACATTTGTGATACCAAACGGGCTTTTCTACCTGAGGTCCTTAGAGGTACCTGAAGCAGCATCTTGATTACTTTTTCATTTATATTCTATGTTCTTTTTTATGTTTGAAATGAAGATAATTCATTGTGAATATTACTGTGCCTAGCTTTAAAACACTTTTCCTGAGAAATTTGAAGTTGGCAAAGTTGACATTCTGCTATTAATCCATCCTAACAAGATATGACAAATTATCTAAACATACTTTTCTTTGGAAGACTTGGCCTAAATGGAATTAGATAGCTAAATATAATTCCTAAAGTATATAAAGTATAATTTTAATTCCTATAAATTATAACATTTATAAGTCCTAAATGTTATAAATTCTAGCCCAAAAGAATTCTATGAAGTTTGGAACCATTACATAATGTTATCCCTATTAGTCTTATATCTGTTTTTATTAAAATGTTATCATTTTTGGCCCCCAAATATTCTAATTTATTAATATCAATCTAGTTTACTAAAAGTTGCAAATCTTAATTTTAACATATAAAATAACAGTCTTTTAAATAATTAATTATTGCATCATTCAAATCTTACTATCTTATATGTGACTATTAGCATTTCACCATTAAATACAAAATAAAACATTACTTAAAGTTGCATGCAGATCACTTATCTCTACAAAAATTGAATATTAAAACAAAACAATATGTTCAAAACACATATCTTGTTTTTATTATTAATATTTATTTATTTGCAGTTGTTGATGGTTAGCTTATAATATTGGTTTGATTTCTATCATACATCAACATGAATTAACCAGAAGTGTACAAATGTCCCATCTCTCTTCCATCTCCCTCCCACCTCCCACCCATTCCCATCCATCTAGGTTATTACCGAGTCCCAGTTTGAGTTCCCTAAGTCATAAGGCAAATTCCCATCGGCTATCTATTTATATATATTAGTCGGACGTGACTGAAGCGACTTAGCAGCAGCAGCAGCAGCATTGTATCCGTATCCATGCTACTGTCTCCATTTTATCTCACCCAATCTAGAGCCTATGATACAGAGTGAAGTAAGTCAGAAAGAGAAAAACAAGTATTGTATATTAATGCATAAACACGGAATCTAGAGGAATGGTACTGACGAATCTGTTCGCAGAGCAGCAGTGGAGATGCAGACACAGAGAGCAGACTTATGGACAGCGTGGGAGAGAAGAGGGAGAGGGTGAGAGGAATTGTCTTTATTATTTACATGGTATTACTTATACTTTTTCTCCTTTGCTTTTCGCTTCTCTTCTTTTCACAGCTATCTGTAAGGCCTCCTCAGACAGCCATCTTGCTTTGTTACATTTCTTTCCCATGGAGATGGTCTTGATCCCTTTCTTCTGTACAATGTCACGAACCTCCGTCCGTAGTTCATCAGGCACTCTGTCTATCAGATCTAGTCCCTTAAATCTATTTCTCACTTCCAGTGTATAATCATAAGGGATTTGATTTAGGTCATACCTGAATGGTCTAGTGGTTTTCCCTACTTTCTTCAGTTTAGGTCTGAATTTGACAACAAGGAGTTCATGATCTGAGCCACGGGGATGACAGTGAAAGAAGAGAGTGAAAAAGTTGGCTTAAAGCTGAACATTCAGAAAATGAAGATCATGGCATCTGGTCTCATCACTTCATGGGAAATACATGGGGAAACAGTGGAAACAGTGGCAGACTTTATTTTTTAGAGCTCCAAAATCACTGCAGATGGTGATTGCAGCCATGAAATTAAAAGACGCTTACTCCTTGGAAGGAAAGTTATGACCAATCTAGATTGCATATTGAAAAGCAGAGACATTACTTTGCCAACTAAGGTGCATCTAGTCAAGGCTATGGTTTTTCCTGTGGTCATGTATGGATGTGAGAGTTGGACTGTGAAGAAGGCTGAGCACCAAAGAATTGATGCTTTTGAACTGTGGTGTTGGAGAAGACTCTTGAGAGTCCCTTGGACTGCAAGGAGATCCAAACAGTCCATCCTAAAGGAGATTAGTCTTGGGTGTTCACTGGAAAGACTGATGTTGAAGCTGAAACTCCAATTTGGCCACCTGATATGAAGAGCTGACTTATTGGAAAAGACTCTGATGCTGGGAGGGATTGGGGACAGGAGGAGTAGGGGATGACAGAGGATGAGATGCCTGGATGGCATCACGGACTCGATGGACGTGAGTCTGAGTGAACTCTGGGAGTTGGTGATGGACAGGGAAGCCTGGCGTGCTGCGATTCATGGGGTCGCGAAGAGTCGGACATGACTGAGTTACTGAACTGAACTAATGCTGGGAAAGATTGAAGGCAGGAGGAGAAGGGTTGACAGAGGAAGAGATGGCTGGATGGCATCACCGACTCGATGCACATGAGTTTGGGTAAACTCGGGGAGTTGGTCATGGACAGGGAGACCTGGCATGCTGCGATTCATGAGGTTGCAAAGAGTCGGACACAACTGAGCGACTGAACTGAACTGAATTTACACTTATTAAATATGATAGCGATATCTGATCATTAATTATACACTACGGCTAGAAAATAGCCATTCCAGAAGCCTCAGTTTTCCAATGGCCAAGGTCAAACAGAACCAAATCATCAATATGGACAGAATATCAGAACTATGGGTGAACTTTTGTTACAGTTCAAATACATATGTGTGTGTGTAGGTATATATACACACAAACGTGGCAACAGAGCGATTATACAATTTGTCTTTTAATGTACCTATCCTCTATAAAAGTTAATAATGGTTGAATGTCATCATTTTCTCCCTTGAATATCTTAAATGTTTAACTAGAGCTAGTATGTCTAAACAAAAGCTAATATCCTATTCAAAATTAGAACACTAGAAAAATTTCAATAAAGTCAAGACTCTTTCAAAAATGTCCACTCACTGTTGGTTTTTACCCAGTCGCATTATTTAATCAGCCAGGAGAATAATTCCTGGCCAGGCGAGGGTGGCCAAGGTGAGTCTGGTTGGGTGAGTCTGGTCATAGGCACTACTTGGAAATCAAGGGTATTCTTTCTACTACTGAGATCAGAGTAACCCAGCCACCCTAAGCTAATGAAAACCAATCTTGAAAAAATAAAATGTTTCATACATTTCTACCATTCTTTTTTTCATGCTTAATGTTCAGAGTATTGACTTTTTAAAAATCATTTAAGGAAAAAAGTTTGCAGGTTCCCATTAACTATAAAATATATGCACAAAATTCTAGATATCCCCATTTTATAAATTAATGACCAAAGATGTACCAAACACTCCCTCACTTAATCCTCACAGAAACATCATACACAATATAAATTTGTAAGCTTATACATAGGGAAATTGAAGCTGTGACTTGCCCAGCATCTCACCATGGTAAGACGCAGGGTCATCACACTTCAAACTCGGCATCTACTCTACCCTAAATGCCTGCTGGTCATATTAGCACCTGCTTTTCTTGGCATCAGGTCTGAACAGCTTAGTACAGAGCAGTGAGGTCCCTGAAAGTCAGAGGATTTGTTGTGGTTTATGCCAAAGTTCCATGCATTTCCCAAGACACCCACTCAACACAGCACCTGATTCATCCTTGAGCCGGGGGCTACCTCTCCTGGCAGGCAGGCAACCACACACTAAGATCAGCCTCTGCATAGCCCTGGATTTCTGCCACCCACCCTTCATTTCTGTAATTACCTCTAAATTTAACACATGATCATTAATGATGGTGCCTATGAGAATGTGATAATATTTCCCTTCCTTTATTGGATAAGTGCACCTAGCCATCTCACTCCATGTTTTTAACAAGTGCAGCCTTAGATTAGCAAACCATGAGGTTTTTTTTTTCCCCTGACCCCTGCTTCCACAGAAAGCGTCTAGCTTTCTCTATTCTAAAGTTCACTGAAGTATTTTTCTGCTTTCCTGCAGTTTTTAAGTAGATAATAAGTTCCAAAATTCACCAGCCTTTCGCTGAAAGAAGCTTGTCACGGTGGTTGGTAGCTAATGAAGGCCCCTTTAGTTTATCTTCATCAATTGTCAAATATTTGAGTCCGTGAAGTGGTGTGATGAGGTACAAAGACAGATATTTGAAGGGATTTTAACTCATTTGAGCAATTACATGCTTAACTGCCCTGCGATAATCTGCCAGTCTGAGTCTTTTCTACACAGCACAAGTGGGGAGCGTTAGAATAGCTGGATTTAGAACATAAAGGCTTAGTCTGAATGGAAGAAAGGCACCAGAGAGATTAATTGCCAGTAACAAACAGCAGGACTGCTTGCAAGTTATATATCACATAGTCACCTACCAGCAGTGAGGGGGGCCAGCTCATAGAGAACGGCCCGGGCTGGGACAAAACAGGCATCACACAGAGTCCTGAGTGCCAATGACCGCCAATTTACAGGGAGGCAGAGAATTCACTGTTCAAAAAGTGTATGCATACATACATACAATACATACGTACAATATATACATACATTCACAAATGCAACATATACGTTAATGCATGTGCTATATATACACATTTATACATATGTGTGTATATATATGCATATGTTTAAAATAACAGCTTTTGTCTACACATCCATTTACAAAATTTATAGGGCCATTCTTCTTAATAGTTAACAGAGTCTGCTAACATCATTCACATATCATGGAAATTACATGTGTTTAAGTATTAGAAGTTAGAATAGATGCAACACCTAGAGAGCCAAAATAATTTTGAAAAAGTTGAACAAATTATCTGATTTCAAAACCTACCATAAAGCTGTCGTAATCATGATAGTATGATCTGGGTATAAAGACAGATATGTTGATCAATAGGCAAAATAAAATCTTGACATAAATAACTTCACAAGTGAATTTCTAGTCATTAAAAACATGATTCTAAGAAAACAAATATCAAAAAAAAATAGATTTTTGTTACTTCTGTTGCTTTGGCTACTGAATCTTGATATTTTTTTTTTCCTACTGTCTTTCCCAGATTGTCATTTGTATTTTTGGCCCAGCAGGAGTTAGCTAGACTGACACCATGTTGATTATGTTAACAATGCTGTGATATATGACGAGATATTCTTCAATTTACTCACTTGTTTATTCACTAATTCGTTTTAGTCATCTAGGTAATGTTTGTTAAGCACCTGTCGAAATTTATCCAGCTTAGGAATGGGGATCAGTGGAGTACGGGTGGAGGGGTGGCATCTCAGGGGGCTTGGAAGACTAGTAGGATTCCCAGAGAAGTGGGGAGAGTTGAGCCTTTCCTGTGGAGTGAGGAGCATAAGCAAAAATATGGAGAAAAAGTGCGGTGGGTTGGGAATGAGGAGTATTTATTGTGAAAGGCCAAATTGTGGAAATGTAGGTGAAAAGGCATGGATGCCTTTAATGTGACTAGACAAGATTGGACTTAACCTGTGGGAAATAATATATTGTCAAAGAATCAGTGGGTAGAAGCTGTGTTTTAAGAAGGTTAACCTGGAAAGAAAAGCTATGACAAACTTAGACAGCATATTAAAAAACAGAAACATTACTTTGTCAGCAAAGGTCTGTCTAGTCAAAGCTATGGTTTTTCCAGTAGTTATGTATGGATTTGAAAGTTGGACCATAAAGAAAGCTGAGGACCGAAGGACTGATGCATTTGAAAGGAGATCAAACCAATCAATCCTAAAGGAAATCAACCCTGAATATTCATTGGAAGGACTCATGCTGAAGCTGAAGCTCCAATACTTTGGCCACCTGATGCAAAGAGCTGACTCATTTGAAAAGACCCTCATGCTGGGAAAGGTTGAAGGCAGGAGGAGAAGGGGACAACAGGGGATGAGATAGTTGGATGGCATCACTGACTCAATGGACATGAGTTTGAGCACGCTTCAGGAGATGATGAAGAACAGGGAAGCCTGATGTGCTGCAGTCCATGGGGTGGCAAAGAGTTGGACACGACTGAGTGACTGAAAAACAACAACAACAACCTGAGAGAAGTTGTGTCAGGGGGAAAAATCAATCAGAAGTGGGGGGACCAGTAGGACAGCTCTAATGATAATCCACGCCAACCCACAGTGAAGAGCAGTTGAACTGGTAGTTAGGAAAGTGCAGATAGAGACTGGGAAGGGTATGCAGAACTAATAATATTTGTCCTCAGATTTGCTGTGGTGGGTGACAGAGGAAGGCATAGAAGATGGCCCCAGCCTTGAGGCTGGTTCTAGAGAGGGGAGTTGTTATCATTAGAAAGGAGAATGTGGAGGAAAAGAATGAAGAGCAGGTTTGTTAAAGAAGATGACTTTTTTCCCTAAAATAATGTCAGTGGCTCTGGCTCTGGTCCTCAGCTGATTAAAGAGCAGAGGTGATGCCCTCAAGAGTACTCATAAAAGAGAACAGAGATCCGGGGTTGTTGACCCTGGCATGGGAGATGAAGCTGGAGCTTAGGAGAGACAAGGAAGCCAAGGGGACCAGGATCAATCCCTGGGAGACATCGTCCCTGAAGGAAGAGGGTGCCACAGTGATGCTCAGTAACTACTTATTCTCCTAAACACTGAACCAAGGACTTGCACGTGATGCCTTTATCTCACTGACTATCCCCAGCAACCATGTAAGACACACTCTTACTCCTATATGGCCAGTAAATGTCAGAACTACATCTACTCTGGTGTTGAGACACGTAAGACAGGAAAGGCAGAGAGAAAACAAGGGGAAATCTCATCTGAGGAGAGATTCTCCTTTGTGTTTTCAGGTTTCCTCCTTTGTGTTTCAGTTTCTAGCCCCCTCCCCAAACAAGCTATCCAGTCTTGCTTTACATCTCAGATGAGGACAGATGAATGCAAGGATCCCACACTCATCAAGGAGGAGCTACTGAGCCCATTAGAGAATAATGCAAAAATAGATGTGCAAGACGAGGGAATGGTCATTCATAGTTATACACTGTTTGCTCCTGAGTCATCTGAATTTTCAAGATGCTATTTGTGTACTTATTGATTAAAATATGTGAAAGTGAAAGTCGTTCAGTCATGTCCAACTCTCTGCCACCCCATGAACGATCCATGGAATTCGCCAGGCCAGAATACTGGAGTGGGTAGCCTTTCCCTCCTCCAGCAGACCTTCAAAACCCAGGAATAGAACCAGGGACTCCTGCATTCCAAGTGGATTCTTTACCAACTGACCTATCAGGGAAGCCCCAGTTAGAATATAGTAAATAAAATCGATCTTTATTAAATGAGTGGATTGACAACAAATGCCTGAACAATCATATTTTTACACTTAGGGGTTTAATTCATGGATTTTGGCTGGGAAGAAATTAAGATTACTAACTGCAGTGTTTCATAAATGGTTTCTTAACAAAATAGTGCTACCTACTATCCATCTCCATAGAAGGTTCAGGATTCATTCAAAGTGTGCTTAATGAATCAAGTCATTCCTAAGGTTTTCATCTAATGAAATATGATTTGCCTAGAGAAAAAAAATGGCCTCCAAATGAAAGTCTCGGCATCATTTACCCATAGGACTATGAATATGTGATTCCTCACTCATGTTTCTTACCCAGCCCCCTTTAAAGTTGATATATTTGGGATTAGTTTGCCATTATTTGCCAGTTTCTAACTAGTCAAGGCTATGGTTTTTCCTGTGGTCATGTATGGATGTGACAGTTGGACTGTGAAGAAGGCTGAGCACCAAAAAATTGATGCTTTTGAACTGTGGTGTTGGAGAAGACTCTTGAGAGTCCCTTGGACTGCAAGGAGATCCAACCAGTCCATCCTAAAGGAGACCAGTCCTGGGTGTTCATTGGAAGGACTGACGCTGAAGCTGAAACTCCAGTACTTTGGCCACCTCATGCAAAGAGTTGACTCATTTGAAAAAACCCTGATGCAGGAGGAGAAGGGGATGACAAAGGATGAGATGGCTGGATGGTATTACCAACTCAATGCACGTGAGTTTGGGTGAACTCCAGGAGTTGGTAATGGACAGGGAGGCCTGGCGTGCTGCGATTCATGGGGTCGCAAAGAGTCGGACACAACTGAGCGACTGAATTGAACTGAACTGGCCAGATCTTACCAAGACTTGATGACTGACTTGGCCTTAACTAGACATGTATGTAGCGATGACTGCCTAAAAAGCACTGGGTGTGATTAACCTTTTCCCTCCTTCCTCTTTTCTTTCTATAAGCAAGTACTAAACAATTAATTGCTGCTTCTAGACCTATGAAACAACTCCCAATAAAGGAGGGGCATGAATGAGTCTTCCCCTGATCCAGCCAGGTCTAAGAGATGAGCCCAATCCAAGCTAAAACATTTTACAAATCTGTTTCATTTCAGTGTGCCATTAAATCATACTGTGTGTGCTAGGTCACTTCAGTTGTGTCCAACTCTATGCCACCCTATGGACTGTAGCCTGCCAGGTTCCCCTGTCCATGGGGATTCTCTAGGCAAGAATACTGGAGTGGGTTGCCATGCCCTCTTCCAAGGAATCTTCCTAACCCAAGGATCGAACCCACATCTCTCATGCCTCCCGCATTGGCAAGTGGGTTCCTTACCCCTAGCACCACCTGGGAAGCCCCCTGTACATACATCCAAACATTTTTAATATAAGATGCTTGGTTTCCAAGACATTTGCATAAGACGGTATCCCCACTTTGGCATGGGCTTCCCAGGTGGAGCGGTGGTAAAGAATCTATCTGCCAGCGCAGGAGGTGAAGGAGAGTTGGGTCCCCTGGAGGAAGAAACAGCGGTATTCTTGGAAAATCCCATAGACAAAGGAGCCTGGTGGGCTGCAGTCCACGGGGCTGCAAGGAGTCAGACACGACTGAGCACACCTGTGCACGCCACTTCAGCACACACTTTGGCACACCACCAGACCCACTTCACCCCAATTTGAACAGCACTGACCTTGGGAAATCAGATCAGAGGCTAAGTTGCCACCCTCGAGTACCTGGCAGCTTAGCAGGGAGGACAAATAAGGAAGAAACAATGGAGCATGATAAAAGTTAGGCAAGCAGTGTGAGCCAGAAACCTGAGCTATGGGCTCTTTTCCCCTTGCAAATACTAGCACAATCAGAGGATCAGGTGACCGAACCGAGCCCCTGCCAGAGAAGCTGAAAACAAACTAGGAAGGCCTCTGATCCACATTGACGATGCAGCCCATCATTTCAGCAAGTTGTACATATGGCACTTAGTTTTGAACACTACGGTACTGCTCGGGGCCACTTCCAGGTGCCGTTTACCATCTGCCTCCATCCAGAGCACGGTTGCCCACGCCCTCAGACTGGCACTGAGTCAGACAATACGTGCTCTGTGCTCATCTTTGCCTCATCCAGTCCAGTCTTTCCACGTGCAGCTAACCAGCAGCTTGGTTTTCCCTTTCCACGTGGGCGTGATTCCACTGCCTTAAACCATCCCAGTCACATCATTCCTCCTCCAAATGGCTGCCACTTCTCAGGAAAGCCATGCGGATGGATGCGGCTCTCCGGCCTTCATGCCATCACCACTCATGTGATTTTTCATTTGAAGCGATCACCTCAAGCTGCATTTCAAAGTGCTCTCGGAGCTGTAATGAGATTCCCAGGCACTCTTTGGAACCCAGCTGATTCTCTTGGCAGCAGCACACAATCTCCACATAATCTGTTTATTCCTATTGTTCAAGGGGCAGCATATGGCGATGGCAAAGAGAGCACCTATGCACTGGTATCGTGAATTGCCATCGTTGGCAGTCATCTGATGGCACTCGGAGGGCTGTGCATGGATGCAGTGCGGCATAAGAAAAAGCCACATCAGTCAGCAAAACAACATACGCTTCTGCTGTATGGATCCAAACCCTCCTAAGTCACATGGGCACACCGTGCTGAGGCTTTCTTGCTAACCAAGGCAAGTCTTTCTTCTTGTCCCTAGCATGGCTCACATTTGGAGGAAACTGTATGCCAAAACTTGTACAAAGGCTTTTTTTTTTTTTTTTAAAGATAAACCTAGTGGGTTACTTCTCTACTTAATATCCTCAAGGTCACCCTTCCCTGCCCTTTTATAGATGTTAAATGCCACACTTCATGGTGTGATTTGGCACATGGTCACCCACCAACTCTCATTCTCCCCCCATACAGAGCTGTTCATCAAACACGCTGCTCTCTTGTGCCCCTCTCAGCATCTACCTCCTCACAGCGCTTCCTCTCCTTGGGATGCCATTCTTGCTCCTTCAACACAGAAAACATCTGTTTGGATTTCAAGGTCCAGTTCAGATGCTTCTGCTTTTGTAGCACTGGGAGTCTCTCCTCCCGAGGTGCCCAGAGTGCTTTGTACATTAATGCCATGCGCTAGTCCATCCTCATATTTCTATGCGCCTGATTCTCAAGCCGCTCTGACTTCCTTGAGACAAGTCACATCTTTCTGATCTTTGCTTGCGTCCCCAACAGAACGCATGCCACATGCTACTCTACCATCCTGTTGTGAACTTCAGTGATCTTTAGATCTGTGAAATGCAGGCAGGGTTAAGGTTTTCTTTGGAATCAAAGACAAGTGTGAACTCAAATCTGTGCTGGAGCCAGGTGAAGAGCAGAAGTGACATGAATAATGTACACTCTGCGGAGATCGTGGTACACTGATGCCCTCATGATTCAAGATTGGCTCCAACGCATCTGCCAAGACTCGGCTCCAGTCAATCGTGACTGTGCAGGACTGCGGACTGTTTGATTACCGCCTCAATCCTCAGCACTCCCCATAACCGAGAGACTTCAGAAATCCAAACTTTTTAATGTTAACAAGCACAAACATGCAAACTTCGAAAATAGCATGTAGACCAAATATAGAGCTTCCCAGGTGGTGCAGTGGTTAAGAACCCGCTTGTCTATGCAGAAGACACAAGAGATGAGGGTTCATGCCCTGAGTCAGGAAGATGCCCTGGAGCAGTAGATGGCAATCCACTCCAGTATTCTTGCCTGGAAAATTCCATAGATAGGGGAGCCTGGCAGACTATAATCCATGGGATCACAAAGAGTTGGACATGACTGAGTAGACACACACACATGCAGAACAAATATAACACATCTGTGGATTTCAATCTCGGCTTCACCTAACCTCTTTCAATCCTGTCCCAAGATGGAGTAGGGAAGCTAAATCAGTCTTCCCCTCCCCAACATATGTGCCTCTAAAGTGCAGAGGAGAGCAAGGAGCTGATTAATTATGAGTGTTAATAGCCTGACACTTAAAGTGATAAGGAGAAGCGGCTATGTCATTAAAGGGGTAGTTTAATACAGGAGTCTAAATGCTACCTTCTCTCCACCTAACACACCCTCAAATTGTTACCTCCAAATATTGAAACATAAATGTGCTTAGAATTTATAACACTGAACACAGTGGAATAAGGTCAAGCCATAAGTCTAACATTTCATATGTTTGAGTTCTGTATCTGACATTCCCATTCCCTTGGGGCACAACTTTTTAATTATTATTTATAGATCATCTTTTTCTTAACCACCTGAGAAGTGCAATTATCACCCTGAAATGCAATGGCTGAGATATCATTTTTTCTGAAATGGAAATTTTCTACCCAAGTAGTGACCAAGACATACAATTTATTACTATAACATCTCTGACAGCCGGTCAGAAGTCTGAGTGTCTGGAATGTGGAAACTAACTCATAATTACCAGTGGAACTGGATCATTTTAAAAAGAAAAAAACAAACCAAACCCCTTTGCCTGCTCCTAAGATCCCTTTCCCGCTCTTATTCCCGTAGCTATTTCTATTGTTGATGGGGTATTTGCCCTTACTACTATCTTGGTCCTGAACATAGGGCTATTAGGGTAAATAGTTTTTTACAAAATTCTGTGGGTGTAAGGTGCACATACATTTTCCATTCCGTATTTTGCAGACTGAATATTCTCCAAAGTGCTGGCATATTACCAAAACTGACAGTCATGGTGTGAATGGAGCTTTAGCTAACATCTGGAAGGAAAATAATACTCCACGGGTTTTAAATCCAAGAACTCAGAACTAGCAGTCAAGACACTTAGGACCCACTGCCAGTTTTCCAAGATAAAAGATATTCAAAGCTAGCAGTATGTATCTTCATTAGCAATTCTTTAATTTTAAATGTATAATGTTAGAGGAGGGAATGGAGTTAGAAGAGTGTAGGGGAAGAAGAGGCTTGGCCAAAACTATGATAGCTGAAACCTGGTCAAAGGGCATAATTGTATATGATGTATTACAATCCCAGATTCCAGGTGACTACTCTATGACATATAGGCAATTATACCATATTCAACGATTTCATGTCTTGAGTAGTAAACTTGGTTTGCCTTTCCTAGAAAGAGTTCAGACTTCACTCTTGTAAGAGTAGAGTGTAAATCACCATTGAGCTCAGCTGATAACACTGTATCATTTGATATCACTGGTGGGTTGGAAAGGACCTTGCAGTTCAGCTAGTGGTTTCCACCATCTTGCTAGTGTCTGAATCCCCTACACGACAGGTTAACAGAAGGCCATTCATTCTGTAGTACTGTACCTCCTGTGGCAGAGAACTCTTTAGATATATCTGTCCTATATTGCATCTTCCTCTGTTATGCTTCCATCCATGCATGCATGCTCAGCGACTTCAGTTGTGTTTGACTTTTTGTGATCGTATGGACTGTAGCCCACCAGACTCCTCAGTCCATGGCGTTCTCCAGGCAAGAATATTGAAGTGGGTTTCCACGCTCTCCTCCACAGGATCTTCCCAACCCAGGGGTCAAACTTGAGTCTCTTTATATCCTCTGCACTGGCAGATGGGTTCTTTACCACTGAGCCCCCAGAGAATCCCTTTAAGCTTCCCTGCATTGATCTAAGTCTGAGCTATTGAGGATGTACAAAATACAATGAACTTTTCATTTAAATTACATCTATTGGAACTTTCTTCAAACAGCACTGAAGACTACACTTATGACCTTCAAATTCTTTTCAGTCCCTAGTTAAACAACCACAGTCCCTTCATTTGCTCTGCGTATGATGTGGCTTCTTGACTATTGCTTAACAAAGTAACTCCACCCTGGAAAGTAGTTCAAAATCTCACATTAGTTTCAGCTAACCATGAACCTTGTGCCAGCCATGGCTCATTAAGTAAATTCAGAAATTACCTTAAGCTAGATTTCTCTGACTCCACTTCTGTTTCCAGAAAATAATGTATAATTTTGATTTGTTTTCCTGCTGAGCCATACTAGCTATACAAGTCATACTGTTCAATAGCATTTTGATTATTCATTTACTTACTTATAATTTTAAATATCTACTCTTGCCAGGCAGCGTGATAGATCAGTACTGTTGGTACCACTGATGACAAAACAGTGTTCCTAATGTCATGGAACTGTGCTTTCTAGCTAGGTCATTGACCCAAACCGATGCACTAGTTAAGGGACGTGAGACTCCTTCCTCAGAACTTCATTGCCGCTTGTATGTATCTCCACGTGGCCCTTGCCATGTGTAAAATAATCGTTTGTTTTCCTATCTGCCATCCCTGTTAAACCCTAAGACTCCTGGGGGAATGGCTGTACTGCATTCATCCGTATCTGGCCAGAGGATGGCACCCAGTGGACAGTCATGGGCAGATTTGTTGAACACATGCCTCAGCCCTCATCTCTCTATATAAGGGGTTTGTCTACCAAGATCACTCATTGTTGCCAGTCACTGCTTTCTATCGCCATTATGAGAATTCAGGATAGAGCCTTGTGGAGAAGGAAGCTCTGGAAATGAGGGTTTGCTTTATATCCTCTTCACTATGCCATTTCCAAAGCTGTAATTACTTGGTGATTCTTGAAAATTACATCAGATTAACAATTAGAATGACTCATATATGCAGTAATTTTCATAGCCATAGTCTCTTTGATTTTTCCTCTTTACAAAAGCATGGAATACAAAGATGGAAATAATATATTGAAAAGATATCTAATAGTTTTTAAGTACTTGATGGAGTCAGTTAATGGGGTATCCTCTTATTTACATTTTAAATGAACTTTGAAAAATCAATACTGCAAGGTAGCCTTCTAATGGATACACTTATGAATATACAATACATTTGATACGGCATGTTAAAGAGAATAAAGATGTTTGCTGCTTACCAACAAATCCTATTGATACAACTGGTTCAATGAAGTTGTCAAAATTTACCAACACAAAACAAATGACCTCTACATTTATCATCACTAAAGGTTTCTGCTAATTAGCATCTAGAGATATCATATTATAGATGCTTCTTTAAAAGCTATCAGCCCTCCAACTCTGCGTAGTGACATGGTATCTATCAACGTCTCATGGTGCCTGCAATTCTGACAAAAGGCACTTTGAAGAACTGGCACGTACCTCCATATTTGCATTTTTGCATCTTATTATGGACATAATTGCATACCAACACAGCAATTCTTCTTCACTATCTCAAAAAACATTATCAGCAATTTCTGAAATAAATGCTTAAATGTCAGCTATTGACAAGCAAGAAAAGCTGACCTTTGAAGGTTCTCATTCTTCTGAGATGCGCCCTGCTATGACTCATTTCTTGACTTTCTGTCTGTGTTTGGTAACAGAAAAGGGACACAGTGACTCTTGAGTGGCTGAGTATGGCAAACAAGAAGGGAATGAGGAACTGCAAAATGGCTGCTAACAGTGATCTGGAGTTGATTGAATATTTGTCAAGACAAATCTTTAAAATCACAGAAACTTTACAGAGGGTGAATATCAACATTTTTTTGTTTACAATGCAATTTCTGCAAAAGTATAGATTGCTTCCACATTAACCAAAATGAGCTTATCCATGATTAATGTTATGACAAAGAACCAAACAACCTCTCTCCTATAAGCATGCAACCCATTTTACACATTGTCACAAGTGGAGGCTAAGTGTTGGACAAGCACCAACAGCTAATCTAAAACTGCACAGAACCATTTACACCCTCTCCTCTGAGATCTCGTCTCCCTGGAGCGGCCTCAGCCGTGTGGATCTTATATCGTATCATATGCCTTTATCCTGTCATCAGCCCCTGTTTGGAGCTACCTCAATTTGCACAGCAATTTGGTACACATTTTTCTGAAAGCACTAATCAATTTTAACTCACGTTGAAATGCCATAGAAATGGCTGCCAATGTCCAGAAAATGCTAATCAATTTTGAAAATCTACATCGTGGCTCACATCCCAGATTTTCTACCCAATCCACATCAAACAGAAATGATATAAAATCATGTTAACATGTTCAGCCGCTTGTTTGCTTGTTGTCGCCGAGGCACTGGTCATGCTTCAGTGACAGACTAACTGCTGACTTGGAAGCTCATCCAGTTTGCAAGACTTCGGGCGGCTGTGTGGTGACAATGTGAAGTGGCTGTCGCACTTCACGTTCAAACACAGGGATTTCCATCTGAGTCCTTTCTCCCATTTCACTTTTGAAGAGCATAAGAGATGTGTTTTTCTTAGATGGAGAAATAAGCATTTTTAATGCTTCTCTTTCCTCCAAAGAACATCCCCTAGTGAGAAAGCTGCTTCTTTGATAGATGCGACATGTAAATTTATATTTCAGACCCATTGAGAAATCTAGACACTATAGAACAGAATGAACAGTTTAGTGGGCAAAGCCCATACAAATAAGTCTCTCCTAGCAATAAACAAACAAAAACCTCTCTCAGAATTTTGATTTAGAAGAGAGCTTAAAAACCAGCTAGTTTAACCTCCCCAACATGAGAATGTTCTTCAAAGAACTCCCAGAAAGACAGCACTTCTGTTCAGTAGAACTCCACTACTCCCAAGGAGGGGAAATTTCACTAAGAAGCCCATCTCTTGATTCAGAAATTTATAATAAATCGAGGCTCAAATCCTTCTTTGGTTGAAACCTGTCCTAATCGGTGCTAGGCTGTTCTAAAGGAGCAAATGGTTGCCCTGTTTCTTGACAACAGTTACTTTGCTACTGAGTTTTCTTGACTCCAGGGAAAATATGGTCTTATTCAGTCATTGATTTCTTGTAAGATGCAGCTCCCAAATACCCCCTGGCTCTCCTAGTCAGTTTTCCCTGGTCACTCCCCAGCTGGCCAGTAGTCCTTTTGAAATACCCAAAACTCTCCCCAGGACCGGACCCTATTCTCTCCCAGTGGGACAACTACTTCTGGAACTAGATGTTATAGTTCTAGGAAAACAATCTGAGAACATTTTAACATCCTTAGGAGCAGGAATGCCCTTCTTGGTGCTAAGGAGTTCATAATCCTCCTTACCTCAGTTAAAATCAGTTTCATTCACTATTTTTATGTCATACCTGTTTTCTTTTTTATGAAGCTAAAGAGTCTACAATTTTAAGAGGTCCTCAGTGCCAATGAGAGGAACTCAGCTTTGCCCTGGGTCTAGCAAAGCACTGGGGTGTCTTCTTCATCATCACTGCAGGAGTAACAGAACCTAACCATTTTCAGGCCCTTACTCAATTCATAAGGTGTCTAGTTATGTGTGGCTCTTTATATAACTTAGCTCACACAGCCTTCTTCACAAGCCTATGAAGTAGGGGTGGTTATTACACCCTGCTCTTTGTTTAGTTTTCTATTTTCTATTGGAGTAGAGTAAAGTAACAATGTTGTGATAGTTTCAGGTGTACAGTGAAGTGATTCAGATATAGGTATACACGCATCTATTCTTTTTCAAATTCTTTTCCCATTTAGGTCAGTACAGAATATTGAGCAAAGTTCCCTGTGCTGCACAGCAGGTCCTTGTTGGCTGTGTATTTGAAGATAGCAGTGTGTACCTGTCAATCCCAACCCTCCTTTGGAGATGAGGAACACAAGATCCAGAGAGGTTAAGTAACTTGCCTGAAGCCGCAAAGCTAGTAAACGGTGATTCTGATCCCAGTGCTCTCATTAATCAGTGCAGAAAATGGCCTTAGAAAAGAGCAGAAGCTCAGAGACTATTTGAAACCCTAATATGCAGCTAAAATAATGCTCAAAATTCTCCAAGCCAGGCTTCAGCAATGCATGAACCGTGAACTTCCAGATGTTCAAGCTGGTTTTAGAAAAAGCAGAGGAAACAGAGATCAAATTGCCAACATCTACTGGATCATTGAAAAAGCAAGAGAGTTCCAGAAAAACATCTATTTCTGCTTTATTGACTATTCCAAAGCCTCTGACTGTGTGGATCACAATAAACTGTGGAAAATTCTGAAAGAGATAGGAATATCGGATCACCTGACCTGCCCCTTGAGAAACCTGTATGCAGGTCAGGACACAACAGTTAGAACTGAACATGGAACAACAGACTGGTTCCAAATAGGAAAAGGAGTACGTCAAGGCTGTATATTGTCACCCTACTTATTTAACTTATATGCAGAGCACATCATGAGAAATGCTGGGCTGGAAGAAGCACAAGCTGGAATCAAGATTGCTGGGAGAAATATCAATAAGCTCAGATATGCAGATGACACCACCCTTATGGCAGAAAGTGAAGAAGAACTAAAGAGCCTCTTGATGAAAGTGAAAGAGGAGAGTGAAAAAGTTGGCTTAAAGCTCAACATTCAGAAAACGAAGATCATGGCACCCAGTCTCATGACTTCATGGCAAACAGATGCAGAAACAGTGGAAACAGTGGCTGTTTCCTGGCCTGCAGTGACTTTATTTTCCTGGGCTGCAGATGGTGACCGCAGCCATGAAATTAAAAGACGCTTACTCCTTGGAAGGAAAGTTATGGCCAACCTAGATAGTATATTCAAAAGCAGAGACATTACTTTGTCAACAAAGGTCCGTCTAGTCAAGGCTATGGTTTTTCCAGTGGTCACGTATGGATGTGAGAGTTGGACTATAAAGAAAGCTGAGTGCCGAAGAATTGATGCTTTTGAACTGCGGTGTTGGAGAAGACTCTTGAGAGTCCTTTGGACTGCAAGGAAATCCAACCAGTCCATCCTAAAGGAGATCAGTCTTGGGTGTTCATTGGAGGCCTGATGTTGAAGTGGAAAGTCCAATACTTTGGCCACCTGATGCAAAGAGCTGAGTCTTGAAAAGATCTTAAGGCTGGAAAAGATTAAGGGTGGGAGGAGAAAGGGACAACAGAGGATGAGATGGTTGGATGGCATCACCGACTCAATGGACATGAGTTTGAGCAAACTCCGGGAGATAGTGAAGGACAGGAAAGCCTGGCATGCTGTAGTCCATGGCGTCACCAAGAGTTGGACACGACTTAGTGACTGAACAACAGTAACTTGGTTCTCTCTATTCTTCAGAGTCTACATAGCAGGGAGCGGGGTCGGGTCGAGTCAGGAAAGTGCCTTCTGCTGTTAGTAGAAGACTATGCTTCACAAGCACAAGCCCTGCTCTTGGCAGATCACTGAGCCAGCACCGTTTAACCAGAAGCATATCATGCCTCCCCAGATTTGAAGTGCCTCCCAGATCCCCAAGGTCCCCACTTTACCATTTGGTGCCGACCCAGTGGTGAAGTATCCAAAGAACCCCAAGCCCCACTGAATTTCAGAGGACCGGTATCAAGTGACAGATTTTCCTGTGATCATATGTTCTATGCTAGGACTTAATCTAGAATTCTGCTCCGTGGCTGTATCATTTGAAGGAGAAAATGATGGCCAGCAGATAAAAAGAGCAGAACTGAAAAGAAGCACTGCATTTAATTCCATCTAATTTATGCTGCTGTGGGTGGGAATCGAAGTTCATCTCCCAGACATTAATTAAAGCAGAAACGTAGGGAAATGTCAGTCCTCTGGCTGCAAAGGCCCTTTTCAGGAGGAAGCCGGGAGCTGGGAAAGTAGGTCTGCTATTTCGTTGCTGTCACAGAGCTCATAATAGAGGGCAGCCGGCTCTATGGGTTCTCAGAAACTGTCCTGTCTCCCAATCAAGAATCTTTCAGCAGAGAAGCAGAGGACCTGGAACCTGGCAGCTGTATCCATGGGAATTCCCCACCGACAGGGAGGAGAAGGGACTCTGCCACCACAGGCTCAGCAGTCAGTCCTGTTCACATGCTGACATCTCCAAGCATCTCCCCCACAAAGCAATTTTTTTTTTTTTACCCACCCACACATTTTGCAGGAACAAAATTACTGTGCTCTCTGCTTCTTCCCCCTCCTCCCTTCCTTTGGACTTTTTCTTCCAGTTTTATTGGGAAAACTGAGCATGCATCATGGTATAAGTTTAAGGGGTAGCACATGACGGTTTAATTTACATCTGTTGTGAAATGGTTACCGCAATAAGGTCAGCTAACACACATCTTCTCATACCAGTACGATAAAAAAAGAAAGGTGAAAAGGCACACGGCGTTCTGCTCGTGATGAGAATTCAGCATTTCCTCTTTTAGCAGCTTTAACAGCTTTTCTCTCTATTACACAGCAGTGCTGACTATAGTCATGTAGTGTATGACATTCCCAGTACTAACAGCTGCAAGTTTGTGCCTTTTTTTATTCTGTTTTAATGAATTGTCAATTAAGAAGCTTTAAGGAGACAGAAGCAGGGAGATGCTGGCTTTAAATTTAAACAAGGGGAAATGAAAAGGGGAAAAAGTACGGCCAGAATAAGGCAACCTCTGTTCCTAAATTTAGAAGGCCTCAACATCTCCGGAAAAACATGTGACAGTGCGCAAAATTCTGCAGGAAGAGAAACTGACTTGAACTAATAATTCTAGGAAAGCATTCCATTTTGAGGCCACATTCTCTCTGGACTTGGGGCACAGGGCCACCCCTGGAGGCAGTGTGAGATGAGGAATGAGGTGCTGGGCACATACTGGGCTTTATTTTCAGAAGACGTAAAAGGTGCTCTACCATTTTATTCTAGAGATTTGGAAGGAAAAAAAAGAGTGTCTGCGGGAAAAAAAGATGTGAACAGAGTTTCTGTGAATATATTTCTGCTGGACACAGATATGGCAGTAATTCCGATAAATACTTCTATAGAATTCTGCTTACCTCAACTACTTTTTGCTGCTGCTGCTGCTGCTGCTGCTGCTAAGTCGCTTCAGTCGTCTCCAACTCTGTGCAACCCCATAGATGGCAGCCCACCAGGCTCCTCCATCCCTGGGATTCTCCAGGCAAGAACACTGGAGTGGGTTGCCATTTCCCTTTTTGCTAGTCAAGCAATAAAAACAAAACCAGGTTTATCATTAAATCAAGGCACCATGGTTTTGTTAGACCAGGCAGGGGTTGACAAATGTTATCCATAAAAGGTGAGATGGTAAGAAAAAAACTTTAGCTTTTGCAGTTTATACATTTTCTGCCCCAGCTACTCAGTTTTGCCCTTGTAGCACAAAGTATCAGAGACAAAATATGAATGAAAGGTCTGGATGTGTTCTGATAACACTTTATTTAATGAAATTGTATTTTGTCAAATTTTATGTGTCACAAAATATTATTTTTTTGAAAATTTTCAGCCATTTAAAAATGCACACAAAAAATTGTAATTCTCAGTCTGTTCAAAAACAGTTGATGCCAATTGTCAACCCCCTTCTTAGTCCTGAACTCACTGGTGTTGAGCCAGTGGAAACCTTACCTATGTTTGTAATCAGGCTGCGAGCATTTAAAACTACAGGCTGTGTGCTAACAGTTCAATTTAATTGTATCATCCTAAATACTGATGCTGGATAGAGACTGTTTCTTGTCCTTGGGTTGTGTGAGTCAGGCAATGTTTCAATATGTGCAGTTATTTTGGTCAATATTGATAGGCTAGATATGACTCCACAGGCACTGTGCAAAATAAGGTGAACATGCACACATACGATATGTAAGATGAGGCATGATCTTACTGTGACTTCAAAGGTAATTATGGCAGGTACAAGCTAGAGAGGTTTGCATAGGATTTGATGTTATCCTATGCTCAATCCATACCACAAATCTGTGAGAGAATGTGATCTTGCAGCTCCATTTCACAGATGGGAAAGCTGAGGGTCAGCTGGGTTGTTTACATAAGACCGCTTAACTTGTATGTAGTAGAATTGGAATTTGAACCCACGCCTTTCTATTCTCTCTCCTATGGGCTCTCATCCCTTCAGATCTTCCACACTCAAGATGATGACCTTAATTTAATCAGCCAAGACTGGGACCTAACTTAGCCTGAACTCACCAAAAGCTACTCTGGTCTCTAATTTCCCACGTGATTCAGACATTCCCTTTAAGAAATGAATGTGTAGAGGCAATCGTGAGAGGCATAGAGCTTACGTGCTCTGGGGGAAAACTTTGCTAAGTAAAAAATACAGCTACAAAATTATTGGCATCTCACAAGTAAGTTAAAGGCATTTGTCAGTGGAACTGCCAAATATTTATATGTGAAGATCCACCCTGTGCTAAACGTTCGTCTAGGCACTGAGGACGCCGCAGTAAACAAAATAGACAGAAATTCCTGCTCTCGAGGATTTATGTTATACTGGGGGGAGACAGGCAGTAAACAATAAAATAAGTAAAACATATGCTATGTCAGATGGTGATAAGTGCTGTGGAAATAAAGCAACCAGCGAAGGGTGATTGAGAGTACCAGAGTGGTGTGGGGGTGGGAGAGAGACAGGGACACGATTTCCAAGAGGCTTGTCAAAGAAGCACTGCCGAGGAGATAATGTTTGAGCAAAGACCTAAAGAAGAAGAAGTAGCAAGCCATGTTTCCTTCCAGGGAAAGGGGATCATGAGGAGGACAGGGAGGGGTTCAGAAGTCGCAGGCAGAGCCTTCCGAGATTTGGTGCCCAGTGGAAACATTTTGAAGGAAACATGGAAGCATTTTAAGCAAAGGAGTGGCATAATCTGATCTCATTTATAATGTGATATAATTACTCTGGGCTTCCTTTGTGGTTCAGAAGGTAAAGCATCTCCCTGCAAAGCTGGAGACCCAAGTTCGATCCCTGGGTCAGGAAGATCATCTAGAGAAGGAAATGGCAACCCACTCCAGTATTCTTGCCTAGAGAATTCCATGGACAGAGAAGCCTGGCAGACTACAGTCTACAAGGTTGCCAAGAGTCAGACACATATGAGGGGCTAACACTGGCACTGGCTAGGATTACTCCAGAAGCTTCTTTAAGCAGAGGTGGTGGAAGGCAAGGGTCTAAATGACTGCAGTCATTAGGTGGGGGTGTTGGGCCTTGGAGCAGAGTGGCAGCTGTTAAAGGTGATATCCTAGGTCTCGCTATGATAACAAAACACCATAGCCTTGGGTGACTTACACACAACACACATTTGTTTCTCATGGTTCTGGAGGCTGGAAGTCTGTGATTAGGCAAAGGTGGATCCGGTGTCTGAGAGCTCCCTTCCTGACTCAGAGATCAATCTCTCTAGAGCATCTTCTGTAAGGGTGCTAGCCCCATTTAAGAGGGCTCCACCCTCATGCCCTAATCATCTCTCAAAACTGAGCCTTTAATACCATCTTAATACCATATCTTAATTCCATCACCTTCAAGGTTAAGATTTTAACATATGAATTTGGGAGGGGACGAAAACATTCAGTCTATTGCAGACGGTAAGGGATGGGGCTTCCCAGGTGATACAGAGGTAAATAATCTGCCTGCCAAGGCAGGAGGTGCAGGAGGTGCAGGAGATGAAGCAGGTTTGACCCCTGGGTCAAGAAGATCCCCTGAAGAAGAAAATGGCAACTCACTGCAGTACTCTTGCCTGGGAAATCCCATGGGCAGAGGAGCCTAGCAGGCTACAGTCCATGGGGTCACAAAGAGTCAGACAGGACTGAACGACTGAGCACACACACACTCACACACACACACAGGAAGGGATCAGATTGAAATCCAAGCCAACAGGATTTACCAGCCATGGGATATGGAGTATGAGAGGAATAAGGAATCAAGGATGACCTCCAGCTTCTGGGCTCAATCAGCAAGAAGGATGGAGTCACTAGTAGCTGGGTTTGGGAAGACAGCGGCAGGGGAAAGTTTGCAAGTGGAAGACTGAGGAATTTGTTTAGGATACGACAAATTTGACTTGTCTATTAGACACCAAAGCAGGAGTGTGAACGGGCAGTTAAAGGTTAAGAGTCAGAAGTTCACACGTGTAGTATGTACCATCGGTTCAGGGATAGAGGCACAAGGATGAGAAAAAGGAAATCTTTGCAACTTAAACTTGCAGGTTAAGAATGCAGCCAGTCTAATTTCCTTTACATCTGCTACCTTAGATCTTGCTTCAACAGTTTGGAAGTTTGGCCAGGGTCCACCTGTTTGAGGATGACATTTTTCGGAAATTTTCTACCTCCTTTTTACTAAAAAGTTTGATGTGATTAGCTGGAGATTTTGCGCTTAATTTTGTAACCTGCAGATTTAGAGTTTGGAGATTTTTACTATTGACACTTGATAATTTTCTCTTAGGTTGCTCAACTCAGTGGTGGTCTTTTTTTAAAACCTGATATTTCAAATGTGCGTATTATCATGGAGCTCAGCTTTGCACAAATCGTATGACATCCATTGATCAAGTCATCAAATCCATTTAATGCTTAAAATGAAAAGAAAAAAAAATTGGATAATGCTTGAATCCGATACAGGTGGTGTGTTTCTGGACCTTCCCTCCATGAAAAACCTTAAGTGGATTGTTTTTACCTGCTGTTATTACCATGTTGGGATACATCTCCCATGCGATATCCACATTTTCAAAGGGGAATCTACTGCATGAATGGTTTTAATTTCCTTTCGCTTTGACAACAATGAGATGGAAAACCAATGTCAGCCATTCGTCCAATCTCAAAGGATAACATTCTGCTGTCCGTTTGCTTCTCACCGACTCCAAAGGCTCATCTGCAAAATCCTCCCCAAGGAAACAGGGCATCTCTCCCTGCCTCCTGGCCTCCTTCTCTCACTTTATAGAAACAGAGGCAAATGTTGCTTGATCGCATTTTAGCTTTTTTTCATGTCTGTTAAATCTAATATTAAAACATGGTCCTCAAAAGAACTATGACTTGGGGTAAAGATTAAGGCTCAAGGATAGAATTTATGCAGCAGGAAAAGAAGGAGAGAGTATAAAACATGCTAAAATGTATTACCCACAACTGACTCTCATAGCTTCTCTTGTCAGATGCAAAATGAAAAAAACTCAGGATTGGGAATGATTACTTATGGGAAAGGTGAGAGATTTTCTCGAAACACAGCAGTTCTTTGGGGAAAAGAAATTCCTGAAGGGCATGACTTGGTTTTTTCCTCTCCTGGAGTTAAAGTGAAAAATTGAAAAAGAAAGAAAAAGACAACATTTCCTTCACCTGAATTTTCACTGGAGCTCTGGGAGAGGAAACTTACTGGACACATTGCCACGCTCCCGGGCTGGGCAGGAAGCCTCCAGCTGCTCGAGCAGCAAGCGCAGAGGAGCAGAGAACAGCGGTCTCCACTGGCAGGCTCGAGGTGTGCCACCCACCTGGCTTGACTCAAGCGCATTTCTGCACCTTGATCTCGGCTTACATGGGAGATACCATGTTACCCGTCCTGTTGCCTACTCCGCCCTGGCTTGAGATTTAAATAAAAACAAATTACAGGTCTTAACAGTGATAGATGGACTGCTTTTACATTTGTGTAGAGTATTTTTGCTCAAAGATTAAAGGCTTACGCATTTATCTGCATAAACTAACCTCTAGAGTAGGGTACTGCTGACATTTTCCAAGAAAAATGAATCTCCTAACTTATTCCAAAGAGAAGACTTGGTATTTGTATGGCCAGAGTGACCTTTGCAAGTGCCCTTTCAGATTAGGTGCACTACATGGAAAATTGTGCTCTTACAGTACTCCATAAATCATACCTACCAATTTTCTTTAAAGGGGTATGTAAATATCAGTGTACCAGGTGGGTAAACAACACTAACCTCATACAAATGGCTTGAAAATTGAAGAAAAGCACCTTATTTTGCTGCTGAAATTGCTTTTGAAGCCCAACATCGGGGCTTGGTTTGTAGAATGCACGAAATGATTTGTACACAGGGAGTAGAAAATGGGCTGATGATAACCACCCTGCACACAGTTCCTATATTCCTGAGTCCTTTCCAGGATCAAAGATACTGTTGCTACTCATTATTTTTCTTTGCATATCCCAACTGCATGCACATGTTAAGTGACACCTTGATTATCTGCATATTTCCAAAATGGTTAGACAGCTATTCCACCTGGTCAAGATTTCTAGAGAAGTCTGATCACAGAACACTTCAATTAAGAAGAAGGGGCAGGAGGAAGGAAAAATTTACAGAAAAAAAGTAAAGAGAGACACTATAGCTTTTGAAACTTCCAAGGTCTTAGTATGATAAGCACTATCTTTGTGACTTAGTGGTATGTGTTCATTGCACCTCCTTATTTTAAAATAAGAACAGACAAATGGGAGAAAAGAAAAGTTCCTGCTATTGAGGCGTTTTAAAGGAATGACGGCAGCATGAGATACAGTTTACATTACATCCGGTTGATATGAATAGTTTGAAACTCCAGCTTTGTACAGTTTTCATAAGCCAGAAATCCTTGAGTTTGACACTTTAGGGAGTTTGTGGCAAAAGTCATGGCTGATATCCTGAGAACTTTACATACAGTAAAATTCACGTTTCTTAATCATGTAAGTTGCCAAGGGGTGAGATTTTTAAAACATATAGTGTTTAAGTAGGTAACTCTGGATAGTCCCATGTACCATATAGCGCATATGTCATTCAGAAGCAACAAATATATGGTGGGATACATCATCTTATGAACTAGAAGATTCATGATGCAAAGATGTCATTTCTCTCCAAACTGAACTACGGAGTTGATATAATCACAAAATCCCAGCAAGCCTTTTCCGTGTGTATGGCCATCCATTCTTTTCATGTATTTCTTTTGTCCTTTCAGTTCATTCTCTTCATTTTGTAACTTCATAAAATGGATTCTTAGCTCATTCATTTTAAAGATTCCTTACCTAATTTATGTATTTAAAATACAAATTTTCTTCAAAACTCTACCTTAGCTTTATCCCTCAAATATTGCTATGTAACATTTTCATTGTCATTCAGTTCTAGGCATCTCAAATTTGTGTTACTTATTTAGCGGTATGCTTTTTAAAAAACTTTTACTTTCTGTTGGACTATAGTTGATTAACAGTGTTGTGTTGATAATGGATAATTCTGAAGAAAATGCGTTTCCCCCCGCAGTGTTTAAGACTAAAATTCTACTGAAATTTTTGCTTCTAAATCAGTAGTATATTCAGTGATGTTACATGGGTAATGGCTAAATACAATATTTCATTTTGTGGGTTTTCTTATATTTCATTGCCTTTATCCCTGGGTGTTTGCTGGCTCTTTTGATTCTATTATAAATTTTGTAATTTTTCTTTGAATTCCATTTTTAATTTATTGGTTGCTGGGACATAGAAACAAGTAAACTTTTACAAAATAAAAAGGCATATTATCATTTTGCAGCTCCTAGTGAATTACTGTATCTAGGTATTGACCACCAACAGCAGTTACCTTCATGTAAAGAGAGACAGCAGACATGATGAGCTCCTGATAAAAGAACATAAAGGGGCCTAATGTGAGTTTTCAGAGAAGGCAACGGCACCCCACTCTAGTACTCTTGCCTGGAAAATCCCATGGATGGAGGAGCCTGGTGGGCTGCAGTCCATGGGGTCGCGAAGTCGGACACGACTGAGCGACTTCACTTTCACTTTTCACTTTCATGCATTGGAGAAGGAAATGGCAACCCATTCCAGTGTTCTTGCCTGGAGAATCCCAGGGACCCTGGTGGGCTGCCGTCTATGGGGTTGCACAGAGTCGGACACGACTGAAGCGATTTAGCAGTAGCAGCAGCAGCAATGTGAGTTTTGTCAAGTCTCTGAATCCAGTTGCCAATTTGTAGGGGACACAGAGGCCCAAGGAGCATCTTCATCTTCCTCATCTTTCCTGTTGGAAAATCCTGCGTATGGGTCCAGTGTCCAAGTTCTTCAACAGAGCAGCCGTAACGGGAGAAAAAAAATCAGATGATGTGGAAAAGAAACAGGTGACAGAGGAAATGTGTGAATTAAAAAGGATTGAGAAGACAGCTTTTTTGTTTTTCTTTTTTTAAATGGGCAACTGTAACCTATAGTGTCTCAGAACAAATGGATGCATGTGTGAAAAGTCGCTTCAGTCATGTTCGACTCTTTGTGACCCTACAGACCATAGCCTCCTGTGTCCATGAGATTCTCCAAGCAGGAACACTAGAGTGGGTTGCCACACCCTCCTCCAAGGGATCTTTCCCACCCAGGGATCAAACTTGTGTCTCTCGCATCTCCTTCACTGGCAGACAGGTTCTTTATCATTGCACCACCTGGGAAGCCAATACCTACTGGGAACAATGAAGAAGAAAGCATGCTTCCAGGGTGGGGAGGGCGGTTGGGAGTAGGCACAGTGTTCCCAGTGAATTTCATTCTGAACCTTAAACACATGTTCAGGTTTGAGCTCTGTTCCCCTTACATCCTGGAGCACAGTATTTCACCATTTATACTTTTACACTTTGGTTCATCAGTTTCCTGATGCTCATAAGCACAGTCCTTGAGACCCCTTCCAAACAATATTTCCCTGCTTCCTTCTGAATAGGTAGAGATTGAAAGGTTTTACTTTATATTTTTGTAAGTAGAGATTAAAAAGTGTGAGTGCTATTTCAAATTAACCCCCATTAATTAATTTGATTTTTCACTGATGATGATGTAAAAAAGCCTCAGGTTTAAAAAAAGAATCTTTCTGAGCACAAAATTTCAGAGCATGAAAATTCATAACTAGGTACAGCTATTCCTTTGATATATACATATAGAACTCTATATTAAGCATCAAATTTAAAAATAGGTCACTAATCTCATCAGTCCACAATTTTTTAGCCTGTCTATAGGCAGTTCGTATACCTTCTCCAGTCTTTATCAATATATGCTAACTGTCTGGAGAAAATGGGATTATTGGAAAGGATATTTTCATCCAAGGAAAGGAACTGCTCACCTGACCTCACTGTCATCGTGCCTCACTCTATGGCGCCTTGTATTTCATAGAATTTTCTTCTTAGAAATTCTTCATAGAATTTCCCACTCTTGCCTCAATTAATTCAATAAATATTTATTGACTGCCTACTCTGTGCTGGGGGCCGTTCTAGGACCTGAGAATACACCTGTGAACAAAACAAAACAAGAACAATAAAATCCTTGCCTCAAGCAGCAGAATTAATAACACTATAAAATGAGATTAGCCATAAATAAGCACAGCATGTTCTAAGCATATTGTCTGAGAAATGACCTTGTTTTTCATGTCACTTTAAGTTCAACATATTTCCAAGAGTCAAAGAGATCATCTCTTTTGTTTAAAAGTTGAATATGTGAAAGAATAGTCAGTATCTTGCTCTTTACCATACTTTCAAATTGTCTCCGTTAATAAAATATTTTGGGGAAATATAATATTTATTATTTATTTCTAAGAGGGTATGTTCATTTTCCTACAATAGGTAGATTATATGAATCTTTAATTTCACTTTTATTAATTTCTATTATTAATCATAATGCTTAATCTTGAGTCTTTCATACATTTTATCCAACTGGCTTATCCCAAATCAACTTCCATCAATCTAGGTTTTCTACTGAGCTTATGGTAGGTGTTATAACACCGACTCAGCAAACACTGATTTTCTAGTTTTAATTTCTTTGGTCTGATTGTCCTTACTGTTTGGAAAAACCTGAAAGAATGGTTAATTTCTTTCATTTATTTCTTCTAGCAACTAACATAAAGCAGACGGGAGAAGTTCAATAAATGCATTTCTTTTCTGCTAAGTTCTAAATCAGAGTCTTCTTTATTTTTTAATTACTCAATTCTAGACTCATTAAAACTGCAGGATTCTTCATAACAAGTACTGAAAAAATGGCAGTTTTTTAAAAGAAAGATTTTCATGTTAGAAAAAGTCCATTTCAATAGGACATTTTGTTAAGCAAAATATAATGTGCCCATGACATTAAAAATATACATACGTGAATTAAAAACTTCTTTCTCCCTAATTAGAGAAAGTGATCCTGCATACTTCACACATTTTAAATCAACAGTCAGGAGACCACAAGGTCTCTGATAGACAGAATTTATATATATATATATATATATATATATATGTATGGTTATATGTATATTTATAAATATAAATGTGTACATATTGAATACTGTTGACTTTTCTTTTTTCAAGAAGGAAAACATCAGACTGCAAATTTTCAACATTTAAGCTGTATAAAAATGTTAAGTGGGAAAAAACCGTCAGATCTTATTTTATATTTTCAGTTTTATGTGCCTATTCAGTTAATTTTACAAATACAACACAGATACGAGAGCTAGATTTGATGTGAAGTAAAAATAGATTAAAATGTACTTGTTCCATCGACAACTGGAGGTAAATTTAATATATACCTTTAATACTAAACATAATGTGACCTACAAGTCCATGTTGAATCCTAAAGCCACCATATTGATTATCAGCTTCCTTCTTTGATAGTTCAGACTCTCTTCTTGGACAACTGCCCGCAAATGGACAACTATTAGGCTACTTGGAGAGCTGATGAAAATGGGAGAAAGTGCGAGCACTTCTATTGAGCTGTTCTTGATAAAATTTAGAAAAGCAGTGCTTCCTCCTCCCTTTCTTCACATCCCCTTTTCTTCCAAACAATCTTTTACTTTACCCCCTCCCTTCACTCGAAGGCCATCTATGGCCATCACTGTACTTATTGACCTTCCAGACTCCTCACTGTGAAGCATCAGCCAGCCCTGTCCACCTTGAAAATACCTCAGGGCCTCAATTGTTTCTTTTTTGCTGTCTTCCTAAGTAAAACTGATTTGTCCTGTGTCCCCTTCCCTCCATTCTCTTCATTCTGCTAGTTGGCGCATGTAGATATATAGACAAAGACTGATTTAGACTAGATTCTTAATGGCTGACAATGACTTAGAAGGGTACCTCTCCTAGGCTAACTGAATTTAAGCCTGTAGTTCTTAGTTTTAAGGACATATTTTTCAGATCTTTCTCCAGACCAGCGATGGGTCAATGTTTCCCATAAAAGATCAGGTTGTAAATGTCTTATACACTGAAGATGATATGCTTGGTTTGCTCAGCTCTGTCATTTCAGCTTGAAAGGCAGACTGTCTTTCTGAGACAGGAAGGGGGCAGGGCACAACCTTAAAACAACAACAAAAAAAAGACAACCATTGAGGGTACTACATAAACTAGTTAAAACCAACTAGGTCCAAGATGGCAGTTAGCCTCTACTAGACCTCAGTCCTCAGTATACACTCATTATAATACATCAGCAGGTTTCCCTGATGGCTCAGCTGGTAAAGAATCCTCCTGCAATGCAGGAGACCCTGGCTTGATTTCTTGGTTGGGAAGATCCCCTGGAGAAAGGATAGGCTACCGACTCCAGTATTCTTGGGCTTCCCTGGTGACTCAGATGATAAAGAAACCACCTGTAATGAGGGAGATCTAGGTTTGATCCCTGGGCTGATCCAGGGATCCAGGTTTGATTCAGGAAGATCCCCTGGAGGCAGGCCTGTCAACCCATTCCAGTATTCTTGGCTGGAGAATCCTCATGGACAGAGGGACCTGGTCACAAAAAGTCAGACATGACTGAGTGACTGAGTGCATAACACATCAGCAAGCTAAATGACACACCCATGGGCTCTATGACAGTTCTAGAGGTTGACCACAAAAGCCCCAAAAGTGGCCAGTGGTCCAATGCATGGAAATTTCCTCCTTTTCCCCAATTCTAAAGAGTTGAAACTATCCTCCCACTCATTAGCTAATATCCTATAAATTGCCATAAAAACGGACAACCCTGTATCCTGTGGCCTCTCGCCTTCTGAGATGGCACACATAGAGTTGTCTAGGGAGTGTTCATCTCCCTGAATAAACCCTTCACTTTGTTATGGCTTGCTCTTGATTCTTCTCTGCCCAAAGCCAAAAGCCCACATTCAGTGGCCATCCCAGAGACTCACCTGAGACCTGGGATATGACCATCCTCTCAGGTTCTACTTTATTTCCTGCAACATTTCCATAGAATTTATGTATACAAACAAGAGGTGGGTTGGCATTGGCCTGGAGATCACAGTTTCAAATACTGTCTAAATTAATTAAATAATTTGGGTGGGGAGGAAGAGGACAGAGAGATCTCTTCAACCCCCATAAATCCACAACACATAGCTAATTATTCTCATGAAAAGTCTTCCTGAATAAGTGGCATAAATTGGCTCAGCCATATTTTCTAGTAACAATTATTTAAGTTACATTAAAGCCAACATCCACTGGATCATCAAAAAAGCAAGAGAGTTCCAGAAAAACATCCATTTCTGCTTTATTGACTATGCCAAAGCCTTTGACTGTGTGGATCACAATAAACTGTGGAAAATTCTTCAAGAGATGGGAATACCAGACCACCTGATCGGCCTCTTGAGAAACTATATGCAGGTCAGGAATCAATAGTTAGAACTGGACATGGAACAACAGACTGGTTCCAAATAGGAAAAGGAGTACATCAAGGCTGTATATTGTCATCCTGCTTATTTAACTTATATGCAGAGTACATCATGAGAAGCACTGGGCTGGAAGAAGCACAAGCTGGAATCAAGATTGCTGGGAGAAATATCAATAACCTCAGATATGCAGATGACACCACCCTTATGGCAGAAAGGGAAGAGGAGCTAAAAAACCTCTTGACAGAAGTGAAAGAGGAGAGTGAAAAAGTTGCTTAAAGCTCAACATTCAGAAAACAAAGATCATGGCATCTGGTCCCATCACTTCATGGGAAATAGATGGGGAAACAGTGGAAACAGTGTCAGACTTTATTTTTTTGGGCTCCAAAATCACTGCAGATGGTGATTGCAGCCATGAAATTAAAAGATGCTTACTCCTTGGAAGGAAAGTTATGACCAACCTAGATAGTATATTCAAAAGCAGAGACATTACTTTGCCAACAAAGGTCCGTCTAGTCAAAGCTATGGTTTTTCCAGTACTCATGTATGAACGTGAGAGTTGGACTGTGAAGAAAACTGAGCACCGAAGAATTGATGCTTCTGAACTGTGGTGTTGGAGAAGACTCTTGAGAGTCCCTTGGACTGCAAGGAGATTCAACCAGTTCATTCTAAAGGAGATCAGTCCTGGGATTTCTTTGGAAGGAATGATGCTAAAGCTGAAACTTCAGTACTTTGGCCACATCATGTGAAGAGTTGACTCCTTGGAAAAGACTCTGATGCTGGGAGGGATTGGGTGCAGGAGGAGAAGGGGATGACAGAGGATGAGATGGTTGGATGGCATCACCAACTCAATGGACATGAGTTTGAGTGAACTCTGGGATTTGGTGATGGACAGGGAGGCCTGGCGTGCTGCAATTCATGGGGTCACAAAGAGTCGGACACTACTGAGGGACTGAACTGAACTGAACTGAAAGACATTAAATGTTCAAAGTCTCTTTGCAATTTGCCTCCCACCTCCTGCTTTTATTTTTAAGTGTTATATAGCCCAGGAAATTCTACCTCTCTCCTTATAAGCAGACAGATTTCTTTTTATTACCAGGTGTCAAGCCAGTTTCTCTTTTTTCCTTGGCCATTAGAAAACTTACAGAAAAGTATTGTGCTCTATCTCTGTAGCTTTTCTCCGTCTTTATAAAACTTTCTCATCTTCTTCCCCTTAGGCGTAAAGTTTTTCTCATGCATGTGTTGTTAATGGTTTATTGCTAGGTTCACTGTAATTACTTCTAATTTATGCTGGGAAAGATTGAGGGCAAGAGGAGAAGAGGGCAACAGAGGATGAGATGATTGGATGGCATCATTGACTCAATGGACATGAGTTTGAGCAAACTCCGAGAGACAGCAGAGGACAGGGAAGCCTGATGTGCTGCAGTTCACAGAGACACAAAGAGCCAGACACAAGTTAGCGACAGAACAACAACAAAGGAATAAAATAGAGACTGAAGAGAAGTGCTTGAGAAGCATTTTGGAAGGAAGAATGGTGCTTTTGCTTCCTGGTGAAACTTGAAGCCACTTTGTAAGCCATGTCAGCCCAGCATATATGCTTCAGACTAGTGTATTTGACCATATTGCAGGTTGAAAGAATTTCCCTACAATTGTGCCAATAGACAAAACAGTCTGTTAGTCCAGACGCCTTATGGAAGGTGTATCACTTTCCGTGTTTGTAAGTGACCTCACTCTGGCCACGTGGAGATCACATCTGACCTCCGCAGGTGGCTGACTGCTAGGGACGGGTCCCTGGTGAGAAGCTGCTGCAGCCAGGCCCAGCAAGCAATGCCCTACTGATGGCGCTGGCAGCCCAGGGCCACTGGCTGGCTGCTCCCTGGGATCTCTGAAATAATCAGAGGGCCTCCAGATGCCACCCAATGTGTTGGGGTGAAACAAGAGGTGCAAGGTGAGGGAAACCATTGCTGAGCTAACCCTAACATGGAAGCATCCCCTCCTAACTCATCTCAAAGATCTGGAGGCAGCCTGGCAGCGGAGAGAGGCAGTGGGCTTGCAGCTGGCACAATCCAGTCTCTATGACAAGGCCTTTGACTCAACCACAATGCAACCAAGGATAATTTAAAACTTTAACCAAACTCTTGGCCCCCAGATAACCAACATTCACCAGTAGAGGAATATTTCTTGAATGGGGAGATGACTCTCTCCCCCTTTCTCTCTCCTGTCCTACCTTCCACTTCTCTCAAATCCTAGCTACACAGCTGAGCTAACCTGTGGCCAACTCTTTGGAGTAATTAACTATCGAGTGTCAAGTCTCTCATCAGATAAAAACAATCACGTTGGGGTAAATTGTGCATTAAAATATCAAGTGTTTATTATATACATATATTGTTTGTTATATATATATAAAGTATATGTTTCTATTATATATATATATATGTGTGTATATATATATATAATATTTACTAATGCCAATGAGCTTCCCTGTAGCTCAGATGGTAAAGAATCCTCCTGCAATGCAGGAGACCTGGGTTCAATCCCTGGTTCAGAAAGATCCTCTGGAGAAGGGAAGGGCAATCCACTCCAGTTTTCTTGTCTGGAGAATCCCATGGACAGAGGAGCCTGGTGCGCTAGTACATGGGGTCACAAAGAGTCAGACACGATCCAGTGATTAACACTACTACTACTAATGCCGATGCATACATGTATTGTGGCCAACTACTTAGTAGTTAAATGCAATAAGGCACCTTGTTGCAATCAAGTAGATATCTGATACTTTCAAGTTCCAATATCTCCAAATTACTCGAGGTAAATGTTTGGGATGTCAGACCAGTATTTTGGTACTGACCATGTCCCTCTTGAAAACCCTTTTTTAGGTACCAGGCAAATCTAGGCAGAAGTGTCATGGTCCTAAAGACTGCATTACTCAGATGTTGCCAGGGATGTGATGCTCTTCAAGGAAGTAAGTTAACCCCAGAACCCGTGAGGCCATAAACAGATCTCTTAGAGACCCCCAGCATACTCGAGACCTGGCTGCAGGACCCAGGATCAGTTTTAAATTCTCCTTATACCACGATGACTGTTATCCATTTGGGTTGTATCTTGGGGTAGTGCTCCCAGCAACTGATTGCAGGAGATATCAAGACTTTGCAAAAACCCAGAGTTCCTAAAATACATGATATAGACTACATTATTCCCGGGTCTGTCATGTGCTGTTCTAATACAGTGCAGAGGAATCAACCACAGTTAAGCAAAGACCCTGGAACATATTATTGTGAATAAATGCACCGTTTCTATGAGGCTTTGAAAATATGAATGATAAAGCTTGGAAAAATGCCTTTATTTATTTTTCAGTTCCTAAGGGTCAGAGGTGCCCCCGTTGAGAAGGCAGAGCTCTTCATGATGACACACCTTGTGATGAGACAGATACCATTGACTGGAGTTTTGTGAAGCGAGCGAGAGGAGGCAGGGGAGGGCCGCCGGAGCCCAGTCAGGTGCTGTCCTGACGGCACAGTCCTGATGTGCCATTGTGTTGTCAGGCTTCGCTGATCCTCAGATCAAAAGAGCTATCCATCTTCCCCAGATCTATACAGATCCGTCCTGGGTCAGAAGAATAATCAATACCCCTTAGTCCTCACTTCACAAAAGCAAAGGAGCTGTTGGATTATTTACTTTTAGATCGTGTCTTGATGAGGCATCATTAGTGGGCATGGTGGAACGAAACTGTGTGCGTGGCTAACTCCCCGGGTTACATTTCAGGATGCGGCATGCCACGCAGAGGCAAACCCACATGCGATGTTCAGAGAGAGCTCCCGGGAGCAAGGCGGCACACATGCCTGGGCTGGGAAGGCAGGACATAATGAGAAAGCTATCAAGGGTTAGAGATGAAGGGACATTAGAGACAAAGCAGCGCCAACTCCACATTTTACAGATAAAGAAATTGGGGCTCTAAAAGGACATCAGCCTGCTCAAGGCCACTTAGTTGAATGAAGTCAATATGATATGATACACCTGCTTGTAGATAGAGCATTCTTTCTAGCCTTTTATGGACAGTAGTTAGGGCTTACTACTATCGGTTGGAGTTTTGTATATTCTTGGCAGGTTGTTTTATTTTCTTAGTAAGGTGTAGGCTATCGCGGAAAGATAATAAGCTTTAGAGTCCGAAGGTCTTGCATTCAAAGCCTGGCCTGTCATGGACAAACTGAATAATCTTCCGTGAGTTCCTTACCTCCAAGACTTCCTTACCTTCTTTGCCATCCTGAAGATAATAATATCTGCATCTTAAGGTTGTTGTGAGAATGAAATAGAAATAATAGTTAAAATTGTCTAGCATGATTCATGGCACATAACAGGTGTTTGACCTGTACTTGCTTCCTACCCTCTCTCCCTTTCCTCCACTGTAGTGCAAGTTGGTTCTAGTTGATGAGAATTTGTCTTTTTCTTCCATAGCTACTCCTGGAATGTGGATAACAGAATTTCCATCTGTCTGAAAATGTGCATAGATAGGTAGATGGATAGATAGATAGACAGGTATATATCCATAGGTAGATGAGTAGATAGACAGGTAGATAGATAATAGATAGATAGAAGCATATAAGCAAAATTGACTAATTTATACCCATAGATAGGGGCTCTGTTGGTAAAAAATCTGCCTGCAATGCAAGAGACCTCAATTTGATTCCTGTGTCAGAAAGATCCCCTGGAGAAGGGATAGGTTACCCACTCTACTTTCCGTTGTGGCTCAGCTGGTAAACAATCTGCCTGCAATGCAGGAGACCTGGGTTCACTCCCTGGGTTGGGAAACTCCCCTGGAGAAGAGAAAGACTATCCACTCCAGTATTCTGGCCTGGAGAATTCCATGGACTTATAGTCCATGGGTTGGCAAAGAGTCAGACACAACTGAACAACTTTCACTTTCATGCCCATAGATAAATGTTTGCCTGTGTGTGCTAAGTTGCTTCAGTTGTGTCTGACTCTTTGCGACCCCACGGACTATAGCCTGTCAGGCTCCTCTGTCCGTGGGATTCTCCAGGCAAGAACACTGGAATGGGTTGCCATTTTCTTCTCCAGGGGATCTTTCCAACCCAGGGATTGAACCCAGGTCTCCAGCATTGCTGGCAGATTCTTTACTGAGCCACCAGGGAAGCCCAAATATACACATACACGTTATGCTTGATCAGCATATCCATACATGCAAGGGATATGTGCTCGCCAAGAGAACAACGGTAAAAGTTAAGTACCAAGATGTAAACTTTATTAACATTTCAATATAAATGAAGAGAAGCAACACAAATGATCTCAGACAATAAAATAACAACAATCACCATGAGAAACAAAACTACAACAAAAATAATAACTAATATAACTGAATCCCACTGAGTCAAGATCCATAAAAACATAATATTCTTCAGAGTAACATTCCATGATAATTTCTTGAACCAAAGAATGGTATGATAGCTAGTTTCCCTGCGTACTGAAATAGTGCAGCTGAATTAGGCCTCTGTATCCCTAAAGGAGTTAAATCCTGGAGACAGAGTTGGGACAAAGGAGAAAAGAATAGCTTTATTGCTTTACCAGACAAAGGGGTCCACAGTGGGATAAAACTGCATGGCCCAACCTGGAGGGGGTAGTAAGGAGGTTTATTATAATGGTTTAAAAAGGGTGTGATCAGCTCATGGACAGTCTTCTCACTGGTTGGTGGTGAGGTAATTGGGAGTCAGCATCATCAACCTTCTGATTCCAACTGGCTGAAATCTAGAGCTTGTGGGCAGCATACAGTTCATTTCTCCCATCAAGTAGGGGCTTCAGCATCTGCAGAAAGGCTCAAAGATATTGTTATGTATATCCCTTAAGAGGGAATCAGAATCCTGCCCAGAGGCTGTACTTTTTTTTTTTTTTCTTTTTGACTGTTCCTCCCTTGTTTCCACATCCCCTCCATCCCCTAATCAGATGAGTTGGAACTCAGGGAAGGTCATGGAGGCTGAATGAAGCCTATTCCCTGTAATCAAGAAAGAGAAGACACAGAAAGGACCCCCACTGGGTCCTGCTTGGTGTCAATAGGAGCCCTCAAGCTATTCCAAACTATCCCAACTGGAGAAGTGTCCAGAAAACTGAGACAGGTGGACTGAGCTGGCTGGCAGTCAGTATTCAGCTCCAGTTGGTTTATATTTTCAGTTTTCTCTTTAGTTTCCTTTTCCTGGGTCTCATTCCCCATGGTAGAAGGCAATAGGGTCAGTCAGCAAGAAGATGCTCAAACAGGCCTGGGAGGACATCACACAGAACCGTGGTCATGATCCTAACAGCCTCCTCTCGACTTTTGCCTGGACTCCCTATCAGTGGCTTCTGCAGTCATTCTCTGAAACTCGGAAAGTTCTCCAAGATGTGTGTCCTCTTGGCCTCACACCTGCCCACGAAAATCTGCCTGTCCAATTTTTCTCCTACTAAGTCATTTACACTCAGATTTCCAGGTCTCTGGCTTGCAACCTAACTGGATGATCAACCTAGCTTTGATTTTATTTTCTCCGTAAAGCAATGCCTCTATGTGGCCTCGGGCACTAATCCCTGGATGTCTCCCTCTTTTATTTGGATCAGGCCCATGAAACATTGTGTAGCCTTCCCCTGGGAGTGAAAGTTTGCCTGCTGGGATTTCTGCTGTTCTTTCTTAGTTCTCACATAGTTCCACTTTGTGTTGTATTTGAAGGTCAACATCTCCTTTCAAACTTAGAGCTAATTTATGCTATATGCATCCTATTATCATTGAAACATAAAGAGGATAAACTGTATCATCGTTCAGATGTGATGGAAAAGAGAATCCAGCTCTAAATGACAAAAAAGCAGGTGATTCAGAGGAATTGTCCTCATGCTTTGATGCCTTACTAAGTTTCTTGGGCATTCAGCCATCCATCCTCATGGCAGATCAGCAAGGATGGAGACATCATTTCTACTTTACAAACAATGAGTATGATGATGTGGAAGTTTACTCCCATGCCTAAGTAACACAGCTAAGAAGTAGGAGAGATCAGATTTGAACTAAGCTCTGTGAAGTGAAAGTTGTTCAGTCATGTCTGACTCTTTGCCACCCCATGGACTATACAGTCCATGGAATTCTCCAGGCCAGAATACTAGAGTGGGTAGCCATTCCCTTCTCCAGGGATCTTCCCGGCCCAGGAATCAAACCCAGGTCTCCTGCATTGCAGGCAGATTCTTTACCAGCTGAGCCACCAGGAAAGCCCAAGGATACTGGAGTGGGTAGCCTATCCCTTCTTCAGGGGATCTTTCCAACCCAGGAGTCAAACCAGGATCTCCTGCATTGTAGGCAGATTCTTTGCCAACTGAGCTACTATGGAAGCCCAGACCCAGCCTGATGAGAGTTCCCCATCATTCAACTTACCCAGCCCAGTCATATTCTTCAACAGTTCAGAATTTTTCTACAAACTTAGATGCCCTTAGCAGAAGCGCCTGAACAGCATATTGATGGACCTCAAAGCCTTAGCCATCACCAAGAATATACTGTTCAGGCTCTTCTGCCAAAGGTAACTAAGTCTGCAGAAAAATTCTGGACTGTTGAGAAATACGACTGGGCTGGGGAAGCTGAACAGTGAGGAACTTTCACTGGGATGATGCAGGAGCTGAGAAGCCTGGAGAATGAGCCTAGAGAAGAGAGCATGTAAAGGAGCAGGACTCAGGGCTCTCCTGCTTTTCCCTCCTGCTACTTTTTGTGAATATTCTTTCAGAAGCAACTCTGTGATGATGAGAAAAGAATGAGGTGGAAGGATGACACAGCTAAGAAGCACCTAAGACTGCTTGAAGGAGCATTCTAACAAGTAACACTGTGCAAAAGTTTCTCCAAAGGAACCAGAGAGCTACGGCAACATGTATTTTAAGTAGAAGCTTTGGATATCATTTAAAGATATTGTTAGAACACAGTCAGATACCTAAATGGCAGCTAGTATGACTGAGTGCTTACACAGTACCAGATATTCTCCTGGAGACTTTCCACGTTTCAATCTTCCCAACAACACCCAAACCTGGATATTATCCCATTCAAAAAAAATGAGAAAACCGATGGTTGGAAGGGTGAAGAACTTGCTCTAACTGAGATCTGGGATCTGAGCCCAGCTAGTAGGCATCAGAAGTCCTGCCTTTATCCAAGAGGCCTTGAATGGCCCGGCTAACTTTGAGACTGTATGAAAACCACCTTCTCTTTCAAGATTAGAGATAATAACTTCTCTGTCCCCCCACACTCACAACTGTTGTCCATTTATCATCAAATAGTGATCCTATAGTCTTATTTCTTTACCATGTCAATGCCTAACACACTAAAATGAACAATAACTGAGAATAATGATGAGTGTCCATTAAAAGAGAACAAATTAAAGCTAGATGACACGTCTTTACCAACACCTCTGCAATGCACATGACAGATCTCTGATACTTAAGGACGTATTCAAAGAAAATGCCACTTTGAACTATAAATTTATTTGCACTAAAGCAGCGAAGCATCGCCTGCCCCCTGCATCTGTCTCATAGGAGATTCAGAGCCCAGTTTTGACAGCTAGCTCTAATAATAAAAAGGTTTTAAATGTAAGGTATAACAGCATTGCAATCAGTGCCTAATCAGGGTTATGCTTTTCAAATTATATTGTGTCTGCCTTCACCTCCCGCCTAGTATTTGCAATAAAAACAGAAGTGCTTAAAAAAATCCTTGATCTGTGCACGTATATTTTTAATATTAATATGTCAGGCCAGTGGCAATAAGGATATTAGGGAAATGACGGAATTCTCCCCCAGCTGGACATGTTAATTGAGAAGCCAAGCCTGGGAGGCAAAGTTCACATTTGTGCAGATGGCGGGACAAAGCCGGGTGTCGATGCAGGTCAGTGTCAGCCCCAGTCCAGGCTCTAATGGTTCAAGTCTCTGCTTTCTCTGCATCAGCTGGTCCCTCTGGGCTGTGTAGGTTGGGGAAGTCTGTCTCTCCAGTATTTTTTTTTTTTTTTGCCCTTGACTCTGAGGTAGTAATTACTCTTGAGATGTCAATGTGCTTTCTTTTAAAAAGAGGGGGAAAAAAAGCAGAGGGAAGGAAAAAAAAGTTTAATCTTTCTGGTTGGAGGAAATATAAATTACACCTCTTTCTGCCCTTCCCTTTCAATCCCCCAACAAAAATAAAAAGAGAAACCACCTTATTTGGGGAATGGAGAATGTTATAATCACTCCAAAATAAGGAGCTGAGCTCTTATGAACTCAAAACAGTGACAGACCCAATGCTTACTTCCTTTTTTATCTGGATAGCTTTAGACTTTATCCACATTTATTACCAATTTTCCACCCACAATGTATTGTTTTTAATATGATTTGTGTCTTGCTACTCACCCATCAAATACAGTAGTATGGTACCAGCAGTCTTTAATAGTTTCAGTTCCTAAGTGATATAATTATTTATTATCTCTAATTAAAATTCAGAGTTTGGCTTTCAGCATGAGTCTGGATGCGAAGCCTGTTTTAATGAAAAGAGCAACTGTGAGCTCTAAATTTCTTTATGAAGGAGATAACTTATGTAATCACTGGTAACCTTTTTCAAGAATATTATCTCACTATTTATAAAACAATGCCTTTTTTACTTTAGAAATTTTCATTTGCATATGAAAAAGACATATTTATTGATGCTTTTGACTGATGCACATTTTCCATTCAGGAATGCTCTTTTCAAATTGTTCCTATACCATTGAATTTCTCTTTGAAAACTCTAAGCTATGGTTCTTTAAAAGACATTCATATATATATATATATGTATATATATATATATATACAGACACATATGTTGATATACATGTATACATACACAGTCATTAAGAAAGTTTTCAATTGTTGGTTTCTTTTAAAATTATCTAATGTTAAAATTCAGAACCCTTTATGCTTCTGAAGCTGCTTGTAATAAGCAATGGCACTATTCTTTCCTCTGGCCATAGGCATAGACCTAAAAATCTTTTCTTCTGGAGAAGAAATCATACTGGTGTCTATGATGCTGCTGCTGCTAAGTCACTTCAGCCATGTCCGACTCTGTGTGATCCCATAGACAGCAGCCTACCAGGCTCCCCTGTCCCTGGGATTCTCCAGGCAAGAACGCTGGAGTGGGTTGCCATTTCCTTCTCCAATACATGAAAGTAAAAAGTGAAAGTGAAGTCGCTCAGTCGTGTCCAACTCGATGAGTTCTAGCTAAGTATATTTTCAGGCTTCCTCTACAGTATTAGTAGCAGACAGTTTTATTTAATTCAAAAAATTTGAATCACTGAATCATTTCACTAACAAATACACTTTGAGAAAAGAGGAACCACTTTCTAGTATTGGTGCAGAAATTTGTATTTGAAAGTTTTTTCATGGAGGCAAATAAGCCAGGGTTTAGACACACGTGTTTTTAAGTTTTGGTCATGTAACTCATAATGTCCTTCCCCAGGCTCTGGATTTTGCCATACCATCAGTTTATAATGAGTCATTATGATGAAACAGATACCATGGTTTATCTACCATCTACAACAAAAGAAAATGAATAGATCAACAGTTTTTTCCTCCCTGTTCTCACCTTCCTCAAGCCTCCAATAATTTCCATATCACTTCTAAGATCTCTATTTTTTTTGAAAGTTAGAACCTATGGGCTGAACTTCTGAAATAAAGTGAGCAAGTTGAAAAACATTTTTTTTCCTGGAGGTATTTTAAAATTTATCAGAAATCCACTGTTACTGTGCCGTCTCACCACTCCTGGGCTTCCCAGGTGACTCAGTCATAAAAAATTGCTTGCCAGTTCAGGAGAAGCGGGAAACGTGGGTTCGATCCCTGGGTCGGGACGATCTCCAGAGCAGGAAATGGCAACCCACTCCAGTATTCTTGCCTGGAAAATTCCATGGACCGAGGAGCCGGGGGGCTACAGTTCATGTGGTTGCAAAGAGTCAGACATGACTAAGCGACTTTGAGAGAGATTACTTAAAAACATTCGAATAAGTGAATGCTATGTATAAAGCAACAAGTATACACAATACTTTTAAAAGTATGTGAGTAAAAGTAAAAAGGAAAACTATAAAGTATTAAATAAATCTGTAAATATGGGATGAAGTGTAAAGTTTCTACTGTCGCTTATATAATTCCGTGTTGGTGTGAAACGTGGGAAGCCAGGCAGTGCTCCCAGGAAGCGAAGTCCTATTCACCTGCTAGATCAGAACTGCAAGCTAATGAAAGGTTGCCAAGGAGAGGATCCCAGTGGTTCAGTGGGTAAAGAACCTGCCTGCCATGCAGGAGACACTTGTGAGGTGGGATCAATTCCTGGGTCAGAAAGAGCCCTTGGAGACACATGAGACGTAGGCTGATTTCTGAGTTGGGAAGATCCCCTAGAGGAGGGCATAACAACTCACTCCCGTACTCTTTCTTGGAAAAACCCATGGACTGAGGAGCCTGGAAGGCTACAGTTCAAAGGGTTGCAAAGTGTTGGACATGACTGAGTGACTGAGCATGTATACAAACATATAATGTGTGTCATAAACATATAATTTATTTTTAAACCATTTGGATAAGCAATGGCTAAATCTTAAGTATTTGGTTAAATTAATTTTTTGATTTATCTAGTTTTATCTTGATTTATAACAACAAGTTCTACCAATTTACACTAGATGAATGAAGCCTAGTAAATACTTCCTTTTGCAATAACACTTTAACCATTCAGAGTGAAAGAAAACCTCCATCTTTTGTAGAAACTTTTGTTAGTGTAATTTCACATTTTAGGACATCTCATCATATCAGGTGAAACTACTTCCTACAAAATATCAGTGGAATAATTCAAAGTAACACGAACTATGCTGCTTCTTTTTATCTTTAACTCTTCAGAGTCATTTTGAAGGTAACATCCCTTCCTTCTTTCCTCAAAGCACAGAATTTATCTCAGCTGATCTCACCAAATATTTTTTCATCTAATCATTCAAATGATTCCTGGTACCCCTGTTAAACATTAATGCATTTTGCATTACTGTCAATGGTAAATCTAGGAAATTCTAAAATTAATTTTAGACTTGGTCCTCTTTCAGTAATAAGGAATAAATATTGGCACACTGTTGTCAGTGTTAATGCAAATAACAGAAGCCCTAGTGTATCCACAGACGAGTCATTAATACTCTGATCAGTTTGATTAACACTGATTCACCATGTACATGGGTTGTTACAGAATCTGTGTTGCATATGGTCAGTAACAATATAATTACTTACTATAAATGTGTCCACAGATCTGGTCTACATGTCATGATTATCGCCACAGCATATTCACATGAAATTATCGGAGATATTCAAGTCCACAGTCTTTGACCACAGACCCAAGCAGGTGTTTGCTTAATATTTTAGTCAAAGATCAGTGAGTTAAAGGTTAGACCGAGGAGAGTGAGAATAGAGGGGTCACCACACTTGCAGGAGGGGGTGAGACTTGATCTTCTTGGGTCTGGAATAGTCGAACCCCAAGGTCACCCATTAGTGATCCTGCCGTTAAGGACTGTGAGATGTCAACAATAAATTCACCATGCCAGAACCTTTAACCCTCTTAATGCTGTGAACACCAGGAGCCAAGGCCAAAACCCAGAAGGAAAGGACCCAGGGAGAATTATTCACACAATTGTCTGAGGGACGTGACATTTATGTCCTTTAGGCTTTGCCTCCGCTAAAGCAGACAGCTAAGAAAAAATGAGAAGGTTGTCTGATGTCCAAACTTACTATGCAAACAATACATCCGTGCATGGAATATAGACATGAGATAAATATGGTGCAAATAGCATTGTTCAATTGTCACATTTTCATTCTATCACAAGTGTTTTCAAGTAGCAGAGTCTTAACAGAAGATGCCCCCCACCCCTGCCTCCACATCTAGAAACAGTCACTCCACGAGAGATAGCGGGATTAACAGAAGACACTAGGAAATTTCTTTCTTAGTAAGAACAAGATTTACATAGGAAAGACTACAGATTTTAAGAAAGCCTGATGCTTGGATCGCAGACATAATTTTGCTTAACATAACAATCACTTCATCAAGTAGTCAACTCCAAACTTATTGTAAGACTTAAATAACATGAACAAAAACAGCTTACCCTGTGTTGCCACAGTCATTACTAAAGGAAATATGGAATCTTCCCCTGGTGGTCATGTATGTCATAAATTGATGTATTCTGGGAGCAATGATCCCCACTAAATATCTTCTTTGTGTGTCCTAATCATTTCTGAAACCCAATCATTTCTCAAATGTGTCATCAAATAGTTTTCAAAGTCAACCTTCTCCCAGTAAACAACCACAGTGAACATGCTTAAATTTCAACTAGCTATGAACATTCTGGTGCTACCAACCCCATTTTTAAACTCATAAACTCCTATTCCATTCCTCAAACACAGATATCAGTTCAACCCACTGTTGGAAAGTAGGTTTTTGTTAACATGCATAGGTCTGTGGGATTGAGAAAAATTAGCAAAGTCACTCAACACCTACAGAGTTGGAGTCACACTGAAGCAGCGATCTAAACAAAGGCAGAGCCAAAACCAAGAAGTGACGAAGAATTATTTTGTAGGCTGATTTTTCAATAGTGGATTCACTGATTTTTTTAAGTCCCTGGAATACTCAACAGCAATGTTAATCTGTTATTATTCTTATCCCCAACTTTGAGTTATGGACCATCGAACATTCATCAAGTCGAGAATCTTTCATGAACAAATGCACCAGTTTAGATGAGAAATTACATGATTGTTCTATCTAGAGGTATATTCTGACAGTCACAATGTCAAGGCAATGACATAAACTGCTAGATCTGATTGGCTCCATACAAAGGACTAAGAACCTACCCCTAAGGAATTTACAATGCAGCAGGTGGGAGAGAAGGGAAGACTGTTCCAGGCTCAAAGTGCTATGGGAGCCGAGAGGAAAAAGAAATAAATCCAGCTTAGGAAAATTCACTGTGGCGCTATACCTGTAAGAGAACCGTGGTGCAGAGGGAACACCATGGATTGGCTTAGAAGTCGATGCATGTGAAACGGAGAGACAGACCAGGACAGGAAGACTGGGGCATGTGGTGGGTACTTTGAGCATCAATTAAGGAGTTTAGATCCATTCTGTGAGCAACTAAGAGTCTGAGAAATTTTTAGCAGAGAGGTTATATACTCGGATATCTCTTTCAGGGGGCTCTCTCTCCCTACTATATGTATATATATATATATATACACACACACACATACGTATACATGTATATATATATACATGTATACACATGTATATACATGTATATATATATATACTTAGTCACTCAGTCATGTCTGACACTTTTGTGACCTTTTGGACTATAGCGCAGCAGGCTCCTCTGTCCATGGGATTTCTCAGGCAAGAATACTGGAGTGGATTACCATTTCCTTCTCTATAGTATATATATTTATATTATTTTCTAGGCGAATTTTTCAAGAGTGGATTCATTGATTTTTTTAAAATTCATCGGAATACTGAGCAGTGATGTCAGCGTGTTACTATTCTTATCCCCACCTTTGAGTTATAGACCACCCACCCATATATATACATTTGCTCTCATTCAGTCATCTAAACAACTGTAAGATGCAGGCATTGTTATTATGGTTGTTGCTATTATTATTCTTTCACAAATAAACGTTATGAAGGAGATGAAGTTACTTGCACAGTCAGCCAGGACCAGAGCCTGTATTTGAACCCAACTTTGCTCTGGCTCCATCATCTTGCACGTAAAACTGTCTCTGGGGAACAAAGGCAGCGCTTAGAGCCAGCATGCTTTGAGAGGTACACACATGCCATTTCTATTTTGCTATTCTGGAAAAACGCTGCATAGTACTTTATTTTTATAATTATTCAAGCCAGTAGAACTTTCTGATTTCCTTTTTGTCCTTTGGAAAAAAAATAAATTGACCTAGAGACTTAGAGGAAGATGCCACAAAAATACTCCTGTATGGGTTGCTAGATTTCAGGGGACACATGAATTCAATGTGCCCCTTTTTTTCAGATTTAATAAATATTTATTAAGTACTTATTGTTGTTTAGTCGCTAAGTCATGTCCAACTCTTTTTTGACCCTATGAACAGAGTCCACCAGGCTCCTCTGTCCATGGGATTTCCCAAGCAAGAATATTGGAGTGGGTTGTCATTTCCTTCTCTAAAGAATCTTCCCAACCCAAGGATCAAATCCACACCTCCTGCATTGCTGGCAGAGTCTTTACCACTTAGTAACCTGGGAAGCCCTTAATTAAGTACTTGTGCTGTGTGTGTGTGTGTGTGGTGTGTGTGTGTGTGTGTGTGTTAGTCGCTCAATCATGTTGGACTCTTTGCAACCCCATGGACTGTAGCCCACCTGGTCCCAGGCCCTTTTGTCTATGAAATTCTCCAGGCAATAATACTGGAACGGGTTGCCATTCCCTTCTCCAGAGGATCTTCCCAACCCAGAGACCGAACCCAGGGCTTCCGCAATACAGGCAGATTTTTTACCATCTGAGCCACCAGGAAGTATTTGTATCATTTCAATTTGTGTTCAAAAGAACCCCCCTCCTTAGTACTATACTGATCAGATAGAAAAACAGAGGTTCAAAGGGATAAATGTAATTTCTCCCAAAATCAATCTAACAAACAGTGGCATTGTTGGGATTACATATGCAGCTCCAGGGGCTTCCAGCTGCTTCATGAATCTAATCCCAGGCTCTCTCTCTCTGTTCCTTGGGGTAACACGAACGACTCTCGATTTCACCAGACTCCATGTGCTTCTAAACAATATTTCACAAATCACTGGTGTATACAACACAACATGCTACTTGGATTGCTGGGTCCCAGACTAAATGAACTAACAGTGCTGGGTTGTAGTGTAAAAACCCACAACTGTCAAAGTCTTCCAAAAAGAGACAACTTACAGACTCAATAAAGCCTTTCTTTCTGTCATCCTTTCCATTGCATGAGTCAAACAAAAAATCTAGAAAAATTAAAAACAATAGAAACATGAATGAAACAACAAACATGAATGAGACAACAAGCTCAACAGGGAAGAAACAAAATAAAACTCTCTTCTCTAAGTGGATTTAGAGCCATATTATCAGCCTAATGAATGAACACCCAATGGCTTTTCCAAGAAAACTGTGAGCATTCATTTCTCTGAATCTGTCTAGAGTTACAGAGAGAAAGAAGAAATACATGCTGACCCCTTGTGAAAATATTGATAGACATTTGAAAAAAAAGACCCTGAATCATGATCAATTAAAGCCCAACTCCTGGTGAGGTTTGAGAATATTTAATGCATCTTCCAAATCTGCCCCCTTGTCAGGCACACTGTGAAAGATGCTGAGCGCACCTGTTTATTTTCCTCTCATTACACAAGAGTATATTTTCGGTTGGAATCATTAGTTCCAACAAATGAAATCTCTATTTTTATTCAAGCAAACATGAGTTGTTTAAATGATTCTGCAAAAGGAGGATATGCACCAAAGACAACAAAATTATGACAACAAATTATATAAACTTTTTTAAAATCTCAAGTTATATTTTTTCCCTGAAACTAAAACATCTACAATATGTTTCCATTTTAGTAATGTGTATATTGTTGGGGATTTTTTTCTCCCAACTTCAAACATCTTTTGAAAATAGCACACTTTTTTTTTTCCTAAAAATAAGAAATGGCTCTAAAATGAGAGAGGAAAAAATATGCTTGTCTAACCATAATATTTTAGAAAAAAAAACCCAGCTGCTTTAAAAACAGAAAGACAAAGAAAGTATATTTCACTATAAATTATTCATTGCACTCATTTTGGATCAATATTTATAGATATTCACATTTTTTTATAAAGCTGGAAAGATTCTTTTAAATGTCATAATTCCCTCCTCAAAGCCACTGTTAGAAGCACAGCTTAGAGCTGGCAATAACTGAGCACCACTTGAGGCTTATGCCCTGTTTTCTCTAGCTTCAGCATCAGGACAGCTTGACACACTGTGGGTTTCTGCCAGTGTCCTAACCAGATTATCCCATTGCTGACCTTCTACATTCTGTCAAATGGCTGCATTTTATAGAAACAAACAAAGAAACGGGTCACCCTTTCCCACTGAATAAGAATGGAAATGTGGTTACTAGCGTGATTCACAGAATTTAGGGAAAGTATAATTGCATTTAATCCTGTGAACCCACATTAATGGAGCAAGGAATATGTTCCTTCTAAACTGGTCTGGGGGAGCCGTGGTCACACGTCACAGCTTTCAGAGGACTGCTTTCCTATCTTTGGTTTGCTGGGGACAAGTCTGAAGATAAAGTTTAGAATAGAGAGGGGGTCAAAGCAAAAAAACGCCCTGACAGCATCAAGTCTTACCTTCAGGAGCATTCAGTCTTTTCATGCTCCTGAAAGCTCAGATTTCCCTACATTGAAAAAAAAGAAAATATCAGCACCTCCAGAGCTCTTCTTGGATCCCTTGCTAGGAGCATGGCTGCAGTGAAAGAAAGGTGGGTTTCAAAAGCTCCTACAACTATTTCACCTGTCTGGCTTAAGACCCAAAAGAAGATTTTCTCCTTGTACCATCAGAAAAACATTTTGCTTGTACCTTTCTCAGTAGGACAGTACAAACAGATTGAAACTATTTAAAATAATATCGAAATCACATTCTTTTCTTGATTACCTGCCCTTCTTTATTACTTATTTACTTATATTTAACTGGGGGGAAATTGCTTTACAATGTTGTGATGTTTCCGCCATACATCAACATGAATCATATCATGCCAGAGGTATACATATGGCATATGGTCCCTCCTTCTAGAACCTCCCTTCCATGTCCCCCCCATCCCATCCCACTCCACCCTTCTAGGTTGTCATAGGGCAGCAGATTTGAGAGCAGTTGGGTAAGAAAAAGAGTTTTGGAAATTCTAAGCAGAGTGAAAAAATTTGGAGATCATCACGGATACTATTAATGACTATGCAAACAATTTTCTAATATTGAAGAGATGAAGCCAGTGAATTTGCGTAATTGTGGATGGTTTTATACGAACCAAAAATGAAATCTAAATGTCAAAGTCTAGGAGATAGTGCAGCCAGGTACCCTCATCTGGGTCTTGGAAGCCTCATCTTCCTGTGTCACTAATGGGCACTCCCAAAACAATGGTTGGGCTTTCAAAGAGCAAGATAATTCAGCAACAGTGTTGACAGTGTGAAAAACTCTTGCACCTTTTATTCTTGGTCTTAAAATGATCCCTTCATTAAAATGGTTCTTTTCAATAAATGCATTGCCTTCCTAAGTAGTAACAGTAATTCAGTCACTGACTATATCAGGGTATGTAATTTAGAGTGTTTTGTTAATGATTTTAGCTGCAGAATGCTTTGGCGGTCTTCAGGTTGAGGGATGTTACATCAAACAATCACTAATATCAAATAATACTTTTAAACAAAAATCACTCTGTGCAAACTTTGATACATATCAAAAGAGTTATGACAACCCTTCTGGAAAATGATTGATGTAATCTGAGCGTGATTTTTTTTTTTCCCTGAGTAGGGTACAAGTCACATTCTAGCGAATAAGAAAAAAGCATTTCAGTTATATTTATTTTTCCAATACACAGATCCATCTCCAATTTCAGCTATTTTTTTTCCTCTTTCTCGATCAAAAAGCATGCTAACTCAGGGCCAATACACACCCTTTCTATTTCTGTTGTAGCCCCCCTGTGTCTCCAGAGACGGCTGATGGAGTTCAGCATCTTGCTTGAAGCCTGAAGCCATTTCCTCAGAGTCTTCCCTACAAGACTCCAATGCCTCAGTGACTTTCTGCTTCAGCAGTTCCATCTTTGGGGCACGAAGATTGATTTTCTTTCTTCCTACAAGTGAAAGTCCAGAGTGTGAGCCCCCCCGCCTGGTACCCAGAGGGACCGACAATACAACCACCAGGATCAACTTGAAAAACTCGTCCAGCGGGAGCCTTCCCACCACCTCTGTGCTTCTCACTAGGTTAAGTGCTCCATATATCAATGAAAGCAAGCCCTGCTAACCCAAGTTCCCACAGCAGCTGCCTGCAAAAAGCTCAATTTTTGCAACCCTCCGTGTCTCCTGCATAGAAAGTCTACAAGCCGCATAACAGTACACTCATGGACACTCAGGATGGATTTTGGTATGGGGGTCTGAAAATCACGCCTTGGTCTATGACTGTGGTGAAAATAACAAAGTGTTTAATTGATCAGGAGATCGTTAATGCAGCCGTACATGTATGTACACCTCACAAATATGTATGGTCTTTTTTAACACTCAGATTTTTTTAACATGTAAAAAGACTGCTTAGAAATAAAAGTTTTCATGTTTCAAAACTAGGGAAGTCCCTTTTGAAACAGACTTGACAGTCTTAGGGAAATATTTGGATTTTTAATGGACACAGTTGGAGAAAGGAAAAGACAAGGTTTAGTGAGCATTAATAATATATTTGTTTGCAGGTGGATTTTTTTCTGTGCCTTAAGAAAGTACTTTTCTCTTCTATGCCAAGGAGAGTGATAGAAGAACACGGCAGTGGAGGTAGATAGGGGAAGTTTAGAATTATAATCTGAACACACACGAAGGAGGGCAACCAGATTCCACATTTACCAGCAGTGTGGACCTATACACTTAGTTTAAAAGTACCATATTATTTTCCTATGTACAAAATAATGTTATGTTCAATTGATGTCAAAGGTATGAGAATAATGATATGGTGTGTTTCTTAAGCTCTAACTAACTCTTTGCAAATAAAACAAATAGTAATGTTTAGAAGAGCCCAAACTAAAAAAGCATTCAAGTTACTTTAATAGAAATTACACTATGATCTTGGCTAGGATGGGTGTTTGTCATTTCCCCATCATTATTTGACCACTGATGTTTTATAGAAAAAAATTGCAAAAAAACCTCCCTTTAATCCTTTGAAAAACAAATCAAGAGAATAAATATTGCCTTGACTAAGCATAAAAAACACTCTGAAAATGGTTATTTCCAGGACTTCCCTTTCAATACAGTGGGTAAGACTTCACCTTTCAATGCAGGGACTGAGGGTTCAGTCCCTGGTTGGGGATCCAAAAAAAAAAACAAACCATAAAACAACAAAAGCAATGTTGTAATAAACTCAACAAAAACTAAAAATGGTGCACATCAAAAAAATCTTTTAAAAAATGGTCATTTCACTATTTTGATCTAATCCAGAGTTTACTGAAAGTTGATTACATTGGTACAATATTTCAAATTTGAAATTTACAAAAAACAACTTACTATAATGTGGTCTGTCTTTAAAACCATCATCTGTAACACACATCTTTAGAAAAATCAGTGCTATATCTTCTGATGATATATTAATATTAAATGTGGTTTGTTTTATTCACAAAATATTTATAGCATATTTTGCTTTCTATACTGTACCCACCTAATAATTTTGGATAAAAGTTACAAATAAACATTCTTTATCATGTCAAATGCATACCAGTCATTTGCTTCCTTTATGGAGTCTCTCAAATTTTCAAAAGACCCTATTGAAATAAAATTTGAAGAAAATGTACATAAATGAAGCTGGAAAGAACCTCTCCAATGTCTGCAGATTTAAATGTCAAATTCCTATCAAAATTTATCACAGTGATAGGGAAGCACATAAACTTATAAAGAAAAGGAAGCACATTTATCTTTAATACTAGAAATAAATAAAAGAACAGAAGAGATTTATTGTCCTTCTTCCACCCTCATTAGCAAAATTCTAGCAAGCAAACTATCACAAGTAGTGTTGACTTAGCAACATTTTTTGGGGGGAGGTGGGAGTGGTGGTGAAAAGGGTAGATTAAAATGATATATGTCAAATATTAGTAGCCTTTTAAGAAGTCATTGCCCGTGGCCCTTAACCCCGTACAGATGGCAAATCAGGTGCAGAGCAAACGAAATTAAGATGCTAGTGTGTTGACAGGAGCAAGCAGATTCCAGTTTTCATCTCTGCAGATAACAGGAATGACATCACATCTTCTCAAACTGACACCTTAATGAATTTAGCAACACCTGAACTTTTCTGGCACCGGACACCTTTGACTCCGGTAGGTCCTTCTGTGTCAGTAATAATAGGATTCTGTATCACTCCCCAACTCCGTATTTGATGGCAGAATTACCTTATGGGCCCTAACAAGTTGACAGGGTTTCATTTTGCTTCCTCTTTTAATGACATCTTCTTTGCAGGTGAACTGGAGACGTAATGACTTCCTTTTTTGTCCTGGAGGATTCCTAAATGTCATTAAGAGACCCAAGACATCTCAATCTGGCTTAATGCAAACAGGAAGCCAGGGTTTTTAAAGGTGAAATGGATCTTGCTAATGAAGAAGTATCGCTCTTCCTGGGGCAGGCAGCTTGTTAGTTCGAGTTAGGTGAGTGTCACAGGTTAGGGTTCAAGCGTGACACGGGGTGTGACTCAAGATGTCATATTTTATTTACTGGGCTTTAAAAAAAAAAACATCATCTAATGCTTGGGCAATAAAAACAGGGAACCCTTTCTGCATTAGGCAGCAATCCGGAGAGAAAGGTAATGAGCTCTTGCCTCAGAAATTTGCAATGATGGGGTCCTCATGATGATCAAGTTCAAGTATGTGAACTTTAAATCTGTAAATGGTAAAGCCACCCTGTAAATACAACTGCCTATTCATGGGACCAGAAACTCAAGTTTTCTGTTTATCTCGCTTCTTCAGTCTTTTTATTTTTCCCATGAGTGTGACTCAATAGTTACATAGTTGTCTCTTTGTTTCCTTCCCTCTTCTTTTACACTATAAAACGGCAAGAAATACAATACTTGTGGCCATCATGAATTTGCAAAACGGTCCTGAGGCCCAAAGTAGGATGGAGAGGAGGCGGCCCAGATTTAAAAACTTGGCAGCGTTCAGAACCTCCTACGCATTTAAATCATTTCGAAATTCTCTGCTTCGCTGGGTTTTTTTCTGATATTACTCACTGGCTGGTCACCATTTGGGGAAAATATAAGAATGGAAAATACGATTCACACAATGACATAAAATCCATCGTAGGTGAATAAAGCCAAGCCTGCCAGCAAAACCCACCTTAAACATGGACATGCTTGCCCAGAGCTGAAAGGGTTAAAGAGACGCCATCTCAGCTGTCAGCTCAGGGGCACCGTCAAATTACAAATTACACCAAAATATAATGTCCCAAAGTATTAAATTAAATGATAATGTTTCCAGCCCATCTGATCTAGTGAGCAGATTCTACTCGCCTCTCCCTTTTTTTTTTTTTTTCTTTTTACCTTCAAATCTCTAATTACCGCAGACAAAACTTTTTGCATCCAGAGGTTCGTGTGAAAATTCAGAACCTCACCCTTTCAAGAGAGGGCTCTGTCGGCCACAGAACTCCCCTCTTTTTCCTTGTCTGCGGGCTGGAATCCATATAATGATTAACTGTTAGGTTTGCCCCATCTCCCTTTATGGAACAAAAATTATTCCTTCAAAGATGAGGAGGGTTTCTCAATTAAAACAGTTCTGTGAGTCACGGCCTCGGTGTCATTTTAGGCAAAGCACACAGTCCCATTTGGTTCTAACAGGTAAAATAATGACTTCTTCACCTGTCAACGGCTAGCTTAAAATTCCCACACATGTAGGCCATTTCTGTTTCATCTGTTCTTTGAATTTCAGCTGCTTTGCTTTTCAATGCCTCCGTTTCACTGGTGTCTCTTTTGTGTCAGAGACGCTCACACTGGGTTCTCCCTCTTTGGCGCTGGGCTTTCTTTTCACAGTGACATTTCAACATAAACAGTCAATATTCATTACCTCAAAGGAGACTTCCCTCCTATTGCTGACCAATTAAATACCAGCTGAGATAGGCAGAGGAGTTGTAACACCAGACAGGCTTCGAGCATACTTTCTGCTCTCTTAAAGGAAGAAAAATTGTCATCAAAACAAAGAAAGCTGGCGGTTGAGGGACTATCTCTAGCCAAGAGACACAATTCAGTGGGATATTATGGTCCCCTATCTTTTCATCTGGCATGCTGCAGAGTGTGGGGGTTTTAGTATTGTGTGTGTGTGTGTGTGTGTTGTTTTTAATAATTCAGCACCATGCATTTTTGAGGTTTCACTGAGAAGGACAATCAGCCCTTAATTAGTTCCTGACTGAAGATGGCCATATTGGCATAGGTTGTTTATTCAGATGCTGGTGGACCTGACCTTTATTTTCTTCCTCTGCTGACTAATTTGATTTAGCTTGATTTCTGTATTTCTCCACCACACAAGAGCATCTCAGGAGGTGCCACTTAGAACATCTGTTGAGACTGAGCCCTTTATGGTGAACTCACCGCTGTCTCAAGAATTACTGGGAATGGCTGGGAGACCCGTCAGCAACGTCCTCTGAGCTGGCATTCATTTTAGGGGGTTGGGGGGGTGGCAGTGTTCTGATTATTTCCTTGAATCATTAAATAGTTCAACGCCCTTCCCATCCATTCCCCGCTCCCCCACACTCACACCTTTCAAGACACACCTAAAGATGTAGGGCACTTGGAAAACCATTTGCTTTAGGAAAGCTGGAGAGATTTTTCTAAAATACTTCTGCAAATTTCAAACTATTCCTCTTTCTTCTTCTTCTTCTTCTTTTTTCTTCTCCCCACAATTCTGGGCAGCATGCGTGTGGGCATTCGGATCCTTCCTTTGTGAAATCATTCCCCTAAGTAAGCCATTTATTCCACCTCCACCAAATGTCTTCCTCTTCCGTGGTGAGGGAGGCACATGCGTGCTGACTTTTATACTGGAAACGTAGCCTAGATTTAAAGGCTTGTAGCCCAAACTGCTATCAGGACTGCCATCCACAAACTCAACATTTTCGGAAGGATTCATTTAGATAACAACATTCCATGCAAAGTGTGACCTTAAAGCAGAAGGTCACATGTGGATGAAGTACACCCATGCCATTCATTTTCATAAGCAGGCATATGCATCCTAGCTTGGTCATTCATCCTAAAAGGCACTGCAATATTTCTAAAACAAACAAACAAACCAGAGTCTCTCTGAATGGCAATCCTTACTCAGCTTCCTTTAGAAACAGAATGAAAATCAGTGCCCAACAGTCAAAGCAATCCATTGTCCAAAATTTCCATCTTATTAATCAGCCGCTTGAGAGAAGTGAAATACCAGTTTCATTTTCTGAGAATCCCTCTTGAATTATTATTCTGTTTCGTCTTGTGAAAATGAAGGGGCAATTAATTCAAAAAGGTAAACTTTTTTCTTTTGGTATTTTCTTCCTTAATAAAGGAAAAGAACTTTCACTCAGGAACAGTAGTTTCGTTTTTTTTTTTTTTTCCTCCCAAGCCAGATTAGGTGAATTTAATCATCAGAGAATTTTATTTTCCATGTATGCTTCCAGCAGCTAGAGGGCACAAAAGAATGCTTTTACCTTGCCTTGTCTTTTTTTTTTTTTCAAATCATGGAGTGGAACTATATAGACTCAGAAATAAACAAAAATACAGGGAAAGCTGGCGGGTGTATGGCACCTTCCTTCCTCAGAGGTCAATGTCTTCATATGCTCTTTCCAGCAGGAATCCAAATTCCTGATGGCAGTAACAAGTGACAGGGAAATGCTGGAACTTCACCTTCCCAAAAGAAAGAGTGAATTCCAAAGCATGAGAGCCTCGGACGAGGCATGATAATTCCAAGTCTGGCCCATCGTTATGCTTCTGAACTATTTTGTAGAGCTCTGTTCAGAAGCAATCTAAACATATGTTTAACCTTTATCATTCTAGCATCTTAAATATTAATGTTGGTGGTGATTCTGCATGAACAACATCTATTATTTTTGCACTAATAAGAGGCTTACAAGAATAAACATGAAAAGCTTGGAGCAACCTTCCTGTCAATTAAGCAGCAGTCAGTAGTACTTCAAATGAACAGTTCCAGCAGACCTGATGGCAGGTGGAATCCTAGTGGAAATGCAGGCTTCAAGAGCCACAAAAGACGCTCCAACGCATAACTCTGAGTTTCACTAACCATCCCCTCCACACATTTATATACGCCTCATCTTGTAAAGCAAGTTACTAAGACTCCATAGTAAAAGGCACTCTTTTTTGGACCATTTATTTGAAAGCGTGATAGTACTTTGGCATTTTTCTGCAAGAAACACTAATAAACCTCAGGAGGAGTCACATCTGTTGCTGGAGTACAAAATGGGTTGGGCCTCAATAGCATAATATATATAAACACTTTTTCCCCCTAATGAACTGTACCACCCCCTTAGGCATAAATGAGTTGGATCTGGATCGAGTGCCATTTGCCAAATTGTAAATTGCCTACATTTATTTTGGGAGTGCACTAAACAGAGTGCTAATTGCCTTGTTTAGCACTTTTCTTTCTTTCATTTGCACTGGTGTAAAATCTTAGTAAATTAACTCAAGGCTTTTATTATGTAGGTAGCATTTGAACAACCAAGAATTAGTGAGGAGGCAGCATGAAAGGACAGATAAAAGAGGAGTTGGCTCTACCCATAATGCCATTTATATGTCCCTTGAATTAAAAGGATGGAATTAACTTTTAATCCTTGGGCTTTTTAAATAGCTGATGTTAACACAGAATGTATTACGCAGCCATTTTATTCAAATTTGCTCACTTAAAATGGGGAGAATGTTAACAACCATGATCGTATGTGGAAAGTGCAGCACGCTGTATTCATATACACAAGTGTTATATATTAAGATTCATTCCAAATAGCAATTTATGTAGTTGCAGTCAATTGCATAGTCAAGATTCCAGCTTGTTGTCAAAGACAAAACACTCCAAAGTCATTAACATCCGCTGCTGTGCGGAGGCCTATGTAAAACGAGTTGGGAGTCTCATTGCCATTCCTAGTAGACAGGTGTGCACTTCAGAAAAGCCATCATCAGCTTTAGCGCCGCACAGAATGTGCATTGGCTGTTTGACTGCAGAGTATGGAGGCAAAATAGCCCCCGGAGGTGGCAGGTCTTATACTCTTACAGGTGGCCTCTTATGGGGCGTGAGGGGGAGGGTTGTCCAGGGAGCCGTGGAATCTTGCAGAGACAGATAAACAGATTTTTCTATTTTCAGCATTCTTGGTTCGACTCCATTCTTGGTTCACTCAGTTTTCCAGATCCTTTTAAACCTAAGGCTACAAATTTTTGCTTTCAAAAGAAAAGGAAATATGTTGCAAATGGTGATTTAAGATGAAAAGCAATAAAAGCCCATCATCTTTGATTTTTTTCTTCATATTTTTTAATGTAAAAATCAAAAGTTTTGTTTAGATAGAAGTTTGCCAATATGAAAAGCTGAATGATGAAACAAAAATTGACTCAGTTCCTTCTAATCATTTATATTAACCTCCCATACGTAGAATTCTTCAGGTAATTACAGAGAGGCTAGAGGAGATGCTTAAATGAGGACAAGTTCTCTGGTTTTTAAGAAGTTCGACTGGGCCTTGATTTTGATGCACACTGATTTTAGAAATATTTTTCAGGAGAGGTATTATTTATGTTGTGGGGGATGGCAGGGGGTACAAGTGTCCTTGCTCAAGGTAGTGGTGATACAAGAAAGTTTTAAAGTATAGAAAGGCAGTCAGTATTTGCTATGTCGAAGTCATAATGAATCCAGTTAGAAAATAAATTCGAGTCTTCATCATCTTATTAGCAGAGAAACAACAATATGAGTTTTATGCAATACTCCCTAGAAATCTAAGTAGCATCAGTGATTTGCTTAAAAGGTAATACGCTAATGGAACAAAAGGTTTTGAACTCAGGCAAACATTTCTGGATTCCAATTTGAGCACTGGAACTCTGACCTCTAAAAAGTGACCTCATGTTTTTTATTATTTGTTTCTTCGTCTCTAAAACAGGTGACAATACCGATGTGTAAATGCTGCAGTGAGAATTCTATTAAAAAGACAGTGTATAAGTTTCTAAATCAGAGTACGTATTCCATAGAAGTTCATTCCTCTTCTGGTCCTCTTTTTATTTTTGCTCACCTCTAATCCAACCTGTTCATTTAGCTAATGAAGCAAAATTCCCACTTGGATAATAGAAGGTATAATAGTATGATTACTTTTGTTCTTCCAGTGTGGAACTTGATAATAGAACTCCTCAATAATAAATACCTGAGGAAAGAATAAATGAATGAGAAAAAAAATCAGACAATGTTTTAATTATTGAGGGTTGCCTGGTAGCTTAGCTGGTAAAGAATCTGATTGCAGTGCAGGAGACCACACTTCTATCCCTGAGTCAGAAAGATCCCCTGGAGAAGGCATGAGCTACCCACTCTAGTCTTCCTGCCTGGAGAATCCCCATGGACAGAGGAGCCTGACGGGCTACAGTCCATGGGGTCGTGAAGAGTCGGATACAACTGAGAGACAGCACTACATAATTATTGAAGATACTTATGTGTTATACTAAAGGCTTCATGATGAAACATATTTGTAAAATTTCCAGGCTACAACTAAGCATGGCATAATTATTGAAGATGCTTATGATTTACATAGATACATATATATATATATATAATAATAAACACGATGAAACACAATTGTGAAGTTTCCAGACCAGAATGGTTTGGAGTCATTTAAGATTCAACACACTTCTTTAGAGATACTATGTGTTTTACCTATCACTTAACACCAAATTGTGATTATATGTAAGTTCTGCATGAAATAAGATAGGATTTAATGTATTTTTGAAATTAGTTTATTTCCCATGGAAGCAAAGTGATGACTTAACTACTAAATTTTGTCTGATTTCCCATTTGAATCAAAAGTACCTTGACAATGAAAATTGGTGAAAATGAAATAGGAGAAAGTTGAGAGACACTATTTTAACCTACATAATTTATGTCTTTCATAATACAAAACCTTTTCTGATTTAGGGTGGTAGTCATTTTTAATGCAATGACTTAAAGGCAATTCTGTGAAATAATAGTTCCATATGAAATAACAGAGAAAGACTCTTGAGGGTCCCTTGGACAGCAAGGAGATCACACCAGTCAATCCTAATGGAAATCAATCCTGAATACTCATTGGAAGGACTGAAGCTGAAGCTGAAACTCCAATACTTTGGCCACCTGATGCGAAGAACTGACTCAATTGAAAAGACCCTGATGCTGGGAAAGATTGAAGGCAGGAAGAGAAGGGGACAACAGAGGATCAGATGGTTGGATGGCATCACCGAGTCTATAGACATCAGTTTGAATAAGCTCCAGGAGTTGATGATGTACAAGAAAGCCTGGCGTGCTGCAGTCCATGGGGCCACGAAGAGTCAGACAGGACTGAACGACTGAAATGACTGGTGAAATAACGCAGGTTCAATTGTATGCATCATAAGAGAATTCATTTGACTAATCCTTGATTAGAGCTAAACTATACTGAAGATTGGTCTTTAGAGTCCTCCAAAGACTTGATTCCATAGTTATCAATGTGGAAAACTACTCTAACAGGAGACTTGGTCAAAGATGTCAGAAATTCAAATGTTTGTTTTCCATGAGACTTTAAAAGACTGATCATCTGTTCTTTAATTAGAGGAACTGAAAATCTGACTAACGATAGTTGTTTCTGTCATTTCATTTCAACATGTTTTTCTTTTTTAAATCCTTAGACAAAGAGTCTAAAAATTAATTTTTTCCATGCCTCAATTTATTTTTTTAACCAGCAAACTTTTAAGGGTTTGCATTTTATCTCCAAAAAACAAAACGGTACTTCTCATGCCTCACTTCCTAGTTTCTCTCCCCATCTTTCTTCCTTTTCTTTCACCTAATCAGTGACATTTTTATCTAACAGATAATGTTAAAAGAGAGCTTTAATAGGCACTATTCAAACAGATAAGCCATGGTTCTTTTATTCAAAGAAAAACATTTCTTTATGGGTTACTTTCTCATCATATTGAGTCTTACAATTCTTGGGGTTCAGTCTTTGTATTTCGGAGTATTCATAACTGTTGACCCGCAATCAACTTCCATCTTGGATAAATTGTCAAATGTTTCATGAGTGTATAATGTAACCAGATAACTGGCTTTGGCACGTGAAGTTTTTAAAGATCCAAAGCTACTTGAGATGATTAAAATGCTGGAAAGCCCAAACAAAAAATATTTGTTTTGTGTAGAAGGAATTTATAAAAATGACAACATACAACTTTGGAATACAATTGTCCATTATGTTCTCAGGCTATGATCATGAGATCAAAACCAAAAATACTCTTAAGTATTTCCGTGAGTTAAAGTCAGGAATATATATATAAAGTCCCTCATAATCCCTGACGTTTTCTGGGACACATCTAACCGTAAGTATAGTAGAAGAGATTCCTCCACTATAAGAAGTTTAAATAGGCCTTTCCTGGACACATCTAACCATAAGCACAGTAGAAGAGATTTCTATTCTCTTCTACCACAAGCTTCATTAAATATTCAGACAACTAAGCCAATGAACAAAAGTCCAGGGATTGGCTGGCTAGCAGGTTGGTTAACACTGTTTCCAATAATGAGGTGAATAGTTCTCACAGAGGCTTATTTCTGTTGGTATAATATACTGTCTATTCTGACAGCTAGGCAGGAAAAGTCTATTTAAATCTGTTTTTGAAGTATTATAATGTTTTCCTTTCTATTATTGGAACTAAAGCTAAAAACATGTGTGTGTGTGCTTTTTAAAATAGTATTTATATGTGTGTGTCTTATTTCTGCATCCGTTCAGCCAGTCTCTGTCTCTTGGTTGCATTTAATATGTTTACATTTAAGGCAATTATCGATATGTATGCTACCATCTCCATTTTCTTAATTGTTTTGGGTTTGGTTTTGCAGGCCTTTTTTCTTCCCTTTTTTTGTTCTCTTCTCTTGTGGTTTGATGACCATTTTTCATGTTGTGTTTGGGTTGCTTTTTATTTTTTATATGTGTGTATCTATTGTAGTTATTGAGTTCACTGCTCCCACGAGGTTTTTATATAGGAGTCTATATATGTACAAGGTTGTGTTAAGTCGTTGGTCTCTTTCCCATTGGTTTGGATTTCTAGCAGCTAAATCTGTTGCTTTTAAAGAGTTGACTCTGCCCTTCTAGCAGAAGTTTATCTTAAGGAAAAAAACCTCAGATGAACAAAGGCCTTAAACAAAATGATTTAATTGCATTATTATTTATAGAATTATTATTTTAATATTAAATAAAATATTTTCTATAACCCAAAATGTTCAGAAGATGAAATATTAAGTGGTCAAATAAAAAATATGTTTATAAAGATTCTAGTAATATATAATATACATATAATATATAATATTGACTGAAGAAAAAAGTATACCATACTTTACATATGACATGATCTTGACTCTATAAAAAAGAAAAATACAAGGATAAATAGAAGAGAATCAATTAAGTAAATAAAACACAAGGATAAATAACAGTGTCAAAACAGCTATTCTCCTTGAGCTGGAAGCTAAGATTATGCAAGCTTGTCTACTCACATATACTTTTCATTGTAATAGCTTTATAAGTAAACAAAAGTAAATAACTGGAGAAAGAAGAATTCTTCAACATGATTATTCAAAGCAGTTTCTTTGTGGAGATGTGACCACAGTTGATGATATTAAAAAAAAATTATACAACATGGATGTGCACCTGTCTTCAGCCCATCACCTCTTTACAAATCCAGAATAACACAACCGATGAACCAAGTTGGAAAGCAGCACTGGACCCTGAAAACAGGCTCCTCTGCTGAACTAGAAACAAGTTTAGAACATCTTTCTCTAGTTCCTTTTCTAAGTGGTAATGTGAATTGTTATAGATTAGATTTGCAAAGTTCCTTGCCCTCATTCTTTATTTTGGAAGTAAAAGACATACCTAGATAGAAATGGTGCAAGAAATGATAAATCCAAAACCAAAGAAACGAACACCAAGGCCTGAAAACTGAGCCCTTCCTCACAAGCAATTCCAGTTTCACTGACCACACTCTTGCAAGATTTTAATTCACTTATTTCTGTGCTGTCCCCATCTCCCATGATTCTCCTCACCTTCTAGAATGCACACTCTCCCTCTCCCTCTCTCTCTCTCACACACACACAGAGTATTGTCTCTACATTAGAGTGTGCCATTAGCAATTCTGTTTTCCTTTTGAGCACACAAAGAGCTTCTTGGGCTTTTAAATAAATTTCTCAAACAATATTTTTGTGGGAGGCTTGCTTAATTTCCAACTCTCTTACTTAAATCTAACCCTTTCTCCAAGTAAGGAGGCTAAAGCTGAGAGATTAAGCCGCATTCTGAAGATCACAAAGTCAGCAGTGGAAGCCAGACCAGAATACATTCCAATGGTGGTATTTCCCTTAAGAGATGCCTGTCACTTTTAATCTACACGGTTAGAGTTTCCACCCACTAAGCCTTAAGTCTCAGCAATACATATTAAATGAATATTAGATAGTGTGCTCATTGGCCAGACTTTGAGGTGTTAGAGCTCTCTGCCCACCAGTCTAAAGAAAATTAAGCTTCTTTGAAGGAAATGTGGTCTCTATTAGTAAAGGGTTAAACACAGATTATGCAAATAAAGATATTGTCATTTGTCCCCTCTGTTCATTCCGAGAGCTGCTTTTCTGTTGTTTTTCTTCTCCTCCAATTGAGAGATTAACCTGGTCCCAATTGAAATGGCAGTCCATATCATACCTTGCCTTGATCTCACAGCATGGCTAATAGCAGCTGGGGCCCGCCAAGCAAGCGTCTTTATTTTTTCTTTATTGTTCCAGACTACACATCCGTGAACCTTCAGCATGTTATGTACTTAACCATGGTCAGGTTGATGTCATTATTTTCTGATTGTCCGGGAGCTCCCGGGGTACTGGCCCACATTGACGGAGAAGGCTGGCATGCTCTTTGTAGGGTAACCTTTGAAAAAGAAGCCCCTTGACCACCTGCATGCTTAGCCTAGGGCTGTGACATTGCACTGGGCCAATTGGTGCGCTTCAAAACACATATTAGCACCAGTTGGGCTTGTTCATCTTGCTTGTTAATTTTCACTTGGTCTTGTTAGATAAACCTTATCTGTGCCACAAGCAAATGCTTCACAGAGCAGATTTTTCAAGATCTCAGCAAGAAGATCTGGTTTGTGTGGGTCAGTGTTGCTTTGTCTAAACCTAAGCGTAGTTATTCCTCACCTTCCCTGCCTCTTTTTCATAGTTTTTCCCCCTGTTGCCTATCCATATGTCTAAGTCACTAGCCAGGCTAGTCCAAAGCAGGCACATGAGGACAGAAGAGCAAGCAGAGTGGGGCAAAGTGCTTCTCTGCATGAACCATCTCCACACTTAGCTTTTACAATCCTGTAAAAATTGGTCTACTTGTTATCAGTTCAGACTGGAAAGCAAGCAGCCCTCGATTGCCTCGGGCTTTGATGTAAGCACCCCTGACTATTTCTGTTTAAACTCTAGCGGATGGAAGACACCTATAAAGATATTAATTAGCTCCAGTTGTCACCAGATGTGGTTTACATTCTCCGAGCCGGCTCTGAAATACTGGAATTTTTATTAGGCAAGGTAATGTTTATGGCTCTCATTAAAGTCTGAGTCATAAAAGACTGAGGATGAGATTGGAAGGGCTGGGGAGCGGGAGAGAGTTTTCTCTTTGTTTATCAACTTTCAAAAATCCGAAAGACCTGTGCTTTAGATTTGACTGGCATGTTAACTTTGAGGAATCTGGCAAGAGTCTTATGGTGTTTACACTTTGAGGAAACCCTTTGAGTTATACTACATAAAATGACTGGTTTGTGTCAGAATTATGAGTTACATTTATATGCTTAATTATAAGAATGTCAGCAGGGTTGCACTGCACCGTGTAAGAGAATTCAATACTAATTGTCACTGGACTGGATACTTGTTTATGGGATATATGACGACAAAAGGAATTAATCATTTATTCAAAATGGGTGAACAGCACTTCTTAACTGGCAGAGCAGGGTGGCAGGGAGAGGAAGAGAATCCAAAAATATCTTCCGAACACTTTTTTTCTCCAATGGTCCCCTTTCAGCCCATTAGGACTCTTAGGAAATACTTTTGCTAATTTTTCTTTTGGAGGAATAAGGTAATGGCTAAAACACATTACTAGACTATTTACTTTAATTTTTTTTTTTTAATTTGAGAAAGATTTGAAGCAAACTGGCTGCTGAGATTCCTTCAATAGCTTCCCTGACCTCCTTTTGAAGTTCCCCCTCATCAAACCTACACACATAATAAGACAGACCCAATTCTTCTGCCGGCCCCCGTGATAATTCATGGTCCCTGAATGGAATCTGTCTTCGGCTTGAATCCTCTGATGACTTACATCAGTGCATCCGATTTACAGTTTCATAAGATCTTTGGAGATTTTAAATGATATTCAGAAATATGCTTATGCATTTTTAAAAGATTCCTTTTTCCCGTCTGAACTCTTTTAACAAAGGTATTACACTAAGTACAAAAGCTGTCCAATTTTTTCCAACCTTTTGGTTCTTTCTAAAACACAGTCATTTTGTTAGACATTGAAAATGTCTTGATTTAGTTGTCTTGCTATTTTGGGCCTGTCCTGCCCCCTGCAGTGGTAATAAGGATGGGGGTTCCTGCTGGGCCCTGAAGAATACCATTTCACGGCCGCCACAGAGCTGGCGGCTTTTATTTATGGAGCCAAGAAAATGAATGGGTATTAGTGTCCAAACATTTCAACATGCTCCCGCGGCCATACACAAAAGGGACTGATTTGCAGCAAATTTCCACTTATTTTCCAAAAGTATTTACCTTACCGAAGCTTGGCTGATCACTATAATGGCATAGCTTAGGGGAAAAAAAAAAATGACCATTTCAGAACCCAATTTATATATATATATTTCTGAACCTTAAAAGTGTTCTACTTTTTCTGAATAAAGATAATACCCTTGGTTGCTAGGCTTTTATGGATATATGGATAAATCTAAGGTGCTCACGTTTGTAGTTCTCATTGTCATTTTCAATTCAAACAAGAAAAGACCTCGCACAGTCCAAGCAAAGATAGTTCGTATCAGCAGATAGAGGCTAGACATAAGGGAGCCTGCTACAAGCACGCAGGGTCATCCTTGGTCACTTCCCGAGAGCAAGTCCAGCATTTTAATGTTTGGAATTCGGTCTTAGAATTGAAGGCTAACATGTTCTAGAACTATGCTTGCAATTCAACTTCAGACTAATTGGTGGGTAACCCTGCGATGCTATGAAATCACTTTACCTTTTACATTGTGCAATTCACTCTTCACTCCTTTTATCAATAAATATTCATTGAGCACCTACTGTGTGCCAGGCATTTGAAACCAGCCTTGCAGAGATATTAAAATGGGTTACCCGTGGCTTTTCAAGAACTTTGCTCAGGGTGTCTACACCCTCTGCTCAGGCAGATGCTTTGGAGATCCTCCATCCATTCTGCAAGCCCTGTCTCTGAGCATTCTCTGAATATGGTATTGCCTTCTCAGCACTGGACTTAGGTTCTCTCTTCTTGGTACACAAGAAATATCTCTTGTTCAAAGCAAAATTGCTGCTGTTCAATTCCAGCCAAAAGATCCATTCTTATATAACCAGCACCCGCCCCCCAGGTCCCTACTGTGCACCTAAAATCTCCTTTCTCTGAGCGCCATCACTACTGTCACGTTATTTGTGTGCATGGACTACTGGACAATAAACCATCCGAGGGGTGAGTGAATCCTGGTCACCTTCCCTAAGACTTGTGTGCACTTGGTACAAAGCAGATGCTCTCTCAAAGGGAGAGCGGGAGGCCTTGATGAAGGAATGAGTCTGTCTCTTATACATCCCTCCTGTTATCTTTCCTATTCCACAAGAGGCAAGATTTACAAATCAAAGTGATGTGTGAATTTTCTCTTCTTCCTGTTCTTCTGAAATCCATGTTGGCTTTTCTAACATTTATGGCAATGACACCATGGCTGTAAATCTCCTGGTCACCGTTCCCAGGGTCACCATTTTCTTGCCCAAACGTCTATGCAGAATAGAATGATAATCTGTCCAGCTCTAAGTTGCAAAAATGTTACTCACAATACAAGATGTTATTATAGCATAAGAAATGCGGAATAAATGAAAGAAGCAAAACCAGGAGTTATTTCATTCTAACTCCATTAACTACTAGTTATGTGACTTTGTTTTGATTGCTTAATTCTCTGTACTTCAGTTTCTTCATCTGCAGAATGGGGCAATAATCATAGAAACTTCATGAAGTTGCTGTGTGAAGTTAGTGAGTTAGAATATAAACAATGGGCTTCCCAGGAGTGCTGGTGGTAGAGAACCTGCCTGCCAACGCAGGGGGTATAAGAGACTTGAGTTTGATCCCTGGGCTGAGAAGATCCCCTGAAGGAGGAAATGGCAGCCCACTCCAGCAGTCTTGCCAGAGGAATCCCATGGACAGAGGAGCCTGGAGGGCTACAGCCCATAGGGTCGCAAAGAGCTGGACATGGCTGAAGCGACTTAGCATGCAAGCACTCAAGCACGCACAGAAATTGCTCAACAAATATTAACGGTTATCTCATATTTGAAAACGTATAAATTTTAATTTACAGTAAACAAGTTTTACTTGCAGTCTTTGAATAAGAGATAATAAATCTCTCGGGTATATCTTCTCCAATCAAAACCACTTCAGCCAATGATACCATACTGCCTTTCCATATAACAAGATTAATTTTGGAAAAGCTTCTTCCAGCAAGTTTTGTCACGTAGGCTTCTGATGTCCTGGGTCATGCCTAGTCTTGGCTCATTGGTTGGACCACTCCCATCATATCTGGGTCTGTATTCAGTTCAGTTCAGTTCAGTTCAGTCGCTCAGTCGTGTCCGACTCTTTGCGACCCCATGAATCACAGCACGCCAGGCCTCCCTGTTCATCACCATCTCCTGGAATTCACTCAGACTCATTTCCATTGAGTCCGTGATGCCATCCAGCCATCTCATCCTCAGTCGTCCCCTTCTCCTCCTGCCCCCAATCCCTCCCAGCATCAGAGTCTTTTCCAATGAGTCAACTCTTCTCATGAGGTGGCCAAAGTACTGGAGTTTCAGCTTTAGCATCATTCCGTCCAAAGAAATCCCAGGGCTGATCTCCTTCAGAATGGACTGGTTGGATCTCCTTGCAGCCCAAGGGACTCTCAAGAGTCTTCTCCAACACCACAGTTCAAAAGCATCAATTTAATTGCCAAGTGGCCTTACTACTTTAGACTGCCAAACGGATATTCTATAGACACTCTATCAATGGCTATATCAGCCAAACCTTTTCCTGACCCTCATGGTTTGCCCAGGCATCTGTGCTGGCTTTTGCCCTCTTTCATAAAAAAGTCATTCAACTCCTATGGATTTATTTTATGACCAGAGTTCCATGGGTTTTTTGTTTGTTTTGCTTTGCTTTGTTGCTTTGCTGACAGGTGATATATGTCATTCTAGTCAAACTCTGATACTGACAGGTGATGTTATACCAGTTACCTCTCTTTATGTCTCCACTTTCTCATCTGTTCAATGAAATGATGGACTCAGAGGAATATTCCAAGGAACTTTTGGACTTCCATTCACTAATCTTAAAAATTCACTTTCAGGAAGAAATAATGTCAATCCTAGAAACTTTCCTTTACATCTTCATAAAGTGGACCTTGATGTGCCATTACTGCAAAGCTCATTCATGAGTCATCACCATCTTTGTGTCGAGCAAGTCCACCGAGCTGTATTTTATATTTTGACTTGGTGGGGACAGAAATTTGACCAACCCATCACTGAAGTCCAATATGTCATTTGTTTCCCTTCTCAGATGAAGCACTATCTCAGACATGTTTCTAAACTTAACCAGACAAGAAACCTGCCTGCCACATCCACATCACAGTGAACAGAGCTACAAATAGAACAGTGAATAAGACAGTTTCACCCCTAAGAAGTTCACAGGCTAATACAAGAAATGCATTTAGAAATAGGTAACTACAGGAGAAAACTACATGTGAGCATTTGAGCATGTTTATCCCGGGTAAGTTAGAAGGGGGGGTTGGAAGTGGGGGAGAGGGAAAAGAAGGAAAAAGAAGAGAGGAAGAAAGAAAGAACAATGCACCTGAATCCAGGTTTGGTTTCAGGGGCTAAATTCTGAGAGAAGGAAAATTAAAGTTTTCTTTAGCATAGGATTTCTCAGAGCCTTGGAATTAGGACTATGTACTATGAATCACTAAGACTCTATTTGCCAAAAAAAAAAATGTATTTTCCCTTTTATTATTTATGTTTAGCTATTGATATTTTGGAAAACAGTAATATTCTACTGGAGATATATATATATATATATATATATATAGTTGGAGAAACCTTATCAGAGAGATAATGATGAGTATAGTAGCTAATAGAGTCAAGTAGTCTGAAGTCATGCCCTGACTCTTAACAGTAATAAATTCCTCATGGAATTGTTATACAGATTAAGTGGGTTATGTAAAATACATAGACCAATGCTTCAAACATAAAAATATTTAATAAAAGTTTATTATCTTATATCATTAATACTATTATTGCAACAGAGTGGAAACTCATCAATACTGTTCGGGACTGGAGTTTGTTTAAGAAATTTCTAAAACACTGTATGAAGTTTCCTTAAAAAACTAAAAACAGAGCTATCATATGATCTAGCAATCCCACTCTAGGAAAATTCAAAGAAAACCATTATTTGAAAAAAAAAAAATACATGCACTCCAATGCTCATAGCTGCACTATTTACAAGAGCCAAGACTTGGAAGCTACCTAAGTGTCCATCAATAGATGAATGGATAAAGATGTGTATATCACATCTTTATCCATGTGAGCATGTGTGTGTGTGTGTGTGTGTGTGCAGGGATATAAAATATTACTAAATCATAAAAATAAGTATGAAATAATGCCATTTGCAGCAACATGGATGATGGATGAACCTAAAGACTATCATGCTAAGTCAAGTAAGTCAGACAGAGGAAGACAAATGTCGTATGATATTCATATGCAGAATCTAAAAACTGATACAAATGAACATATTTACAAACAGAAATAGATTCACAGACACAGAAAACAAACTATGGCTACCAAAGGGGAGAGAGGGGAAGGAATGAATTAGGAGTTTGGGATTAGCAGATACAAAGTACTCTATATAAAACAGATAAACAACAAAGTCGTGCTATATTCGGTATCTTTTAATGGAAAAAAAAACAATCCAAATCACTTGGCTGTACACCAGAAACTAACACAATACTGTAAACCAGCTATACTTCAGTTTAAAAGAAGAAATCCCTAAATTAGCTCCCTAACTGTTGAGTGAAATTCTCCAGCGGAAGGGGCAGAGGTGGAGAGAGCAGAGCATGGCCCCAGAGCAGAGAGCGAAAGCAAAGATCCAGAAGTGGAAAGCCCGGCCCTTTATTTAGAAGCAAGCATGCAGCAGATGAAGGCCAGAACCTCTCCTGAAACTGAGGGGAAATTGAAGAGGGCACCAGCCATTAGACGGCAAGCTCCCCGCAGCCCCCTTTTCGAAAGTCTTCTAGTGAACGACTTCCTTCAGTTCACAGCAGCCCTACCCAAAGACCATTATTAAATATTATTTGGCGGTGATGCTTCAAATTAAACCTTGCTACTATTTATCACAGCATCTCTTTCTAAATATATTATTTTCAGGAAAAGGCTTAAGCAGGAATCTCAGTGAACTGGTAGGACTGCCACACTTACCGACACTTTCTAGAAGCTTTATTCTCTTGAGTCTTCTTACCTATATGGCATTTTTAAACAAAATATCAGTACTTAAGAAACCAGAAATTTCTCAGCGTTTGTGGCCATTTACAAGTAACTTGTGGTACACTAAAATCACAGCGAAAAGCACCAGCCTACTTTTTTTTTAAATTACATTGTTTTCAAAGAAATAGTCTAAACATAGGTCATGCTTTTCAGTAAGTATTTATGAATAGCCTATGTTCATATTGTGACATTTCTTTTACTTTGCAATTGCAGAATCAAAACTTTTCAGAAATTTCAAAAGTGAAGTTCCTCTTTCTCTCCCCCCTCCCATTCCTCTTCCCGTCTTCCTCCTCCATCCTGAAACCGCCGCAGTCGTCCTCATTGTGGAATTACGGAGAGGCGTTGGTTCAAGGACCCCTATGGATCCCAAAACCCATGTATGCTCAAGTCTCTAATGTAAAATGGGCAGTATGCAAAAACAGAGGGCAAACTCTAGTGAGACATGGACTTCCATGTTTCCTTTCCAATGCAATAGAGCCTGTAGGGAAAGAAGTGAGAGAGAAAGAGAAAAAATTTCATGTCATTAGTATCTCAACAAATAAAAGTAACTGTGATTAAGCATCTAGCACCCACTTCTTGAGCTGTACGCTGAACATACAACAGATCCTACAATCTTCACCAGTGAGGTGGCCCCATTTTACAGATAAGAAAACTGAGGCCCCTCAATGCTGATAAAGTTACCCACTTTACACAGCTTAAGAGCAATGCAATGTGGACTTGAAAGAGGCCACAAAAACTACAAAATCTAGGCTTTACCCATCTGCCTCCAGGAACTTCTAGAAAACCCAAGAGCTTTATGTGCACAGAACAGCTCATTGGCTGAAAGCAATTTTAATAAACAAGGAATTCCTTGAGTTTTTATTAGTCAGAGTCAAAATAAATTTGAAGGAAAAGATTTTATCCCTAATTAAGTTGGCCTTGATGGCTCACAATAAAGAATCTGCCTGCAATGCAGGAGACCTGAGTTCCATCCCTGGGTCAGGAAGATCCCCTGGAAAGGGGAATGGCTACCTACTCCAGTGTTCTTGCCTGGAGAATCCCATGGACAAAGGAGCCTGGTGGGCTACAGTCCACGGAGTTACAAAGAGTCAGACAGGACTGAGTGACTAACACACACACACACACACACACACACACACACACACACAGCAGCTATGGATAAAGCTCCTACCTATCCTGAATGCCTACAAGCAAGGACAGAGACCAATGTTAGCAGACCCATGTGGCTACCCCTGACTGGAGCTTTTACTTAGTTCTTTGAGGATTTCTCTGATGGCTCAGATGGTAAAGAATCTGCCCACAATGCAGGAGACCCAGGTTCGATCCCTGAGTCAGGAATATCCCTTGGAGAAAGGTATGGCTACCCACTTCAGTATTCTTGCCTGGAGAATGTCATGGACAGAGGAGCCTGGCAGGCTTAGTTAAAGAGTCAGATACAACTGACTAGCACTTTTGATAGCTTAGCCTCCCTGAACCTCAATTTTCTCATCCATAAAATGGGGATGATAACTTCCCTTCTGCCTGTTCCTGAGTTGTCGAGAGGATTAAATGTGCTTGAATATATTATATATAGGAAAGTAGAGTATAAATATATAGAATACTAAGTATAAAATATAAAATTATTGTCATTTTATATACTCTGAACTGATTAGAATCCCAGTCATTTTCTGAAACCCCTGACTTATTATTTTCTCTTGCTTTTGCATGACATGGTAGGATAACAAGAAGTGCTGAAAGAAACTCAACGTGAAGTCATATGAAAAATTCATCCAACCCAGCATTCTGTCCGTGACAGACTACCAGCTATCTGAGTTTAGTTAGTGAATCTCTAGCTCCTTTTAAATGAGTGTTATTATGAAATATTCCAAATAGAAAAATAATTAGAAAATAGTATAACGAACATCTGTTACTCGCTAAGTCTTGTTGTTTTCCATTTGCTTCAGGTCTCTTCTCCAATAAAAATAAATAAATAAAGCATCACAGGTACACCTGATGTCCCTCATGTGTTTCTTCTACATTCTGTTATTTTCTCTTCCCTGCCCAGAGGTAAACACGGTCCTTCAGCTGTTCACGTATTACCATGCAACTTCTTATATTTTTCCCATCATATTTTAATATTTTTACTTGTACTTTAAATATACCTACACATTTTCAAACAATATGCAGTATTAATTTGCCTATATTTAAACTTTATTAAAATCGTACCATATTATACATATTTTCTAATTAACATGTAGTTTAGATCCAGCTGATTAATTGGCCCAGTGGCAAACACTGAGGTCGCTTCCAATTGCTTACTGTTACAGTCAATGCCATGAATAATACTATGTCTTCCTGGGCACATTGGGACCATTTTCTCTAGGACAGTGGCTCTTAAGGTATGGCCCTGAGACTAGCAGCATCAGCATTATCCGGGAAACTACTGCTCATTCAGATTCTGAGGTCACATCTGCAGAGTTTAACAAACTCCGCAAGTGATTATGAGGCAGACTAGTTTGAGAAGCGGAAGTGTGAAAGTCACTCAGTTGTGTCTGACTCTTTGCAGTCCCATGGACTGTAGCTTGCCAGGCTGCTCTGGCCACAGAATTCCCCAGGTCAGAATACTAGAGTGGGTAGCTTTCCCTTCTGCAGGGGATCTTCCCAATCCAGCAATGGAACCCAGGTCCTCTGTATTGCTGGTGGATTATTCACAGTCTGAGCCACTTTTGAGAATGACTGCCCAAAACCTAGAGCTGGGCTTCCCCAGTGGCTCAGTGGTTAAAGAATCTGCCTGCCGTGCAGGATATGGGGCAAGAGCTGCAGGTTCGATCCCTGGGTCCTGAAGATCCCCTGCAAAAGGAGATGGCAACCCACTCCAGGGTTCTTTCCTGGGAAATCCCATGGACAGAGGAGCCTGGCTGGCTATAGTCCATAGGGTCACAAAGAGTCCAACACAACTTAATGACTAAACACAAACCCATGAACCTAGAGCTGGAAGTGCTTAGGCATAAAGTACATAGACATGTCTTTGATTTGACTAAGTATTACCAAATTATTTTTCAAGGAAGTTGTTTTTGCTGCACATCCTCATCAAAACTTTGTACTACCTTTTATATTGTGCATCTGCTGGTTGCAAAGCAGCTATCTTTTTGTGTTTTTAATTTGCATTTCTTTGATCAGTATGTAAGGTTAAGCTTCTTTTCATACATTTATGAGCCATTCATGTTATATATTGGAGAAGACAATGGCAACCCACGCCAATACTCTTGCCTGGAAAATCCCATGGATGGAGGAGCCTGGTGGGCTGCAGTCCATGGGGTCACTAAGAGTCGGATACGACTGAGCAGCTTCACTTTCACTTTTCACTTTCATGCATTGGAAAAGGAAATGGCAATCCACTCCACTGTTCTTGCCTGGAGAATCCCAGGGACGGGGGAGGCTGGTGGGCTGCCATCTACGGGGTCGCACAGAGTTGGACACGACTGAAGCGACGCAGCAGCAGCAGCAGCAGCATGTTATATACCTTTAGTCAGTTTTTCTAATAAGTTGTTAAGGCTTTATTGATTTGTAAGGCTCCTTGACTATTCTAGATGTTAAGTCTTTGGTCATAGATGCTGTAAATATCTTTTCCTAGGATGTAACATCCCCTTTTAACTTTCTATGCTGTCTTTCAACCCTGTTCATTTTAATTTTCATGTAATCAAATCTATCAGTGTTTTCCTTTATCTTTTTATCTTGTCATTTAAGAAATACATTTCTATCTGAATATTTTAAAATATTTACCTATTTTTTCTTCCAAATACTTTAAGTTTTGGATCCTGATTTTCAGATTTGGGGTTTTTTAATGCATATGAGAATCTTATATAATTTTTTTTCACAAAAATCCCTTTTGTTAAATTTTCCTTTTTTCCTCCACTAATCTACCATGTTAGCTTTGTAATGTGTCATGTTCCCATCTATGTATGAGACTGTTGCTCAGCTCTACATTATATTCCAATTTTTCTATCTACATTAATTCTATACTGTTTTTCTTATTACAGGTTCATATTTTTCCTCAGTCAATATTAATACAGGCTCTTTTGATTAATTTTATTTTTCTGGGTTGCTATTTTATTAATTTTTAATTCTGTCTTTTCTTTCTTAACTATTTTCTTAATCTATCCTTTTTGTAGATTGTTTAGCTGAATGCTTAGCTAAAAAATTATCAGCATTATCCTTTATGATATAACATATAATGCTGCATGTTTCCCTCTATGTACTGTCTTATCTGCAGCCCATATAATTTGATCTTTACTATTTTAGCACTCATATCTAAACCTATTTTAATTTTCTCTATGTTTTCTTCTTTAGCTGATGAATTATTAAAGGAGTGCTTACAAATCCAAATATGGGGGGCTGTTTGACTATTTTTTCTTGTCTTTATAGCATTGTAGTCAGAGAACATGTTCTGTGTGATATTAGTTATTTACTATTTACTGACACTTCCTGTCTTGCCCAGAACTTGGATAATTTTTATTAATATGCCAGTATAATTTTAAAAGAATGACTGCTCTTCAATCATTGAGTAAAAAAATCAATATATACTTTTCTCTATTCCTCTCCTTTCCTAAATGCACACTTTATAACTGACTTTTCTTTCATACATAAAAACAAAAACCAAAAATCTCTCTTTAAGTGAATTTAAGAAACCCCGAGGGGCTTCTCTGGTGGTCCATTGGTTGACACGTTGTCTTCTAATACAAGGGTTGCCAGTTCAATCTTTGGTCAGAGAGCTAAGAGCCAACATGCCTCATGGCCAAAAATACAAAACAAAAAACAGAAACAATAGTTAACAAATTCAATAAAAACTTTAAAAATGGTCCGTATCAAAAAAAGAGAGATCACTGATTATAAAATAAGTCATCATTTTATCCATCACTAAGAAAGAAAGCAGTCTAGCAATTAAGTTTTAAATTATAAGAGACATCTTGATTTCAAAAATTTGAAGGGTGAAAAAATAAAAATAATTCTTTTGCATTTAACTTTGCAACTCATTTGCAGGAGCCTCTTTTCTGTTCTTTTTTTTTTTGTTTCCTCAATTAATTTATGTTTCCTGACTTCTCATATTTTTAAGGCTTAATAGCATAAACAATTTGTGTTGAAAAGCCTATTTTCCTTTTCTTTCTTTGTGAGTTATTTGTGACAGTTTGATGTATTACTTTATGTGTAGGTTTTAACTCTTAGTTAATCCTCTTTCTATATAGTCTTCCTATGGGGACCCAGAAATTCTCAGAACCTTAACCTCTGTTCAGCTTAGTCCCTTAAACCTTTATTGACGTCAGTGGGTCTTTCTTCTTAAATAAAGGGTGTCCCTTCACTGGCTTCTGTTCTCGACACTTGACTTCAAATGTAGCTCTGGGTGGAAACCCAAAAGCCAAAGATCATACATTTCAAAGTATGATTTCAAATCATATATTGTAACAAAAATAAAGAGAACCTTAAGAGAAACTAATTTAACTGTACTGGTTTTCATCAGTAGAAGACATTGTATTCATTTTTTTATTAAATCTAAGAGCGATTTCTGGATGAAACTGGCTATATTAATCACTACGAGTTATCCGAAATTGACTTGAAAAAGGAGGGAAAATCTTTAAGCCTACCTATAGGGAATAGGAAATGCACTGCAAGTGAAGTCAAAAGAATTGGATTCTGTTTCTAAGCTCATGCGCAAGCAGTGTTAGCCTTTAATTTGTCAAGTTACCTGTAAGGCAGCCACGGGTTCTATCACCTTACAATTTTTATTTACTAGCTCTTTTCATTATTTTAAAGCCAAGTGTGGCCATTCAAATTCTTATTTTCTAATCTGAACATATTTCTTGCTGCTGCTAAGTTGCTTCAGTCGTGTCTGACTCTGTGCGACCCCATAGACGGCAGCCCACCAGGCTCCCCCGTCCCTGGGATTCTCCAGGCAAGAACACTGGAGTGGGTTGTCATTTCCTTCTCCAGAACATATTTCTTATTGGCTTGTAATTAATAACTATGATCTTTTGGTACTGAAATTCATTGAAACATTGGAGCTTCTTCCTAGGTCAAAGGCTTTCATGAAATTCTGTGTATCTTGAATCACTGTAAGTTGGAAAACTACACTGCAGGTAGATAGAATTATGTTGCTTAGCCAAAGTGTCTGACCTGGCCAGACCCCTTTCTTTGATAGTCTTTAATTTTGTTTTGCAGTTTCTTTCAGATAATAAACGGGGAAAAAAAAAAAAAAAAAAACCTGTGTTCAGTGAGAGAGAAATCAAGAGAGAGATGGCAAGAGACTTTACGAAGTAGAGTTTTGTTGTATACCATTAAGATAATTCTGGCATCCTTGTTTGTTAAGGAAGCCTTTGCAAAGAGAATTTCTTCTGGCAGGAAGACTACCAGAAGCAAGAAAAGAGCCTCAAAGTGCTGACTCTAAATGTCAGACACTCCCCAACACAGCTGGGAAATTTTCAGGATTCCTGGGTGGGTCAGATGATCATTGTTGCCCATGTGATCAAAACCACCTTTGAGCAGAGTTAATTATCTATCTCTAATGACAACAAACATTGAATGAGCTATTTACTCCTCAAGTCATTATTGAGATTCTACTGTGTGTCTGGTAGGACACACAAAGGTGTTGCAGAGTTCACAGATGAGTGGTGGCCCCAGACAAGGGAAGATGTTGGCACGAACCATGTGATTCTTGAGAAGAGAACCCGGGGACGAGGAAAAGGTTAACTGTTAGCAATGAATGCGTGCAGGGGCTTGTGGGCAACGGTGCGGGGCAGGGAGAGTCATGCTGGGGAAAATGCAATGAAAGGAACTAAACTTTTCTCAGTTTGAACCACTTATTCCCCCTCCCCTTTCCTGAGTATTTCCTGCACCTAGCATTAACAGTAGACAACTGCTCACTGTAACCTACAAGGTGGTTGTTTTTTTTTAATTGCTGCTTTAGAACATGAAAAAAGTAAGTTGCAAGGATATTCACCAAACTACTCAGTGCTGAAAAACTGGTACTTTCTATTCAAATATGTTTAATATATTTTTGATGAGTGTACTTTGCTTTCTGACAGGTGCAGGAAAAGCTAACTTACTTTCTCCCGTGACTCTCTAGTGATTTCATTCTAACAAATCATCATATCTGCTCAAAAATGTAAACTTCTTTGAGTGATCTTTGGGTCACCCTACTCTTTATCCTGATTTCAACTTTCTACAAAATAAGGGGAAATGTTCTAACAGAGAGACAGTGAGCTACCTTCATCAAATCCTAGCTCTTCCACTTACTGGGGATAAAATTTGGAGCAGTGACTTCTTTGGGCCTCAGGTTCCTCATTTGGTGCAGAATCAATGACAATAAATGCTAAGAACAGCAATATCCATATATAACAGCTGAGAATAATGATTCCACTATCATTCAGGAAATCAACTTTGAATATTCATTGGAAGGACTGATGTTGAAGATGAAACTCCAATACTTCAGCCACCTGATGCGAAGAGCTGACTCATTGGAAAAGGCCCTGATACTGAGAAAGATTGAAGGCGGGAGGAGAAGGGGACGACAGAAGATGAGATGACTGGATGGCTTCACCAACTCGATGGACATGAGTTTGAGCAAGCTCTGGGAGATAGCGAAGGACAGGGAAGCCTGGTGTGCTGCAGTTCATAGGGTCTCAAAGAGTCAGACAAAACTTAATGATTAAACAATGTAAGCCCACCTGAAAAGAGTTGTCTCCCAAAAGTTTTCAACCAAAATTTAATTTACATTTTTAAAACCATTTTCAATTTCAGAATCTGTGAGTTTCATTGTAAAAACTGATTTTTTTTGCAAAATAAATAAATAAGAATTCTCCATTATTACCGTGAAACTCAACTTCTAAATCAATCTTGTTTCGTGCTTTGGTTCTCCCCTAGACAAGAATCATAAAATATTAAGTGTAGGCTGCTAGTTTAGGGTGGTTCATAACTGACTTCAAATTTGTGAGAACTGAAGATGAGCTGAAAATTTCAGTCCATGCGTTAACACCATTATGCAAATGACTGTGCTTGGGATATGAAAAAGAGGAGGTTTCAGAGGGCTGGCATTTAGATATTTAAGACAGCTTTGACCTGGGTAGAAAGGTGAGGGGTGGAGCAGGGAAGAGGGGTGATACTACAGAGTATGAGTCTCTATTCCGGGCAAATCAATCTTCAAATTCATTGACCTGTATTAACCACGCCTGTATTTCCAAGGTTTAAATGATTCGCTTGCAGTCTCCTGGGTCAGTACCAGGTGGCGCTAGTGGTAAAGAACCCACCTGCCAATGCAGGAGACATAAGAGACGTGGGTTCGATCCCTGGATCAGGAAGATCCCCTGGAGGAGGAAATGGCAACCCACTCCAGGTGCCATTCTTGCCTGGAAATCCCAAGGACAGAGGAGCCTGGTGGGCTATTGTCCATGGGGTTGCAAAGAGTTGGACACGACTGAAGCAACTTAGCACACATGTACCTGCCAATACCACATTCTTTGTGTCTACTTCAAACTTATCAGTTAAAAATCAAATGAAAGATCCCACTGCTTAGGCCAGTGTAACAATCATGTCATGATATTGTAAACTTTCCTCCCATTGATGCAGTCTCTCTTCACACGCTCCTTTCGTTCTGCTGGAGAGCCACTTTCCCCTGGCTCAATCTTTGTCAACTACTCAAGTTGACTACCATTGACTGCTACGTTCCTATTGCTGGTTATTTTGAATGACATTATCAACTGAGCTTTGATCATCAAGTGTATGCTTGAGGACTGGGAGGAGATCTTTGGATCGATTACCACAAAGAACTAAGTTCTTGTAGAACTGATAGAGTTACAAAACAGAGGATCTGCAGATAAGCAGAACATTGAGTTAAAACCATGCTGTCCAATAGAACTTCTTATGATAATGGAAATACTCCAGACGTGCTCCATCCAAAACAGTAGGCACTAGCCACATGTTGCTACTGAGTCCTTGAAATGGGGGTTGTGTGACCAAGGGGTAGAATTTTAAATTTCATTTCACTTCAATTAATTTAGATTTAAAGAGCCACATGTGGCTAAAGGCTACCATATTGGACAGCCCCGCTTTAAATAATCAAGCATGTAATATAAAAATGTCAGCTTGCGATGTCAGCTGGGGAGACGGCATTAGTGGAATGGAGCACCATTAAACATAGGTGCCGCCAGGGGACGGACTCAGATGTGAGCAGCAGGAATTCAGCTGATGGATAGGATGCGGAGAGTCACAGCGTGCTTATGCATTGAGCAACCGTATGCTAACACAGAAAATGTGTCGTACCAATAAACAAGTCATTTTACCTGGGTTTTACCAGATTACTCCGAAATGTTGGAAACGTCCTTTGAAGCCAAGGTAGATGGAATTTTCTTCAGAGTTTTAGATCTCCTTACAAATCGTGAGACATTATCGCTAAGCCATGGGACACTGCTTTGCTGCAGAAATTTAGTCTCTGCCCAATGGGCGATTTCAAGGACCCCATGTAGGATAAGCATCAGTGAACCAAGCATCAACTATCCGCAAGTCCTAATCCAGCTGCATGACACATCCCTGCCATGAACGCATCTCCTTCCCATCTTGTCGTGACTCCACCAGGTCCTACCTTGGCAAGGCGACTCAAGGAACAAGCATGAAGTTCTCGTCTTTGATTTCAGGCAAAGCACTGACTTCTCCAGTTTCATCTTTCACCATTTTGTTGGTCGCTCAAGCTTTAAATCTCCATCTCATCCTTAACTGCTTCCATGACAGGCTTTGTCCTACCCAAGCCACCATCACTAATTGGTCCACAGCCATTTCACCTGTGGACCAAGTTGTTACATAAACTAGGACTCAAGAAGATTGAGGACCGAATTCCAGGTATTCCATTGACTTCCTGTACGACTTTGAGCTACTTAATAACTTTGAGTTTCCATGTCCTCAATACTAAATGGGGCTAATTGCATCTACCTCAGGAGGAGAAGGCAATGGCACCCCACTCCAGTACTCTTGCCTGGAAAATCCCCTGGACGGAGGAGCCTGGTAGGCTGTAGTCCATGGGGTCACTACGAGTCGGACACAACTGAGCGACTTCCCTTTCATTTTCACTTTCCACTTTCATGCATTGGAGAAGGAAATGGCAACCTGCTCCAGTGTTCTTGCCTGGAGAATCCCAGGGACGGGGGAGCCTGGTGGGCTGCCGTCTATGGGGTCGCACAGAGTTGGACACGACTGAAGTGACTTAGCAGCAGCAGCATGATATAAGGAAAAGCATCTACACAAGCGTAAAGCTTAACAATTAGCAGAAAGGAAACAAATGTTGCTCCCTTTCCCTCTTCTTTTCTTTTTTATTTGCACTTTCTACTAGTTTCTTTCATTCTGTTCTTTGATTTAAATACTATGAAAATAGATTACAAAATCCATTCATTCATCCATTCACCCGTTTCTCTTTCCTTCTCTCAGATTTGTATATCAAACCGCTGACTTACCATTTCCATTTGGATATCTAAAAGACGCTTCAGAATTTACCTTAAATCCACTCAGCCCTCAGACCTCCACATGTCAGTTAGTATTCATCTAGTGTTTAGGCCCAAAGTGTAAAAACACTTTACACTTTACACTCAGACTTCCCCCTTCTTCTCATATTACAATTCCACTTCCCCTCTGTTCCTTTCAAAACATTTGCTAAATTCTTTCCACTCCCCCTACTAACAACCTATGCAGACCTGGATCATGGGCAGAGACTTGGAAAGCTGTCTCTGCTTCCGCTTTTAACCATTATAGTCTGTTCTCTGAATAGCACTCAAATGCTCTTAAAAACACAATGCTGACATCATTCTGCACAAAAGTCACTACTGTCTTTCCATTATTTTGTAAATGAACTTCTTACCAGAAGCTGCCAAACTCTACATGTTCTGACCTTGACTACAGCTCCAACTTCCTCCCTTACCATTCTCTGCTTCACTCTTCACGTTTCTTCTTGTGGTGCCTTGTTCCCTCTAACTACACTACTCTTCTTCCAGAGCTTTAACTAATTCCATCCCATCACCCAGAAAATTGTTAGTGTCACATTCCCAGAGAAAAACACTGCCTACTACAGTTTTCTTTCCTTTATTCTGCTTTATCTTTCTACCTGGTGTCTATCACTATCTGACATTATCATCGATTTGTCCTTTTACTTCTTGTCTGCTTCTCCTGTTAAGATGTAGGAAATTTTCTGTTTTGTCCACTTGGTATCCCCAAAATTAGTGTCTGGTGAGTAGCAGGCAACCAGTTAGTGACGAGTTAGTGATATGTTCAGATGTACTGAACATATTCATCCTCATAATGCTCAGATTGTGAAGATCAGAATTGGAAGCTCCCAGAGTATCTGCCTCTGACAGAAGCTGCCTCATCATCTCCTCCAATGTAACATACACAAGTTGTCATCATGTATCTATATCATGGCATGAGAAAGTTGAGAAGACTAGTATGGGTCATATCAGTGCCCAAGTTAGAAACCCCAGCGACGTCCCTTAGCCCAGACTGTAATCCACACACCTTAGAATGACATCCAAGACTCTCTACCATCTGATCCAAGATTGTATCATCTCCCACTTTTTCCAGGTTTCATCCAAACAACTCCCTGTTGAGCTACAAAAATATCCTTCCATTTCTGGACCTTGCCTTGTTCTCTGCCTGACCACCTGCCACACCAGCCTCCAAGAGTGTGATTTTGACCTCTCCTCACTCCTCAACACTCAGCTCAAATTTCACCTCTTCCATGAAGCTTACTCTTATCATTACAATAGTATATAATCCATTCCCCAAACATCTTTATAATGTCATGTTCCTTCTTTAATAGTTTTATCTGCCTCACTGTTTACTAGTTATTTGTGCAAATAGTGTTTTTCCTACCACACCTGCCTAACTGAACTCACACTTCCTTGTCATGTCAAAAGTGGGTTGCAGTCTATTCCATCCCCACCCTACTCTTGATGCAGCCACCTTTTTTTAAATCTCCAATACCAGCCCATCCACCCCATTTCTTTCACATATTTCAATCTATATTCACGGAGTGGATGATCAGGCTGGTTCTCTGAACAGTGTTTCTCAGTCTGCCTGGGGCAGGTGACTGGGCCTGCTCATACTCAACATCATACTTGATCATACTCAACATTTTGTCCAGCAGTACAAAATATTTACCACACTCTCTACCCTACTGAAAGTACACAGACCAAAGCTCTGTGCTCATAGCAATAAACACTAATAACGCTAACTGAATCTTAGCACACCTGTACATTATTTGTTCTGATCATATTAGTTAAGATTGTTTGCAGCCAGCTATAGAATATTTTGGGAAATTTTAAGGAAAATGTATTGAGAGGATTAGGGTAGGCTTATAGGATCAAGTTCAAAATTGGGAAAGGAGCACTTTAAGGCTGTACAGTGTCACCCTGATTATTTAATTTATATATGAAGTACATCATGTGAGATGCTGGGCTGGATGAAGCACAAGCTGGAATCAAGAGTGCCAGGAGAAATATCAATAACCTCAGATATGCAGATGACACCACCCTTATGGAAGAAAGCAAAGAGCCTCTTGATGAAAGTGAAAGAGGAGAGTGAAAAAGCTGGCTTAAAACTCAGCATTCAAAACACTAAGATCATGGCATCTGGTCCCATCACTTCATGGCAAATAGATGGGGAAACAATGGAAACAGCGACAAACTTTATTTTCTTAGGCTCCAAAATCACTGCAGATGATGACCTCAGCTGTGAAATTAAAAGATGCTTGCTCCTTGGAAGAAAAGCTATGACCAACTAGACAGCATATTAAAAAGCAAAGACATTCCTTTACTGACAAAGGCGCATACAGTCAAAGCTATGGTTTGTCCAGTAGTCATGTATGGATGTGAGAGTTGGACCATAAAGAAAGCAGAGCACCAAAGAATCAGTGCTTTTGAACTGTGGTGTTGGTGAAGACTCTTGAGAGTCCCTTGGACTGCAAGGAGATCCAAGCAGTCCATCCTATAGAAAATCAGTCCTGAATATTCATTGGAAGAACTGATGCTCAAGCTGAAGCTCCAGTATTTTGGCCACATTATGCAAAGAACTGACTCATTGAAAAAGACCCTGATGCTGGGAAAGATTAAAGGCAGGAGGAAAAAAGGATGACAGAGGATGAGATGGTTGGATGGCCTCACCAACTCAATGGACATGAGTTTGAGCAAGCTTTAGGAGTTGGTGATGGACAGGGAGGCCTGGTGTGCTGTAGCCCATGGGATTGCAATGAGTCAGACACAGCTGAGCTACTGAACAGATCTGATAGAACTGAGGGAGAGACAAAACAGGGAGGTCTCCCAAAGCAGTGTTTTCCAAACTATAATATACTTTTTCTATTATCCGAATAGTAGGTCAACTTTCATCAAAGTCTACTTCACACACACACATACACCACCTCAAGATTTAGACTAAAGTAAAGATGAGCACAGAAGACCCTATTACTTTGGTTCCTGCTATTTTTAACTCTAGCATTCCTCAAAAGGAAATGCCCCCTGGAATCTTGCAGAATTATGTGTTCATTACATCTGAACATACCTCCAGGCTGACTTGCGGGCTATTTCTTTTGCTGCATCTTCCTCCTAGGTGTAGATCTTGGTATTAACCCTATTTAGTTTCATTCACCAAAGCACAATTAGCTGACCACATTCCTAGTCCAGAACTAATGAAAACCCCTGCACAGCTACATCGTTCTCAAACCACTTTCATATTAAACTCTGGGTATTAATCATTCTTCTCTCTTCTCCGCCAGACTCTAAGCAGCATCAAGGCAGAGGCCTCCTCTTACTTAACTTTGAATTCACAGGTCTTGTGCCTGTAGAACTTAATACATGTTTGGTGAACAAAAAAATAAACAAAAAATCATGTTTAAGAAAACAATGGTGATACAAGGCCATTTGTGTGAAGCTTTGTTCATACTGACTAACCGCTTATCTCACAACTTGGGCCATAGGAACCCTCTATGTGTGTGTGCTCAGTTACTAAGTCAAGTCTGACTCTTTGCAACCCCATGGACTGTAGCCCCCCAGACTCCTCTGTCCGTGGGATTTTCCAGGCAAGAATACTTGAGTGGGTTGCCATTTCCTCACCCAGGAGATCTCCCTGAATATATTTCTTTTGCCCTTCTGTATTAGTCTGATCAGGCTGCTATAACCAAAATCACATATTGGGTGACTTAATAAACAGAGATTTACCTCTCACGGTTCTGGAGGCTGAAAATCCCAAGCTCAACATTCTGGTCCATTCGGTTCCTGGTGGCCTGCCTCCTGGCTTGTGGTCAGCCACTTTCTTGCTAGGTCTTCACATGGTGGAAAAATCTCTGATGTGCCCTCTGATTAGAGGGCAAAAACCCTATCTGATTAGAACCCTACCCTGATGACCTCATTTAACTCTTATCACTGCCTCACAGGCCCTGTCTCCAAATACAGTCACATTGGAGGTTACGGTTTCGATATATGAATTTTAGGAGCACACAATTCGATTCATAGCATCTTCCAACATTTATTCCTTCTTCTTTTGATGACATAGTTGTGACGGCTTTTTAGAATTTGTATTTACTGCTGGCCTGGGGACCATGTTTTGAGAACTATTGCTTTAGGGACTCTGACCTCCCCTGGTGCAGATCACCTTAGTGGAACTGTCCGTCTATCGCCTAGCCTCTACTAGTTCAGAGCCAATCTGAGGCCAGCAGATTCTCCCAGACATGTCAATACTGAGCTTGGTGACAAAAGAGAATCCAAGCAGACAGCGATGCCCTTGTCTGAAAGGGAATATCCTATCACTTGTTGTTCATTCCCAGGTCCCTGGAGCTCCTTTATCTTTTGTCCTTCGAAGCCTAAATTCAAAGGACCAGCAGGATTTCCTCAGCTGGAATTTTGGTAGAAATGCAGAATCTTTCAGGCTGCAGTCTAGATTTAGCTTATGCATTCAACAAGACCCCCAGGTTATTTTTATGCTTGTTAAAATTAGGACACTGCTCTGGAAACTTGACAGTTCAGACTTCCATTGATTCCAACATTTACCTGTATCCTCTCAATACATTTTATTTTTCATTGAGTTGCCTAAAATGAGTCGCTTCTGTCTAGCTGGAGACCAATAAACCCTACCTAGTCAGGTGCTGAACTAATGATGGCAATTTGTGAGCATGTGATTTTTGCAACAAATCTGCTACATGGCTTCCAAGGACATAGGAGGCAAATGAAAATGGGAGCTTGAGAAACTTGTTGTCCAAAGTAATCCAACTGTAAGTAATGAACTAGGGTTGAGATCCCCGAAAGTGAAAGTGAAAGTCCCTCAGTTGTGTCCGGCACTTTGCGGACTCTGTGCAGTCCATGGAATTCTCCAGGCCAGAATACTGGAGTGGGTAGCCTTTCGCTTTTCCAGGGTATCTTCCCAATTCAGGTATTGAACCTGGGTCTCCCACACTGCAGGCAGATTCTTTACCAGCTGAGCCACCAGGGAAGCTGAGACTCCAGAGGCATGCTTAATTTCTGCACTATAAGTACACCTCTTATTTTAGCTGCTGTCTTTACCTGAAACTAACGAGCACAGAGGATCTTAAATCTTGAAGGTGCTTTAGAGAGTATCTGCTGCTGCTGCTGCTGCTGCTGCTGCTGCTGCTGCTAAGTCGCTTCAGTCATATCCAACCCTGTGCGACCCCGTGCGACCCCATAGAGGGCAGCTCACCAGGCTCCCCCATCCCTGGGATTCTCCAGGCAAGAACACTGGAGTGGGTTGCCATCTCCTTCTCCAGTGCATGCAAGTGAAAAGTGAAAGTGAAGTCGCTCAGTCATGTCTGATTCTTAGTGACCCCATGGACTGCAGCCCACCAGGATCCTCCGCCCATGGGATTTTCCAGGCAAGAGTACTGGAGTGGGTTGCCATTGCCTTCTCCAAGATAGTATCTAGCCCCACTATTTCATGTGGATAAAGGGAAGTAAAGGTTCTACCAGTAGGTAAATGACCTGTCAATAGGTGAATGAGCCACCCAACCCTATGGCTGGCTAGTGCCAGAATTGCCGCTAGAATGCAGATCTCCTGATTCCTGCCATTATCAGGCCTGAAAAGGTATCCTTGATAGGCAAGAGACACACCCAGGTAGAGGTCTTTGTAATCGTTATAACATTTATATTTGTTGATTACCTATAGAACCTAGGCTTCCAATTCTTTTTTATTATTATTTTAATTAAAGGATAATTACAATATTGTGATGGTTTTTGCCATTCATCAATATAAGCCAGCCACAAGTACACATGCGTAACGTCCATCCTGAACTGCCTCCCTGCCTCCCTGCCCACCCCATCCCTGCAGGTTCTTAGAGAATGGGCTTTGGGTGCCCTGCTTCAGACATCAAACTTGCACTGGTTATCCAGTTTTCATCTGGCAATGTATATGTTTCAGTGCTATTCTCTCAAATCACCCCACCTTTTCCTTCTCCCACTGAGTCCACAAGTCTGTCCTTCATGTCTGCGTTTTCTTTGCTGCCCTGCGTGTAGGATCGTCGGTACCATCTTCCTAGAGTCCATATATACGCATTAATATATGGTCTTTACATTCATTGACTTGCACCCATTGATTAGGCATCTCCCTGGCCAATGAAGAAATAAGAGAGGAAAAGCAGGGTCATTTAAAAATTTTAGTGTGACGATGAAAATGATCAGCTCCTCCTAATGTTTAAACCAACTGCAGATAGAGATGTTCCACAGAAAGCCACGTTTAAATCTGTAGCTACGTAATTCTATTACCAATCGATATAGTCACTCATGGTCCTTTTATCTTAGAGCATTCTTTTTTACTGGCATTACTAGATTACCATTATTAACACTCCAGTTTAATAGCCTCTAGTCTAATTATTCGGTGAAATTTTCTATGCAAGATAATTTTCAACTTTTAAAGCATTGCAACCTTTGCTAAAATGGAAGGAATTTCTCTTCTACACCTGGCGCTTTCTTGGAGTGTGATCCACACATTAAATATGATCCGTTCAAGTGCTTTTGTGCACTTTTTTTTTTTTAACAAAGGTCTGAGGTGTTACTTTTATAAGTTTGGGTCTATACAAATAGGAGACAAGAATATGCTGGTAGAAAGCCCAAAGTTTTCTAAATGTAGATGAGCACAGATTAAGAAAGCAGTAATTAATTTCCTTTGACCTTGAGCTGAAATTTCTTTCTAAAGCTGTCATAAAGAGAAAGAGGCCAGAAAGGAGAAGTGAGACTGTGTAACAATGCAATTAAACCCTTGTAATGAGGTCGGGCCTTGGACTTGTTGCAACTGATATCATTATAGCAATGAGAAGGCCTTATATGGATGGTCGGATTTTTTTTTTTAATTCATGCTTTTTTTTTTTTTTCTTTTCCTTTTTGTTTAACTCTTTACCACCAGGCATGAACTACTTTGTAAGGGAAATATATAGGCCCTATGTGTAAACAAACTCAAATTTCACATTTCTTTTTCAGAGGAAGTATTCAGTTGGCTCAATCAGGTGATCTTCTGTGTGCAAAGCAAAAAAGTGTACAAGGAAGGGAAAGAGCTCAAGATTAAGAATCAAGACGTTAACTTGCCTCTTGCACATGGCTCTTAATTTACAGATGTCTCCAGTGAGCTGAGGCCAAGCACTAGATTGCAGGGCTATAACTTTGAGCCTCCTGCTAAAGAGCTGCGTGACTTGAAGGAGGCCCTAAATGCCTCTGAACCTCAGCTCTCTTGTTTCACCAGGTGAAAAGAATGCCATTCACTTTTTTTCTTTATGGTCTATCTCATAATTAATAGGACAAATTTGATCTAAGTCAACTTATGATGAAGGCGTTGGTCTTGCTCTCTCTGCAAATATTTGTGTCTGTCTGAGGCCACCCGTGTTTGCTAAGAGCTTTTGATTCAGAACTAATTTTCTGTTTCCCTACTGTTGCTTTCAATTATGTGTCAATGCATAGTTTCCCCCTTCTCTTTTCTTGTCTCTCCGAAGTTAAGAGGGAAGTTATCGCATCTGAGGATATGGACAATGTTATAGTTCTTAAAGTATTAGTGTAATTTATGTTTGTCAAAAATATGTAGGAGCCTGCTACTAACACCCTCAGAACTGGTTTTCTTTCCATTGAGATGGTGCTTCATACATGAAATCACATAGTTTCTTTAAATTGAATTAAGACGTCTTATTAGGAGTTCGTTTTTCTATTTGTTATGTTTCTGCTTCTTGATTCTGCATCTTTCTCATCTACTGGTTTCTCCCTAGCACCTCACTACTGAGCCTGGAACACGATAGGCACACATGTGTGAAAGAGCACAACCCTCTAGAAGAGCGCTTCTCAGCTTCAGCAACACACTAGAATTACCCGGAGACACTTTCAAAATCCTGTGTCCAGGCCACATTCAGATCAGTGCTGTGAGAAGGCGTCAGTCTTTTTTTTCAACCGCCCCCACCCCCAAGTGCAATATACAGCCAAGGGTGAGAATCTGTCCTAGAGCGAGGCAACTCAACCTGTGGTCCAAGGACCTGCAAGACTGGCTGGTTAGAAACACAGAATCTCAGATTTCATGCAAACCTAATGTGAGTCCTCTAATCTGTATTTTAGCACAATCTCCAGGTGATTCATATGTCACTTAAAAGTTTGAGAGCACTCCTCCAAAACACTTTTCTGACAATTTTAAACCCATGCATGCAGCTGCTACTTAAGCCTGTTCCTACTGCTTGGCAATAAAACCATACCATTGCATGAAAGACATTTGGCTTCTTTATAAACGAACAGGAGAATGCAAGCTGCCAATTTTCAGACAAAGTTCTCTTATCCATTCAATTACCTATTGTCTAAATTCCTCCCCAAAAGGAAGGCAGAAGAAAGGGCAATCCAGTAACCTCCAAGTTGGGATAGCTGAGTAGGATGTTCCCACACGAGGCAAGGGAGGATTCAGAATACAGGGGAAGAGTCAGAGCTGGAAATCCCAAGGCATAAGGTCCAAAATGAAGGGAGCCACAGGCAGGCAGCAGACACTATTTAAAAGCCAGGGGCACAGCTGGAAGAATGAGTCCATGAGTTGACCCCAAGAAAGCTGGGCTGAAGGAGTCAGTCGTGAGCGTCTCGAGCTGGAGCGCCAGGCAATGGGACAGGCAGTTTCCAGCTTGTTGATGTTTAGTGGCTCAGTCGTGTCTGACTCTTTGCGACCCCAGGGACTGTAGCCTACCAGGCTCCTCTCTCCTTGGGACTTCCCAGGCAAGAATGCTGGAGTGGGTTGCCAGGCCCTTCTCCAGGGGATCTTCCCAATCCAAGGATTGGACACATGTCTCCTGAAAGTCTCCTGCCTTGCAGGTGGGTTCTTTACTGCTGAGCCACTGAGAAAGCTCAGTTTCTAGTTTACATGATGGAAAGTTGAAGAAAGTAAAAATAGCATCAGAGACTGGCAGACTTGGATTTGAATAACAATGCGGCTCTTCTAGAGACTGGGAAAATTATTCAATCTCTTTGATCCTCATCTCTAAGCTGGGAATAGTAATTCTTACCTCATAAGTATTGTGAAGATTAAAAGTGGCGATGCATGTAAAGAGCTTAATATCGTGCCTGGCCCAGAGGAACTGGGAAGCTGTTATTCATTAGTATCTTAAATCTTTTTCACAAACACGTAAAACTGAAAGGAACTAAAAAGATAAAGGTTGTATTTGCTATTTTTTTTATGCCTTTTCTTTCTCATCCAAAGTAACCTAAAGAGAATTTAGTATTCCTTGGTGTGTTTGGTAAATTCCACCGAATGACTGAGCAAATTGAATTTTCCAAGATAGCCGTGAGAGGCTATCAGCCTCCAAACCTTCAGATCATTCCAGCTCATAGTCTCGAAGACCCTTCCTGAGCCTTTCAAGCCAAGCCCAGATACTGTTCCTGCCCCTCCTCCACCTCCTCTCCATTCCTCTGACAAATTCTTCAGAAGTTGTCAGCATAATAAGAGCTGATTCCTAATGCCACACCCCTGGACAAGGGAATGGCAACCCACTCCAGTATTCTTGCCTGGAAAATCCCATGGACAGAGGAGCCTGGTAGGCTACAGTCCATGGGGTCGCAAAGAGTTGGACACTGAGAACCTTCACTTCCCTTAATGCCACACGGCTCAGGATGAATTGTTACACAGCAGTTGATAACTGGACCACTGACTTCACAATATTTTCTCATAGTACTTAAATTCCTACTGTTCCAGCCCTAACAATCTCCTTTTAACTGCCTCTCAGTGATAATTTATTACAGAGTACATTTAATTTAATTACAAAGTTAGCCTTGTGGTTCGGAATTGCCTTAAGCTGCATATAACGGAGACCCAACTGAAATTATTTTCCTTTGTATTAAGAAATCCCAAAGTAGGTGATTCATAGGATGGTATAGTAGCTCTATAATTCCATCAGGTTCAAGCACCCTTTTTTCTTTCAGTAACTCTCAAGATGTCACTTTCAGCTTTCTATTGATCAGACAGTTACTGCGCTATATGAGCTGAGGAACAATCTCTATAAAGGCAGAAAGAAAGGGGAAGGATCAGAGGTTAAAGGCTGACAGCATCTGTCCCTAAATGTCTGAGAAATAATAACTTTCATGGAAATACCACCAACAGACTTCAGCTCTTTTGGTTTTTTTTTTGTTTTTTTGTTTGTTTTTTGACCAAATAGACATGGTTTCTCTTGGCTGTAAAAGAGAATGAGAAATTCATTTTCACTGTTGCCTGGAACAAAATTGGGGAATTCTGCAAGGGAGGGATTATAAGTAGACACCCAGTAACATATGCCGTAACTTTAAAATAGAAAAATTAATTTAAAAGTCCCTCGAGGAATAGGAGAAGGGGAGGAGGGCCATGATGCTTGTAGGGCCTTGTGTACAAGATGGGAAAAACTGTGTGATGAGAAGCAAAGACAGAGATTGGAGTCAAGGGGTCACAGGCTCAACTTCCCACCAGGCTTCTGTTTCTACTACCTGTAAATAAATGGAATATTATAAGAAAACTTACATAACAAAGTTGTTCTGAGGATGAAGTAAGAAGAGCTCTGTGAAAACACATGGCAATTTTTACAGCATGCTAATTCCCTCTTTGCCACAGCTTGCCTCAAGTCATAACCCAGGAGACAAACATTAAGTTCAAAAATCATCTCACCGCTGCAGCTATTAACATTCCATAGTGCCGAACTCCAGAACTTAAAGGAAGCCCCAAATCAATGAAACATAGACTCACACAGTCTAACTACAGATGGAGTGAGGTCTGCCTAGTGTCTTGTGTCTCATCCTAGATTTTTGCAGCAATTGCACGTTTTTTTGAAATTCTGAAAGCAAGGGAGACCTTGGCGTCAATTCATAGACTGATCCATGCACCAAGTTTTGTCCCTATGCAAAACAGGAGATTCTAAAATGAAGAGTCACCAGTGGGTTTTAAAGAAGGGCCTCATCTGTTGAAGACTTTGAGCTTAATGCTTCCAGAAGCCAGATACACAGAAAAGGAAAACTTCAGGAAAGGAAAACTTCAGTCTCCCAAACAACCTACTTTGGATGAAGACAGAAATCATAAGAACAAGGAGAAAACTTGGCTTCAGCACTCTGACTTTTGCTAATGTGAGAATTTAAAAATATGGAGATGATAAAAAATCCTGTGAAGTTTCCAAATCCTGATAAAAGGTTGTCCTCTGTTTACTTACTTTGCAACTAGAGAACAATTTCTACCTTGAAGCGAAGCTCTGGAGTAACTTGCTATTAATATAGCAATTCTAGAAGCAGACAAGCAATAATGATACATTCACGGTTCTCCTCCACATATTTGGCTGAAATGCAAAGTCCCCGCACCTTAAGATTGCATTTATTATTTCAGTCTTCTGTGGAAGGTTTCCTTTACATTGCAAATGTCTGCAGCCCTCCTTCCATCCCTTTGGTTGACCTTTTACCTTAAAACAAGTGATCAAGGCTGAACACCATGATTAGTATTCAGAGAAGTAACCAACAGCCCTGAAATGTAAATGCGTAAGGAAGGCACCTTCTATTTTGTAAAATAATTATCCAGCTTAATAATTATTTCCATGACTCGTTTGGATCGACTAAGAAAGGGCAGCTAGAAGCTTAAAATCGTCTTTCAGATCTAAATTCAAGAAGCAGAGCCCCAAAATAAGGTCGCACTCTAAGAAGAGATGGCAATAGGCTGATTCTATTTTGAAAAATAGGCTGTTTACACACATTTGTCTGTACTTTCAGTGTTTTTTTCACTGACCACCCAAGGTAGAATCCAGGTTGTAATTTTAAGAGCCAATATAATATTGGCTGTAAATACTGTAAATCCCCAAAGAGACTTATATTCCCTCTCCACACTGTCCCAGAATTGAGCAAGTTCCAGGAGACAGTGAAGGACGGGGCAGCCTGGTATGCTGTGGTCCATGGGGTCGCAAAGAGTCTGACACAACTGAGTGACTGAACAACAACACACTGTCCCCACAGATACAGTGTGAAAAATTGGGGAAGCTGGGGGGAGGAAGATTTTTAACTAACCATAGGTTTTTCATACCTTCATATTTAGGTTGCTGATAAAATGCAAAACAACTGCATTTCTATGTTGTTATCCTGAACCCTTATGAGCTGCTCAAGCTACTTTATTCTTTATCTTCTTACTTAAAGCTACTTGGTTTCACTTTTGATTTCTATAATAAGCTGGAATAGAAATTTTTAGACAATAAGAGACATTCATATAACTATCAAAATACAGTGTTCTCGTTTATGTCAGTAACCATGTCAAAAATAGTTTCTCAAAATCTTTGGTAATAGGCAAGACTATGAATCTGATGCTTTCAAACTCTGGTGCTGGAGACTTTTGAGAGTCCCTTGGTCTACAAGGAGATCAAGCCAGTTAATCCTAAAGGAAATCAAATCTGAATATTTATTGGAAGGATTGATGCTGAAGCTGAAGCTCCAATACTTTGGCCACCTGATGCGAAGAGCTGACACATTGGAAAAGACCCTGATGCTGGGAAAAATTGAGGGCAGGAGGAGAAAGGGATGGCAGAGAATGAGATGGTTAGATAGCATCACCAACTCAAAAGACATGAGTTTGAGCAAAGTTTGGGAGATAGTGGAGGACAGAGGAGCCTGCCATGCTGCAGTCCATGGGCATCATGAAGAGTCAGACATGACTTAGTGACTCAACAACAACAAAAGATTATGAATTAAATCATTTCTTTCCTCATTCATTATGTACCGACTCCCTCCTTTTGACTGGTTGCAGGAGAGGTAAGCATGGGTAATTCCCAAAATAATGAGACTTATGTTACTTGTATACATGCAAGATAAAGTTGTCTTCTCTTTTCTAGCAGAATCTTAGAGGTCCCTGAGCCTGAGACCTTGTGAAGTCGCTCAGTCGTGTCCAGCTCTTTGTGACCCACCAGGCTACCCACTGTAGCCCACTAGGCTCCTCCGTCCATGGGATTTTCCAGGGAAGAGAACTGGAGTGGGGTGCCATTGCCTTCTCCAAGGAATCTTCCTGACCCAGGGATCGAACTTAGGCCTCTCGCATTGCAGGCAGATTCTTTACCATCTGAGCCACCAGGGAAGATTGGATGAGACGTAATGGATTCATGGATGAGACATGATGAAGTAGACAGGACAAAGTACAAAAATTATGCAACGAATTCTTTGGATGTATTCACGAGAGTGACAAATTCTGGGAAAATCTCTTCAGTTTTGAAGACAGGTAAGCAAAGGAGAGTAGTGTACTGGAATTGACAGGGAAGAACACGCATAAAATGATACAGCCACCACACAAGAGGGCTGTACCAGTGGCGTCCTCCAAGTGGCCTGGATTCAGAAAATGTAAAGGAGAAGGCGAGATGATTCCAGCAGAAGGTAACGAGACAGGGGCACTGACCCCTGTTTACGTGGTTCTGGGAAAATCTGGACTGAGTCCAGGATGGCAACCTCAGTGTACTTAAATCGCTGCTTTTCGAAAGCTTCCTGGGGCCATTTCAGTTACCACCTTCCCCAGACACCTTCCCCATAATCTCCGGTTGGGATTATTCATGCCCTCCTTCCCAACTCCATATTCTCTCTCCCTTTTCTTCTTGCATTAAACATTTATGACACTCCGGTAGTCAAGTCCCGTGGAATAGCTATCATATCACATTACAGCCCACATTTATGGAACACTAACCAGGAGCCAAATAGTACAGCAGGCACTGAAAGGAGAACACTGCTATGTTCTGCACTCTCAGGAAGTTCATCGTTTGGGGGGAATCAGACCAAAAAAAAAGTATAAACAAAAAATTACCGACCAGCTCCCACTGACTTCACATGCAGTATTCAAGTAGTAATGAATACGCAATGAAGACACTGCTTATTATGCACAATATTTAATAAAACTAGTCATCATCTTCTAAAGATCTGGCTGGTGTCTTCAGCACAGCCTCCCTGAACTACCGAGCATCTTCAAGTTGTGCTTTATTTTGCCATGGGTTTCTTGAGTGCTAGCTTGTGTTCAGCTGTGAGCAGCAATCATAATGGATGAGGGGCCTCTGACAGTGGGTTGAGTGAAACCTCTCTGTCAGGATAGCAGTTGATATATTATTTGATGGGTTTAACTCTTGCCCCCAATATCTTGCAGCGCTCCTGGCTGTATGTAATTCATATTTCCTATGTCTGGTTTTTCCATGTTGATTTCACTATGTTCATTATTGGAATCTAGGACTTTCACTGCATTATTCCAACAGTGTTTCTCTCCCCTTCTCATTTCCAATTGTTTTTTTTTTCTTTTTCAATATTCTCCATCCATTGTCATCTAGGAATTTCATTTCCAACTCAGTCTATTTTAACTCCACTCTTAACATTTTATTAGTACATCTTTAGTGTTTTTGAGTTCTCTCATATGAATCAGGCCTTTTTAGATGACATCCCCCAAATTTTGAAAGTCTAACTTAGTAAGTGCTTGCAATGCATAAAATTCACCCATTAAGAAAATTACCTCTAATAAATAAATGCGTAAAAGAGTAATGCATTGCATTAGATACAAAATAGAAACTTCTTTAATGTCACCCTAAGTTTAATTTTGAAATAGTGAGTAAATGAAGGCTCTTAAATGCATCTAATTTATGTAAATAGTCACTACCTTTTTGCTTGTCCCTGAGTTAATATCAATACTTAGAAATTTCTATAACTGATCATCAGATGCTATGCATTCATTGGCTGGGTAGCGATTCTCAATGGCAGCAGCGCATGAGTCACCTAATATGAAACAAAATCCCCTTTCTCCACTCCAGAGAAATCAAATGTCTATGTGGGTCTCTGGCAATGGAATTCTGTAAAAGTTGCCTGGGTGGTCTTAATGTGCAGGCAGGGATGAAAACTTAAAAAAAAAAAAGCTCAGTTAAATCTTGAAGAAGCACATCTGAATACACAGCATATGAGAAATGCTAGGAAGAAAATAAAAACAGCGATGGACTGCCATTGTATATTAATCGTGCCCTTTTATTTTCACCCAGTAGAGAAAGAAACGGCAACCCACTCCAGTATTCTTGCCTGGAAAATCCCATGGACAGAGGATCCTGGTGGCCTATAGTCCATGAGGTCGCAAAGAGTCAGACACGGCTGAGCACACACGTATTTCCACCTGGAGCCTCGGGGATCTGGAGAGACTGTCTCTCTCATGCATAGCCAATTCTACTTTCATATGCTAACCAAGCAATCGAAAGCCATGCTCCTCAACCCTCCCCTTTATCTGGCTCTCAAGCTCCTCTTAGGCCACCATCCACTCACCCTAACCACCCAGGGACTGGGTACCAGACACGTGCAGAAAGCCAGTGTGGCCCAGAGCCCCTTGGAGTCATTCACAGCGGGCAAACCTGAGCCTGGGCAGTCTGCTTGCCTTGCCCACATCTCCTCACTCCCTCTGCCTGACTCCTGCTGACACTGGCGCTTCCCTCTGTGGCCCTGCATGGCATGACCTGCCTTCTCAGCATCTGCAGGCACAAACTTCTTCCCTTGTGGCATTCGCTTCCATATCTGCATGTCTTACCATCCCTGATAAAAACAAAGTGAAAGGGAAAGATGCTCAGTCGAGTCCTGCTCTTGGTCACCCCATGAGCTGTAGACTGCCAGCTCCTCTGCCCACGGAACTCTCCAGGCAAGCACACTGGAGTGAGTTTCCATGCCCTTCTTCAGGGGATCTTCCCGACCTGGGGATCAAACCTGGGTCTCCTGAATTACGGCCAGATTCCTCACCATCTGAGCCGTGATAAAAACAAAGACCTGATCCATTTAAAAACAATAAGAAAGGCTTCTGAGGAAAGGTGCTGTGTACAGTGCCATCTGAAGGATGAAAGGGAGATAGTTTTGGATGAGAAAGAAGAAGGTGCAGAGAGGTGCGCACAGGTCAATATCCTGGAAATAGGCAAGAACTTAACTTAATGTGAAGCAAGTGGGAAGGAGGCTCGCAGTGAAGTTGGACATGATGGAGAAGCCACATTACTGGAGAAAGATGTGACCTTCTTTGATACGAGGGGGGAAGGACAGAAAAAAATATAAATAGTTGTGCCATTTGTGTGCTATTCCTGACAAATGGGTTCATAGCAGTTTGCATTTCTGTGATATAAAAGCACTTTGTCCTTTTTCCTGTACAAAGCATAGAGCTGGTTGCCACAAGGAAACACAAATACAAATGACATGGTTGTTCTCTATTTTTTTTTTTTAATTTTGGAGTCTAGTAGAAGAGACAGTTAAGCAATTAACTCCAGTTTAAGTGGAAGGTGAGACCAAATTCTTTGAGAGTTATCAAAATCGTGTTTGGGAACATTAGGTTTTTCATATGCAATGGCTGCTTTGACATAGCCTTGAAATATTAATCTTCTTCTGATTTTTCAACACTGTTCATTTTTGCCTGCTTAATGTGTTATAGTTCCCCAGTACAATTCTCTTTCTTATATTTTGCACAGACTTTGTTCCTTGTATAAATATATACATTTGCTGTCAATACAATGCTCTCCAGATTTGAAGGTTCATATCATTACATCTTCAGTGTGGTTTTCCTGCTATCATGGCCTCCTTTCTTCTCTCCCCTCAGTCCCTACACCCGGAGTTGCACTTTGGTACTAAAATCATGAGGCTCTGTTGTTCCTCCTTTTGTATTTTTTCAGCTGAACTTTTCCTTTCCTTTTGTTGTTGTTACCATGTGATCGTATGTATGTTTCTTGTAAATAACCCAAGGTTGAATTTTATTTTCAATCTGAGTCCTCTTTGTATAATAAACTGCAATCTATTTGCAAGTGAGGTGATAAAACTCATATGCTTGGTCTTATTTCTATCAATAAATGTAGCCTACCTTTCACTTGGACTAGTCTCCATCTTACCCCACCACTGCAGGCTCTCAGATAAATCATGGGCCCCTCTTCCAAGCTGGGTACCACTTCTAGGAGAGAGGAGCAGTAAAATATAGTGTAGGATTAGGATCAGGAAGAAGTAATACTTGCAACTAGCCCATCCTTCTCTGAGGCTCTTTGTCATTTCTGGGGGCTTTCCTTCTTTCTCTGCTCCTCTGACCCTTGCAACCCCTAACCCCCTCTGACTCCCTTTCCCACATGCTGCTCACTGTTTCTGTCCTTCCTCCCTTCGTTAGCATCACTTTTACTTGGAGATGACCTTGAAACAAGCGAATTCTCTCCAAAGGGTCAGTTACTTCAGTCTCTATTTAAACTCCCTAGGTAACAGGTCATTGATTAGCTGGAATATGTCAGGTGATGTGGGACAGTCTTTCCCTCTGGAAAAAAGGGAAATCTGAGACCCACAATCTTGGGGACTCAGAGACTCCTTTTGAAAACTCAGAGAATCTCTGTTTTCATGCCAGTCCCTAATCCTTTTCCTGAAGATGTCACACAGATGCTCTCTTAGACACCAGGCCTGTCCTGACCTTACTGCCTTGCCATCTTCCTGCTTCTGATAGACCTTGTGACCACTCCCAGCCCATCCCAGCGTTCCAGCTCAAGGAAATACTTGTCCACTGGCACCTGGCCTCCCAGTGACTGAACCTCCTGAGTCCTCAGCTTATAATCACAGCGCTACACTATGGACTGAGGCTCTGGGCTTGCTCAGGTTTGAGTTCAAATTCACACCTTGCTATTGTGACCTCTAGAATCTTGAGCAAGTACTTATGGGGCTTCCCTGGTGGCTCAGGGGTAAAGAATCTGCCTGCCAATGCAGAAGATGCAGGCTCGCACCCTGGGTTGGAAAGATTCCCCCAGAGAAAGAAATGGCAGCCCCCTCAAGTATTCTTGCTTGGAAAATTCAATGGACAGAGGAACCTGGCGGGCTGCAGTCCATGAGGTCACAAGGAGTCAGCCCAGCACAGCATATAGCTCTCAGTTCCCTCATCTGTGTAAGCAGAATAGAGTGTGTGCCTATCATATTGCTTTAAGGTAAAATTTTAAAATATAAGCAAAGGACCAAGCCTCCCTCTTAACTCAATGTTGACTGTAGTTATGGTTGAAATGAAGTGAACGTCGCTCACTCATGTCCAACTCTTTGCCCTCCCATGGACTATACAGTCCATGAAACTTTCCAGGCCAGAATACTGGAGTGGGTAGTGTTTCCCTTCTCCAGGGAATCTTCCCAACCCAGGGATCGAACCCAGGTCTCTGCAGGCAGATTCTTTACCATCTGAATCACCAGAGAAGCCTATATGGTAAAATCCTTATAACTCCATGATCTTCAGTTCTCTATAGTGATCAGATCTATCTAAACAAACTTCACTCAGAGAATACCTAAAGGAACACTGATTTTGATTTTCAAAATAAAGTTTATGTAATTAAAAACAGTTACCCTCCCCCCAGCATTATGTCATATCACAGGGTACCACAGAACCAAGAGAATCAACTAAGACATAGCAAAATAAGGTTATATGCTACAGATTACTTTCACTATTTGCTCGAAATTCTCCAAGCCAGACTTCAGCAATACGTGAACCGTGAACTCCCTGATGTTCAAGCTGGTTTTAGAAAAGGCAGAGGAACCAGAGATCAAATTGCCAACATCCGCTGGATCATCCAAAAAGCAAGAGAGTTCCAGAAAAACATCTACTTCTGCTTTATTGATTATGCCAAAGTCTTTGACTGTGTGGATCACAATAAACTGTGGAACATTCTGAAAGAGATGGGAATACCAGACCACCTGACCTGCCTCTTGAGAAATCTGCAGGTCAGGAAGCAACAGTTAGAACTGGACATGGAACAACAGACTGGTTCCAAATAAAAGGAGTACATTAAGGCTGTATATTGTCACCCTGCTTATTTAACTTCTATGCAGAGTACATCATGAGAAATGCTGGGCTGGAAGAAGCACAAGCTGGAATCAAGATTGCCCGGAGAAATATCAGATATGCAGATGACACCACCCTTATGGCAGAAAGTGAAGAGGAACTAAAACGCCTCTTGACGAAAGTGAAAGAGGAGAGTGAAAAAGTTGGCTTAAAACTCAACATTCAGAAAACTAAGACCATGGCATCCGGTCCCATCACTTCATGGGAAATAGATAGCGAAACAGTGGAAACAGTGGCTGACTTTCTTTTTGGGGGGCTCCAAAATCACTGCAGATGGTGATTGAAGCCATGAAATTAAAAGACGCTTGCTTCTTGGAAGGAAAGTTATGACCAACCTAGACAGCATATTCAAAAGCAGAGACATTACTTTGCCAACAAAAGTCTGTCTAGTCAAGGCTATGGTTTTTCCAGTAGTCATGTATGGATGTGAGAGTTGGACTGTGAAGAAAGCTAAGCACCAAAGAATTGATGCTTTTGAACTGTGGTGTTGGAGAAGACTCTTGAGAGTCCCTTGAACTGCAGGGAGATCCAACCAGTCCATTCTAAAGGATATCAGTCTTGAGTGTTCTTTGGAAGGACTGATGCTAAAGCTGAAACTCCAATACTTTGGCCACATCATGTGAAGAGTTGACTCATTGGAAAAGACTCTGATGATGGGAGGGATTGGGAGCAGTAGGAGAAGGGGGTGACAGAGGATGAGATGGCTGGATGGCATCACTGACTCGATGGACGTGAGTCTGGGTGAACTCTTGGAGTTGGTGATGGACAGGGAGGCCTGGCGTGCTGCAATTCATAGGATCACAAAGAGTCGGACACGACTGAGTGACTGAACTGAAACTGAACTGAACTTTCCCTATAAAAAGTGTCACTTGAAAATCTGTTTTTAGAACTGGGGAAAGAGAGGGAAGAAGGAAATAATTCAATGAGTTTTATGCAACTTAAGAGAATGGAAATCCAATGTATGTGAATTTTCAAAGTGTTCTCAGGACACGATTAAGAGTAACTGAGAGAGAAGGGAATTTCTAGGAGCTTCCATCTCAAGTAGGGTAAGTACTTGAAAGTAAAAGTGTTAATCACTCAGTCGTGTCCAACTCTGCAACCCCATGGACTGTGGCTCACCAGGCTCCTCTGTCCATGGAGTTCTCCAGAGGTGGGTAGCCATTCCTTTCTCCGGGGCATCTTCCCAACCCAGGGATTGAACCCAGGTCTCTTGCATCACAGGCAGATTCTTCACCGTCTGAGTCACCAGGGAAGTCCAGGGTAAGTACTGGGAGAATGGCTGAAACTGGCAGCGAGGCTGACCTGACCTGATGGGGTAGTCAGCCCTACAACATCACCATAACAGAGGAAACATCATTCTTATAGAGCAAATCCTTTCCCAAAACATGATAGGAAACATCAGCCTAACAGATTTTTCTCACAATGTGGTAGAGGAGGAGAAATATCTCTCACTCTACAGCTCAATTAAAGCAGTTCCTTCAAATTGAAACTCTTCATCAAAACAAACCTGTGTGCTGGATGTCTTATTCTAATGTTATGTTTAAATCAATAGGCAAACATAAACGATTTCATGCAGGAAGCTACATTCTTCAGACTCTTGTCATTCACCACTTGATGGCGGGGGATGGATGGTGACCAGGAGAAACAGTGTATTTTTAAATGCTTGTGATACTTTTGCGGTGATCTTTCTACAATCTCAGTTTTTCAAAGTACTGTCTTTCAGAAGGCAACATCTTATGGGATTGGGCCAAACCCATAGCCTTAGGTAACAATGAAATGACAGCCATCACTCAAATGCTTCACAAGTTATAATCAGTACAGAAGTTAAATAATATATCAAAAGACTCTGTCTCTTCATGATTACAAAACTAGAAGAGAGAAACTTTCTCAGTATTCGTAATATCATAGGTATGATAAGTCTAAACCTGCCATCAAAATATGTCCAGCTGCTCTTTCACCCCAACTTGATGTTTTTCTGATTTCTCTTCTAAAGTGGAGTATGGAAGCTTTGTAATTGGTGCTGGGATTTTTTTTTTCCCCCCAATGTTTTCTTGCCAAGGATATCATTATGAGATTCTGCAGTAACAAGCATTCTTCGGTTCAAATTTATATCAATTAGTTTAGGACAGTAATTCAATTGGATGGCCCACTGGATTTTGAAAGACTCACGACCATGTCAGAGTGACGACCTTTTTCCTTCTCTCTCAGCCAAAAGCAATTTTTTAACAAGGAGCCCTGGAAAGAAATGCTGGTTTAATAATTAGTTATTGATCATGGCCAACGCCATGGTGAACACCATTGGATTAGTCAGAGACCAGGAAATCAGGACATGGGAGTTTTCCTTGTCAAGATTAGGAGGGGAGGGAAAAAAGCAAAGAACTGACAGAATAAGAGATCAAACACCACTTAATTAGATATGCTTTCATCATTGCTATTCTTTTCACTTTTAAAACTAGAAGGAAAATCTGTAATTTGGATAAATTCAATACTGAACCATCTAAAAGAGCTATATTAATCTAAAACAATTTAATAGTATATCTCCATTTAAAAACCCTGTAAAAGACAAGATCTGAGTTAAGCAGACCTGGAGACCACTAAAACTGCTTTGAAAACAATGCCGTGCAAAGTTATTTTGATAAATTAACCCTGCTTTGGCCAGCATTTTTGCCTGGCTAAGATACCATTAACCTTCATGCCCTGAAATGCCCATTAGAAACAATTTGGAAACATGCATAAGAAGACCATAACAATTACAGACCGTAGCTTTAAAAGTATAATTGACTTTTCTGAGCACTAATTTAGGCATCACTTTAGGGCTGCGTAAAACTCTCTACATATGAGCCACTTAATGGAAGGAGAAACATAAAAGAATGATCTTATTGTACTTTGAGGGGGAAAAGAATATTTCCATTAGTGGTACAATTTCTTCCTAGAATAGGGAAAAAAAAATCACTGAAAATGCCGAGTGTGGTGACAGTGAAGTCATAACTTCAAGCTAGTTTGAAGGTGGATAGGTCCAGTCTTCATGGCTGACATGCAAGAGTGATGGTCCTTTTATGTTTGAAGTTGAAACCAACCTGATCCATGATAAAGTAGCTATGGTATAAACAGACTATTTAAAGTAACATTGCTTTAAAGATGAATGTGTGGATACAGAACAAATAAATAAATCACTCAACTCTAGCTCTAGGCCCTAGGGTTTTATCTTTTTGGACATTACCATTTCTCCAGGAAAAGACAGCAAATTTCTACCAATTTTGCATCCAATTTCCAGTAATTATTATGGTTCCAGGGAGAAGAATCACCCTCAAATGTTGGAGCTAGTTTGGGTCAATATAAGAAAGAAATTAGATGTAAGAAACATTTAGCCTGTTATCACACAATGTCCCAAGTTTCAGTTGCTTCCTCATTATTTACAAAAGATTCTCAAAACAGATCGGGATAATAATCCGACTGAGATGTCAAAGTGGAGAGCTTATATCTGAGATTCTTCGCAGGCTACTTCAAGATATCTCCTGGTTTCTAGCTGATTTCAGATTCTCTGACATGAGAACTGTTCTTCTCTTGATGTACGGTCGTATCCTGGAATCCTTCTCAGAAAGTGAAGCAACCACAGTGATCAAGTTTACCACCCCTCTTTTTTATGTCAACCTGCCAGTATGGATGAAAAGAAACCATTGACTGTTAAAAAGCTGATATCTATGGCTACATATATGTTAATTATATGTTTCTCAAGATGCAATAGCACTGCACTTTTTGTGCATGTGGAAGAGATTTTTTTTTTTTTTTAAAAAGAGTTCTTTTTATTGTTGTAAATAACAGCCATAAGTGAAGAGCTGTGGGTTTCAAATAAAGTGTTATCGTCTTGGCTGGATCTTTAATGAGCTGGCTAACCTTGGACACCACACATAAACTCTGTTCTTTGTTCTCATCTATAAAATGAACATGGTGTCTAAATCCTCACTATGTATGCTGTGATTCATGGACCAGTAGCACTGGCATCACCTGAGAGCTTGTTAGAAATGCAGAAACTCAGACTCCTTATCAGAACAACTGAATCAAAATCTGCATTTTAACAAGACCTACAGGAGATAAGCTCAGACCTAAAAAAACTTCAAGGGACTTCCCTGGTGGTCTAGCAGTTAGGAATCTGCCTTGCAATGAAGCAGACACGGGGTTCCATCCATGGTCAAGAACTAAGATCCTACCTGCCACGGAGCAGCTAAGCCCAGGCAAGGCAAGTACTGAAGCCCACGAGCTCTGGAGCTCACATGGCACAGCTAGAGAGCCCTCACATGATGCAGAGAAGATCCCACGTGATGCAGGGAAGATCCCACGTGATGCAGAGAAGATCCCACGTGATGCAGAGAAGATCCCACGTGATGCAGGGAAGATCCCACGTGATGCAGAGAAGATCCCACGTGATGCAGAGAAGATCCCACGTGATGCAGAGAATGTGTGTGTGTCCACAACTAAGACCCAACACAGCTAAATAAATACCTACACAGATATCTTAGAAGATAATAAGAAACAGGAGAGAGTTGAAACATCACTTCAACTCTATTCTAGGGTGGAAAGGGAAAGACAAGCTGCTTCAACTTAAAAAGGCAGTCCAGATGGATATCTTAATTAACTCCGTGGTAGGAATCCTTTCTCCCCTGGAGAAGGAATGTGCTACCTACTCCAGTATTCTGGGGCTTCCCTGGTGGCTCAGATGGTAGAGAATCCACCTGCAATGAGGGAGACCTGGGTTCCATCCCTGGGTCGGGAAGATCCCCTGGAGGAAGGCATGGCAACCCACTCTACTATTCTGGCCTGGAGCATCCCCATGGACAGAGGAGCCTGGTGGGCTGCAGTCTGTGGGGTGGGCAAGAGTTGGACACGACTGAGCGGCTAGGCGCAGAACAGCACACAGGGACCCTCTCAGGACATAAACGTGTCGAATCATTATCTGTGCATTTTAAACATGTCACAGTTTTATTTGTCAATTACACCTCGACAAAACTGATAGTGTATTTGAAATGAGCAATAAAAATACAATAGAAACACAGCCAACACGTCTGTATCTTTGTGTGTGCTTGTGTGTGTGTGTTCACTGTCCAGCGTTTAGCTTCTGTACCTCACGGATGCCCTGAGCTTGTAGGACACAGGTTTTGCTGAAAACGAAAAAGAAAGTGAAAGTCATTCAGTCGATCCAACAGTCTGCGACCCCATGGGCTATACAGTCCATAGAATTCTCTAGACCAGAATACTGGAGTGGGTAGCCTTTTCCTTCTCCAGGGTAGCTTCCCAACTCAGGTACCGAACCCAGGTCTCCCGCATTGCAGGCAGATTCTTTACCAACTGAGCCACCAGGGAACATGCTGTCAAATGCCTGAGATGGACCAAAATGCGATGAGGACCCTAGTTCTGCGCTGTCATTGGTCAGACTCAATGTTTTCCAAAGGGTCAAGGTGCCAAGAATTGAAACCTCTTTACCACGCGAGCTCATTCAAACTAGGGAAGTACAAGAAATAAATACCTTATCTGTCTTTTCCTTCCAGCGTCACCTGATCTTTCAAGTCTGTCTTTAGTAGCCCTATGCCAAGCTGACAGCTCCCCCACCTCCACGTGGGGATTGGTGGGGACAGACGCCCCACCCCGTGGAAGATTCACTTACGGTAGCTGCTGGGGTGCAAGCCGAGAATGAACAATAGAAGCCTGTCAAGCCCGACAGCCAGCCCTGGATGTATGAGCGCCGAGCTGACAGCAAGGGCCTCAGAGGGTAAACTGCTTTGCTGGAACTAATTAAACAGATGAAATTATTACATGAATATGCAGATGTTGTTTACATTTTACCATATGGTATTATTTCAGGTAATAACTCGCAGGAGAATCCCTTCCTCTCATCAAGAGGAAATGGGTTGAAAAGAAGGCCCCCCGTGTCACCTTTCAGTTGCTAGGCAGACACTGATAACACAGGTCTCCTCTTTGAGTCGTGGGCAGATTTCACCCTGGATCCCGCAGCACAACAGGATGGCACTGGGGCTCATCTCTGGAAGGAATAGGGGAGTGTTTGTGTGTGTGTGTGTGTGTGTGTGTGTGTGTGTGTGTGTGTGTGTGTTTTGGGGGGAACAGGGCTGTTTTAGCTGAACTGAAATGGCTACAGCTGCTAGAAAATCTGCCCTGGGGTAGAAGGGCATCCGGCAATGGATGTTGTCTGCATGTTGCAAGGAAAAGCCAACAGACTTGCCACTGCAATGGGCGTTTCCTCCAAGACTTGGGAGTGTGTAAATCAGGGCGACTGATTTGTCAACTGACACATCAGACCCAAACCTTTCAAACAAGGATCAAATACTCCAGTGGTGCCACTGTCAGAGGAGACAGGGCAGTGAAGGCAAGGAGGTTACACATTAAAGGGGAAAACAGGGCAGAGACTATTCAGCCAACAGAGGTCATTCTCCTCCCCGCTTGACCCCCACTTCCTCCTCTTCCTCCCATGCCTCTGTTAATGCATCAAGCCATGTGGCCAGTTTCACTTCAGTTTCTTCTCCCACATGACCCACATCCAACTCAACACAAAGGCTGTAGATTTCACCTCCAAAAGGGTCCTCCGTGTCCACCTGCTGCTTCATCCCCAACTGCTTGCCCAGATCTTTGGCATGAACTGTGGTAGCAGGCTTTGCATGGGTCTTCTCTCACTCTGCCATATTCAGTCCACTGCTCACCCCACTGCCAGAATTATTTCTGAAAGCCAAATCTGGTCTGGCTTCTCCCTGGCTTAAAAATAGTCAACTGCTTACTTGTCTCTGGTTTTAGTCTCAGGCCAAACTCACCAACCTGCTCTACAAGGCTATTCCTAAGATATATTCTGCTGCTGCTGCTGCTGCTGCTGCTGCTAAGTTGCTTCAGTCATGTCTGACTCTGTGCGACCCCATAGACGGCAGCCCACCAGGCTCTCCCGTCCCTGGGATTCTCCAGGCAAGAACACTGGAGTGGGTTGCCATTTCCTTCTCCAATGCATGAAAGTGCAAAGTGAAAGTGAAGTCACTCGGTCACGTCCGACTCTTAGCAACCCCATGGGCTGCAGCCTACCAGGCTCCTACATCCATGGGATTCTCCAGGCAAGAGTATTGGAGTGGGATGCCACTGCTATTCTACCCATTCTGAAATGATTCCAATTTTCCCTGGAAGCTGCGTCCTGGACTGTCCCCCTTACCTGGAATGTTGCCCTACTTTCTCTTATTAACTAACAGTGAGTCATGATGCTACATTTGCATTGGGATCTGTTGTAATGATTGTTTTGTTTTTGTTTTTGTTTTTGTTTTTTTCAGGAAAAGAAGCCTCTCATCTGTTCCCCCTAAAACCCTGCACTATTGACTTCTTAGATATAATCGGGCCAAAAGAGCTTTCTCTGAATTCATCCACCTTTCTCCATGCTCATGTCAAACATATGCAAACATATATATATATATATACACACACACAAATATGAAGTCTTTATTTTTTACAGACCCGGGATTCCATTATTCATGCTACCCTGCAACTAGCGCTTGTCAGTTTACCATGTCATGAACATGATCTAGATCAAAAGAAACAGAACACATTCTTTCCAATGCTGCAAAATATTCCCTCCTGCACATATACCATCATTTACTGCAGTATTTCGTTTTTACTAAATATTCACGATTTTTCTTTTGTTTTTTCTTTCCTTGCTTTTATTTTTTCTTTCTTAGCAAGTAAAAATTAAGCTATTACAAGTTTTCTTGCATGTGAGTCCTTATATACTGATGCCTTTATTTCAAAAGTATAGGCTTCCCAAAGGGGGGATCCTGAGTCTAAAGGCACATGCACTTTCAAATGTATAGATATTTCTAGATTGTTCCCCAGAAAGGTCGTAACAATCTATACTTCTATCAGCAATAAATGATATCATTTGCCCACATCCTTCATCACTGTTGTTCATTTGCTAAGTCAAGGCTGACTCTGCCCCTGTGGACTGCAGCACACCAGGCTTACCTGTCCTTCACTATCTCCTGGAGTTTGCTTGAATTCATGTCCACTGATTGAGTTAGCGATGCTATCCAACTGTCTCATCCTCCGTTGCTCCCCACTCTCCATATACTCAATCTTTCCCAGCAGCAGGGTCTTTTCCAATGAGTCAGCTCTTCACCTCATGTGATCAAAGTATTGGAGCTTCAGCTTCAGCAACAGTCCTTCCAATGAATATTTAGGGTTGATTTCCTTTAGGGTTGACTGGTTTGATCTCCTTGCTGTCCAAGGGACTCTCAAGAGAGTCTTCTCCAGCACCACAATTTGAAAGCAGCAATTCGTGGGCGCTTAGCCTTCTTTATGGACCAGCTCTCACATCTGTACATGACTACTGGAAAAACCACAGCTTTGACTATATGAACCTTTGTCAGAAAAGTGAAGGCTCTACTTTTTAATACACTGTCTAGGTTTTCATGGCTTCCAAGGAGCAAGTGTCTGTTAAGGTCATGGGTGCAGTAACCGTCCTCAGTGATTTTAGAGCCCAAGAAAATAAAATCTGTCACTGCTTCCTCTTTTCCCCCCTTCTATTTGGCATGAAGTGATGGGATCGGATGCTGTGATCTTTGTTTTATGAATGCTGAGGGTTGTTTTGGGGTGTTTTTTTTGGTAAGTTTTTTAATTTAATATAATCTTCTGGATATTAAAATATACCATCATACCATGGCCAAGATTTGTCTCTCTTTTCTCAATGTTTAGAATAATTTTTTTTATCTTAGTAAATTCATATGAACTTCTAAACATTCTTTTTGAAATTAATTTATTTATTATATTTGGAGGCTAACTACAATATTGTGGTGGTTTTTGCCATACACTGACATGAATCAGCCATGAGTGTACATGTGTCCCCCTGCCCCTAACCCCACTCCCGCCTCCCTCCCCATTCCATTCCCTTGGGCTGTCCCAGTATGGCAGCTTTGAGTGCCCTGTTTCAGACATCAAACTTGGACTGGTCATCTGTTTCACGTATGGTAATACACACGTTTCAGTGTTTTTCCCTCAAATCATCCCACCCTCGCCTTTTCCCACAGAGTCCAAAGTCTCTTCTTTATATCTGAGTCTCTTTTGCTGTCTCATATATAGGGTTATCACTGCCATCTTTCTAAATTCCATATATATGTGTTAATATACTGTATTGGTGCTTTTCTTTCTGACTTAACTTCACTCTGCGTAGGAAGCTCCAGTTTCAGCCACCTCATTAGAACAGACTCAAATGCATTCTTTTTAAGAGCTGGATAATATTCCATTGCGTATATGCACCACAACTTTCCTATCCATGGACATCTAGGTAGCTTCCATGTCCTAGCACTTCCAGGTCCCAGTGATGCAATGAACACTGGGGTACATGTGTGTCATTCAGTTCTGGTTTCCTCACTGTGTATGCCCAGAAGTGGGATTGCTGGGTCATATGGGAATTCTATTTTCAGTTTTGTAAGGACTCTCCACACCATTCTCCATAGTGGCTGTACTAGTTTGCATTCCCAGAAACAGTGTAAGAGGGTTCCCTTCTCTCCACTCCCCTCCAGCATTTCTTGTTTGTAGACTTTTTGATACCAGCCTGAATGCTGAGTTTTAAGCCAGCTTTTGTGCTTTCCTCTTTCACCTTCATCAAGAGGCTCTTTAGTTCCTCTTCACTTTCTGCCTTCAGAGTTGTACCATCTGCATATCTAAGGTTGTTGATATTTCTCCCGGCAATCTTGACTCCAGCTTGTGATTCATCCAGCCCAGGATTTCAGATGAGGTACTCTGCATAAAAGGTAAATAAGCAGGGTGACAATATTCAGCCTTGATGTACCCCTTTCCCAGTTTTGAACCAGTCTGTTGTTCCATGTCTGGTTCTATGTTGCTTCTTGACCCACATACAGGTTTTTCAGGAGGCTGGTAGGGTGGTCTGGTATGCCCATCTCTGAAAGTTTTTTCCACAGTTTGTTGTGGTCCACACAGCCAAAGGCTTTAGCACAGTCAATGAAATGTAAGTGTTTTCCTGTAATGCCCTTGCTTTCTCTAAGACTCAGTGAACGTTGGCTATTTGATCTTTGGTTCCTCTGCCTTTCTAAATCCATCTTCTACATCTGGGACGTCTTAGTCCACATACTTCTGAAGCCTAGTTTGAAGGGTTATGAGCATTACCTTGCCACCAGGGAAGTTATTACCTTGCTAGCACGTGAAAAGAGCACAATTATAGAGTAGTTTGAACATTCTTTGGCTTTGCCCCTCTTTGAGTTTGTAATAAAAACTGACCTTTTCCAGTCCTGTTAGCCCCTGCTGAGTTGCCCAAATTTACTGGCATATTGAGTGCAACATTATGACAGCCTCATCTTTTAGGATTTGAGATAGCTCAGCTGGAATTCCATCACCTCCACTAGCTTTGTTCGTAGTGATGCTGGCTAAGGCCCACTTGACTTCACACTCCAGGACTGCTGGCTCTAGGTGAGTGATGTTATACAGGTCGTTAAGACCTTTTTTGTATAGTCCTTCATAATATTATACTTTGCTACTTTTTAATGTTATTTTTATTGTTGTTTTCATTTTGCCAGTAAAAAGGATAAAAATATTGTTTTATTTTGATTTGTAGCTTCTTCAATAGTGAGATGAGTTCAGCATCTTTTACTGTTTATTGTCAGTCAGGATTTCCTCTTCCTTGAGCTTTGTGCTCATATCAATTTCTCATCTTTATATTTTTGTCTCTCATAAGATTTTAGGATTTGTAAACTAACTCTTTGTCTGTCATATGTATTACAAATATATCTTCCCAGGCTATCTCTGTTGTCTTTAGAGCTGCTTGATTCCTTATGTCTCCTAAGAAGGCCTTTTCCCATGCTAAGGTTATTCAACTCTTCACTGAATGTCTAATTAGTACTTAGACATTTTTATACTTCCTTTCTCTTTTGGAATATTTTCTGGCAAGTTTCAATATTTATTTTTCCATGTGAACTTCAAATTCCTTCTGTCACATGCCTGACTCATCAGCAGGAAAACTGATTAGAGCTCTAATTATAACTATATCAAATTTAGATGCTGACTTGAGAATGTTTGAAATTCTATGATATTGCATAATAAAAATATTCCCCACTATTCTCTCCCTGCTTTTGACCTTCAATAAGATTTTGAAATTTTCTTCACATAAGTACTATGATTTCTTGTTAAAGTTTTTCTTGGAATTGTACTTTCTGTTTTATTATTTTTAACCATTTTTGTCTTCCCACAGTCATCTAATGATTACTATAATTGAGAATGTATGAATATTAATCCATATTACTTTATTAATTTTCATTATTCATATCATCTTATTAATTCTAGATGTTAATAGCTAGGTTTTAGTGGCTTCTCTCAGGTTTACCAAGGATGCAATCATATCTTTTTCTAAAGCATAAATTTATCTCTTCTTTTTCAGTGAGTAACTCAATTTTCTTCATTTTCTTGCTTTATCGCATTAGCTAAAACCTAGAAAAGAATGGTAACTAATAACGCATGCATGCTCAGTTGCTCAGTCATGTCTGACTCTTTGTGATCCTTTGTACTATAGCCCATCAGGCTCCTCTGCCCATGAAATTTTTCAGGCAAGAATACCAGAGTGGTTTTCCATTTCCTACTCCAGGGGATCATCCCAATCCAGGGATCAAACCACCATCTCCTGATTCTCTGCTGTTGCACGTAGATTCTTTACCACTTAGCCACTGAGAAGGCCCTAAATAATGATAGTAATAGAGTAATGCATTGTATCTGAATCTAATAAAATGTTTTCAGTATTTTACCATTTAATATAATGTTTATGTTGCTTTTAATATAAACATTTTTATCATATTTGAATATATTTTCACAAAGATTTTATTAGTAATAGCTTCTGAATTTAAAAAAAATGCCTTTTGGGTGTCCATTGATTGAATAAAATATTTGCTGATATAATTAATTTTGATAGTAAAAGTCCAAATGTTGAATCTCTTTAAAAATTCTGTTAGTATATTATTCTTTTAATATTTGCCAAACTTAATTTGTTAATACCTTTTTAAGTTGAGTTTTAACAAAATTGCACTGTCTTGTCAGGTTTTGAAATTAAGGCTCTTCAAGTTTTATAACTTGAATTGAGAAACTTTGGTGTGTATTGATCCAAAGCACTGCGCTTCAAAGCACGACTTTTAGCCCCGTAGCATTGACCTTGCCTGAGCAGTTAAAACTGCAAAATTGCTTGCTTCCCCAGACCCACTAAATTAAAATCTGCAGTTTGACAAGATCCTTAGGTGATTAGTGTGTACATTAAAATTTGAAGAGCACTGGTATAAATAACACAGTGGCTACCCACTCTTTAAAATTCACATCACACTTAGCCAAAAGAGCTGTCTGGTTGGGACATCTATTTAAAAATGATAGATCACTGATTAGCTTCCCAAATTTTCCTTAGGATATCTGTTCTATCATTTTTCTACTTCTTGAGCCAAATTTGAATGTTATATTTTGCTAGGCCATCTTGTTTCATCTCATGAATACCTTAGGGTCTCAGCAGAGATACACTAGTCTCCAAGGAAACCCTCCCAGCACCTGCAGCCCTATCTCTTTGCCCATACTCCCTGCTTGTTCAGCACTCTCCTCTTCATTTGTCATCATACGTGTATTTTATTGTTATGTCTACTTTAGCTACCTTTTCCATCTAGTAGACTATCAAATCCAGAAAGAAATTTATGATAGCTATCTTATCTCCCTTGTTCATTTTGGTATGACTGGCATCAAACAAAGTCTCTGACATACAGTAGGCATTTAAGAAATACGCTGAATGACAACCGGAGGCATGGGTGGATCAATGGATGAATCGCTTGGAAAGTTGATATTCTTAAAAGGTAGTGACTGAATTATCTTTGTGTCCCTTGCACATTTCATAATGCCCAGCATCTTGTATACTTCCTAACCCATGATGACCACTTGAATTACCTTTTAAAAGACGTATTGCTTTGTAAACTACAAAGTGATATAATGATGGTGCTTGGGATAGAAAAACAAATGAAAAAGACACTGTTTCAGAGAAGCTTACAATGTGGTCACTTATTTTGTTTTAACTTGCTTAGTTATATAGTTTAGGGAATTTTGGAACTCTCCTTATGGTCTCAACTTTCATACATACTTGTGAAAATCCTCGGGGGCAGAAAATCAGCATGTAAATGTTAGGTTTCATTTCAGAATCAGTCAAAAATAATTTACTGACAGGACCAGAAAATAAGAACTTGATAGTCAAACTTGACAGAAACAATTTCAAGTTTAAAAAAATCTAATGCAAATAAGGCATAACAAAGCCAACTCTCTAATGGCATACCATAGGCAGTGCTGAAAAATTATTGTCCTGACCATGTTGAAGGATGGAGTGAGTGCCCTGGAGTGGACCCTGGAGAGGCAGGCATTGAGGTCCCAGTTTCTGTATTGGAACATCATCTCATTTATTCTTTCTAGGCACTCCCCAGTCCAAGGATAGATTGTTTCCAAATGGTGGTTTTAAAATTGTTTGTAATTCATAATATTGCTTCTATGGGGGATGTATTGGGATCCCAGGACATACCACAGGAAGCAATTGGGTGCATATGTAATGGAATCATGATGCTGAGAAGATGGACCACATAGTGCATCTGCGGATCTGTTTTCTGATCCTGTGGGGATCCCTGAACAAATATGGAAATAGACACTTGTATAGGTCAGAGTTTTCCAGAGAAACAAACTACTAGGATTTGTGTGTGTGTGTGTGTGTGTGTGTGTATTTCTTTAAGAACTAGTTTATAGAACTGTTAGGCTGGCAACTATGATATCCCAAATGCAAGACAGTAGGCTAAATTCTCAGGCAAGCATTGATGTTATGGCCCTGAGTCTAAAATCTGTATTCAGACCAGCAAACTGGCGCCTCAAGCACATTTGGGGTAGAATTCCTTCTTCTCCTGGAAACCTCAGACTTTGCTCTTGAGGCCTTAAAACCACTCAGTGAGTCCCACCCACGGTATAGAGGGCAGTCTTCTTGACACTGTGCCAGCTGATTATGGACGTTAGTCACTTTTGCAATATACTTGCACAGCAACATTGACACTTCACAGTGAGGTCTGACAGAACACAACAAAAGTCTGTAAAGTAATTATCCTTCAATACAAAAGTAGATTAAAAAAAAAACTTGACCAAACCTCTAGGCACCACAGCCCAGCCAAGCTGACAAGTAAAATTAAAACCCCACACAGAGCTGGTCACCTGTCCCACTTCACAACCACTGCCCGCCATCCATTGGCTTTGTGTTACTCCAAGCCTTCCTCACACACTCCCGATTCAAACTCTCCTGTCTCCCTTGATCTTTACCCACCGCGCCTAAAAAACAATCTTTTTTTTTTTTTTCAAAACTCAAAAGTTACCAAAAAAAAAGCAACATGAATGGACTTGGAGAGCATGATGCAAAGTGAAATAAGTTGGAGGAAGAAATAAAAATGCTATCCATCACTTGTACACGGGATCTAAAAATTAAAACAAACTAGTGAATGTAACAAAAAGGCAGACTAACAGATATAGAGAGCGAACTAGTGGTTACCGCTGGTGGGGAATGGACAATATAGAGGTGAGGAATTGAAGCAAAAGGTTCATGCTGTTGGATGTAAAATAAGCTATCAGGATAGATTTTACAACACAGGGAATATAGCCAATATGTATAATAACTATAATTGGAGTACAGTCTTAAAATATGTGAATCTTTTTTTGTCTGTTTCTTTTTTTTAATTTTTATTTTTACTTTATTTTACTTTTCAATACTGTATTGGTTTTGGCATACATTGACATGAATCCACCACGGGTGTATATGAGCTCCCAAACATGAACCCCCCTCCCACTTCCCACCCCACATCATCCCTCCGGATCATCCCCGTGCACCAGCCCCAAGCATCCTGCATCCTGCATCGAACATAGACTGGCGATTCGTTTCTTACATGATGGTATACATGTTTCAATGCCATTCTCCCAAATCATCCCACCCTCTCCCTCCCCTTCAGAGTCCACAAGTCCGCTCTACACATCTGTGTCTCTTTTGCTGTCTTGCATACAGGGTCATCATTATATTGTACACTTGTAGCATATGATACTGCCTAGCAACTGTATTTCAATAAAAAATAAAATTAAGGAAAAGGACTTCAGGGGTTGAAAAGAATCACAGCCAGTCACACAGCGCCCAACCCAGCTCATCACTGGGCAGCCCTCGCCCCACGGGAGCAGCCCCAGTGTTGCTAGATTTTTTTCACTTTTTCAAGAAAAGCAAGCATTCCAGATTTTTATGTAAACACATTTTTACAGGAACACTCTGCTGGCTGCTCCCCTAAGATTTTTTCCTTGCTTTCTCTTTCTTTCTTGTAACTCTGAGTTCTCACATCATTGAACAGTTCAGCGTCTCCACAGTGTGACTCAGCCAGCCCCAGCAGGAAGTCATGGCAGGGGCGGGGGAGGAGAAAAATGGGAAGGGACTTATTCCTACGGCTCACTGGTCCAAAGCCAGGTAATTTCTACATTAAAGTTTTTTGTTTTTTGTTTTTTTTGCAAAGTGCTTCCCCGGTATCAGGGTCTCGTGAGCTTCGCCATGCACATGGGGTTCGTAATTCAGGCTTTTTTAAAGTAAAATCTTATTCAAGTTGCAAATCTGCTGAGAACTTTAGGAGGCACTCAGTTCCTCTGGGACCAGTGATGACAGCTTCTGCAGAACAGGACACAGGGCACATCACACACAAGGTCTCAGAAAAATCACACCATCCTTATGGACCAGCTTCCAAAAGAAGGGCAGAGAAAGCAGTCATCATCCACTTATTAGTTAGTAATTTCTACAGGCAGAAGTGTTTCCAGATCATTTTTTTTCTGAAGAAAATACCCAGACCATGAAGGATGGAAAGGGTTTTAAGGATTCTGGAGGGAGGGGGAGTGGGGTCCGGCCCATCCACCCACTGTGGTCTGACATCGAACCTATGAGCGAGGTCTAAGCTGGTACTGACTTCCCTTCAGATTGGTAAGGTACACTTGAGTGCCCTGTAAAACATGCAGACCCCCAGGCCTCAATCCAGAGACTCCCATCCAATACATGAGGTGACCTAAAGAGAAAGTTTCAAGCACGGTGTCCTCAGAGAAGGAAAGTAATATATTTGGGGAACTGTTGAAGTGAGGTTCCTTCTAAGCTGGAGATTCTACTTCAGTAGCAATAAATGTTGCCATGCTAAGTCACTTCAGTCGTGTCCGACTCTGTGCGACCCCATAGACGGCAGCCCACCAGGCTCCCCCGTCCCTGGGATTTTCCAGGCAAGAAAACTGGAGTGGGTTGCCATTTCCTTCTCCAATGCATGAAAGTGAAAAGTGAAAGTGAAGTCGCTCAGTCGTGTCCGACTCTTGGCGACCCCACGGACTGCAGCCTACCAGGCTCCTCCATCCATGGGATTTTCCAGGCAAGAGTACTGGAGTGGGGTGCCATTGCCTTCTCTGAGCAATAAATGTTATTTGGCAGTTTATCTGTGCTGTGCTATGCTTAGTCTCTCTGTCATGGACATGACTGAGTGACTCTTTGTGACCCCATGGGCTGTAGCCCACCAAGTTCCTCTGTCCATGGGATTCTCCTCCACGCAAGAATACTGGAGTGAGTTGCCATGCATTCCTCCAGGGGATCTTTCCAACCCAGGAATTGAACCCAGGTCTCCTACACTGCAGACAGATTCTTTACCAGCTGAGCCACCAGGGAAGCCCAGGAATACTGAAGTGGGTAGCCTATCCCTTCTCCAGGGGATCTGCCTGACCCAGGAATCAAACCGGGGTCTCCTGCACTGCAGGCAGATTCTTTGCCAGCTGAGCCTCCAGGGAAGCAGTTCAGCTAGGAGTCATTGAAAAAAAAAAAAAAGGCGGGCTTCCCAGGTGGCGCTAGTGGTAAAGAATCTGCCTGCCAACGCAGGAGATGCAAGAGACACAGGTTCAATCTCTGGGCTGGGAAGATCTCCTGGAAAGGGAGTTTAGCATCCTGAACACTCCAGTGTTCTTGCTTGAAGAATCCCACGGACAGAGGAGCCTGGCAGGCTAGAGTCCATGGGATCCCAAAAAGTCAGACACACCTGAGAGACTGAACACACACACCAAACACCCCACTATGCAAAAGTGAAAGTTTTTAACTTAGATGGATCCAGTTGTCTTCTCTTCATTGAGAGGCCAAGGATGGATTTCCATAACAACTGGATTTCATGCCTTCTGTTCATTCTTCTGTGGGATTTTGAACACTTTTATAGGGTATTGTGATGGGAAATTTTGCCCTGCAATAGCCGATTATCCATAGTATGTCTGTGCAGTGGTCAAGCAGAGAAGTTCACACACTGTTGCTTATCACTTTTCACACACCTAAATTCATTTTCCAAAGAATGGAGAAAGACTCACCAGGCCTTAAAATAAAACTGGTGAGGCAGTGTTTCAGGAGGATTTGCATTTAATCCCAACTCTTCGTAGATAAGTGATTAAAACCCACGCTGGCCTTTATTTGCTACTTTAGATAAACAACCACAGACATACCTACCAGGGGTTCAGCTGTTAGTGTAAATGAAGAAGAGCATTGTGTCTGCCTTTGAGGGATTTTTTATGTACCTGGCAGTCAAACACAGTGTTCTCTGCAATAACTCTAGGGAATCTGTTTATTTACTATCTCAGAAACTCTTCACTGCACACGCTACAAAAGGACCATTCATTGGCTCATCTGCAAGGGTATATCAAACTAAAGACCCTAAAATCCTGCTGAAACAAGAGCCTTGGCTTTTTTTTATTGGAAAGAAGAGTATTTGAGGCAACTAAGATTAGCAACTTACTCTATCTAGAAGCTATCGTTTTTTTCCCAGGTCCTTCTGAAAGTTGACACATTGCATGCCTGATGCAATAATTTATTAGATAACAGGCCCTTTTCTATTTCTCATCTGCAGGGACTTATAAAAATGCCATTTTCAGGCACTGAAATTGGAGAATAAGGGGGAAAGCCTTGTTAATGCTTTCTGTTTTTCAAAAAAGTCTTCATGCAGAGAGTCTCAACCTGAAGCATATTGGAATCATCTAGAATGCTTTTTTAAAAAATGTGAATAGTTCAGCCCATCCCAGCCTGTGAAAACAAATTATCCGGGTCTGACTGGATCATTCAAACCTCCCCGAGGTGAGCCTAGGGCAGCAGTGGCTAAAAGTCACCAGCAGCCTATACAAGGGAAGTCAGACAGAGGGGTTGCCTTGCAGGTGAGACGACTTTTGAGAAGATGCACTTTTGGTAGGTGCCGCAATATCTAGAAACCTGAACCAGGCTCCTGGCAACACTTCACATCAAATTCTGTGCCCTACAGAAGTGGCAGAGTGAAGTTCCACTAACAAGAGTAGACAGGAAGGGGTCATTCTAAGCAAACAAGGGCACTTTTATTTAAAGTATGTTAGTTCTATGAATCACTTTGAAATGTAAGAATCTACGGGGTTAGTCTGAATCCGGGGCAGGGAGGAGAGTCTAAGCAGAATCTCAGTAAAGTGGAGCAAATGCTATATCGTCCTCTTCTCCAAACAGTGACTCCTCTCACCAACCCCATATACTCACGTTTATCCTAGGAGGCAGGATGGAGCAAGCAGAAGCATCAGTTGTGTACAACTGGGCTGGTCACTGAGAAAGCGCTCCCCCTTTGTTCTCTCTACAAGTGTTTGCAACTGGTTGTCTGGATCACCTATTAAGCATCAGGTTGGAGGAACGGTCTTACCAAGGGAAAAGGGCCAACTTAGAACCAAAGAACCCAGGTGGGTTTGTGCTAGCTCGGCACTTGGACATAGTGTCAAAAAGCTAGTGAGTCTCCCTCTCTCTTTCCACGCAGCTTTAGGTAAAATTTGGAGGGGGTGATGATGGCAGCCGAGCAAGAATTAAAAATGACACCTGATAATGACAACTAAAAACAACAATAAGCCACCTTGGCGTACCAATATCTTAATATCTCCTGGAGAACTCGGGCTGCAATGAAAATCCCTTCCCTTCCTTCAACTCCAAATCAAAGCCGCCTTCGGTTTCCAAGGGAATCTGATCCCAGCAGAGAGTCACATTTCCCCCCTAAGTAGAATTATGACAAATTTTGTTTGGAAGTTCTCAAGATTTTTCATTTTGTTTAGTCTTATATTCTGAACAGAATAAATTATAAATTCTCTGAAAATCTCCAGATATTTGTAAACTGAAAGTCAAAGAGATGACTGAACTATTTGTGCCTCTCCAGAACCCAAGCTCACTCTTCCAAGTCCCAGTTCTAATTTCCTCAAAGATCTTTGTAAGCAGCAAATGTTGGCAACTTGTGCCCATAGGCTTCCCAGTTGGTGCAGAGGTAAAGAATCCGCCTGTCAATGCAGGAGACGCAGGAGATGTGGGGAAGGAAATGGCAACCCACTCCAGCATTCTTGCCTGGGAAATCCCATGGACAGAGGAGCCTGGAGGGCTATAATCCTGGTGAGTCCCAAGGAGTCAGACATGACTGAGCACTCAGACAAGCACTCTAGTGTACAGTAGGGTGACAAAAAATAAGTGTCACATGGCACCTGCCCAAGTCTGAGGCAGGGAGACCAGCTCACAGACAAAAATATCTGGAGGGTGGGGAATGTTTATTACAATAAACATCATCGCGTCTCATATTTACTGTCAATCGACAGGAATCGACTCATTTAATCCTCTCAAAACTGCATGAGGCTATTGTCTCCATTTTCCAGATTCAGAAGCTGAGGTTTAAGTCAAATGTCCAAGGTCATACAATAGTGATAGCTGGGTAACAGATTAAGTGCTTGTGAAAAAAACATCATAGAGGGAGGGAGGAAAATACATAAAGAGATAAAAGGTGAGGGGAGCAATCTAACAGAACCGCAGATAAGATAATGAGGTTGATTCTCCTCTTGGGTGGTAGCTTTGGGAAGTAAGTGGGCTGCTGCCCCACTAGTCATCCTGACTCCCTGTCCTTCCTCAAGGCTCTCTGCCGTCCCCCATTCTCATTAGCTTGGCTGAAGTTGGGGGTGGGAAAGGGGTAACGGAGAGGTTGCCAGCCCTGCTCACACGTGGGACCACAGCTGCACCACCCACGTGCCTCTGGCCAGCGCCTGGTCACTCTGCCCACCTTGTCCCAAGGGGGCTCCCCTTGTCACCAACTCAGTTCTCCCCCGAATAACTGCATGCCCAGCTACAACTGTATTGAGGTGGAAAAGGAGGCTTGTGGATGGATTGGGGTGGACAACTGGCAGTCTCCACCAGAAGAGTAAGGTTGAGACCCCCACCTGACCCTCCAAGCAGCAAGACCAATGTGGACAAATTGGAGCATTCCAGAGGCCCCGGAGAGGGGAGGAGAAAGGGCCAGATGGGAGAGCAGAGAGGACTGATACTCAACATGGGCCAAGCGGGGCTCTAATGCACAGCACAGGAATTACAGTCAACAATACTGTATTATCTGCTTCAAAGTTGCTAAGAGACTGGATCTTAACTGTTCTCACCACAAAAAAAAATTATAATTACATGACATGATAGAGATGTTAACTAAAGCTAAGGAGGCAATTATATTGCATTGTATAAATTTATCAAATCAACAGGTGGTACACCTTAAACGTACCCAGCGTTATAGGTAAATTATATCTCATTAGAAAAAATGGGCCAAGCAGAGTGAGTGGATATTTGCCAAACAAATATAGGAGGTAATGTTCTACCTCCTAACGACGTAAAAACAACGGTTACAGCATGTCAGTGGTAACGACATGAGAAGACATAGAAAGTGTCAGGCATATGGCTTGTAGAGGGAAAAGTAGGTAGTTAAGTAGAGGTGGGACAGGAACTGAAGGGGGCCAAGGATAGCACACGCTGACACCAAGTAGGCACGATTGTGAATGACCTTGGATTTCACGCTAAGGAATCTGCGGGCAGCGTGCAACCGTGACATTTTTTTTACACACCACCCAATGGGCTTGCCTGGTGGCTCATATGGTAAAGAATATGCCTGTAAGGCAGGAGACCTGGGTTTGATCCTTGGGTTGGGAAAACCCCCTGGAGAAGGGAATAGCTACTCACTCCAGTATTCTTGCCTAGAGAGCTCCCTGGACAGAGAAACCTGATGGGCTACAGTCCACGAGGTTGCAAAGAGTTGGACACGACTGAGCAACTAACACACAAGGAGGTAACGTGATTGTCAGATTCTTGGCAGAATCTTGTCAGATTCTCTGAATTTTGAATTATCTCCTGGAGAAAGAAGCCGTAGACCTGCTCTGACCAACCCTTACACAGAGGCTCCTACCCACACAAGAAACTCTAAATGATACTCAGCTGGGATCCCTCTGTGACAAGACTCCCATTCTCCCAGGAAATCTGTATTTCTGTTTTTCTGCAGGAAGAGTTGGAGAAAGTCTCGTCGTAGATGAGAATTCTCTGCTCCCAGAGCGTGATAATACATGCTACTGAAAAGCGTAGAAGTGATGTTGCTAGGGGTTGGGAAAGCCTTCCATATATTTTTGGAGATGACGTTTGCTGACTCTTCTGATTCAGGCTCACTGTGGTGCTTGTTGGAATTCTCTAGGCCAACAACGGCTGACGGTCAGGGAGGTGAACCAAGAGTGCAACACACCAAAGGAAAAATAATAGCCTAAAATGAGAGTCAGCTGAAGTTCAGTCACTGAACGACATAGTGGTTGGAAAAGTGGCAAGGTACACATGAATAGGAGCAGCATGTCCTTGTATGAAACACACTCTGTCATGAAAGGGTCCAGTTCATCTCACAAAGCGTCATAATCTTGGTACCCACGTTAAGGTCCATGCTGGAATGCGTTTCAGCCTCGAGACTGCAGTTGGTGTCTATCCTTTCAGACGTCTCTTAAAATAGAGGTTCTTCATATTTTGCAGGTCATGAATTCTTTTAAATATAGAATAAAAGTTGGGATGAATACACGTGATTTTGTTGAATCCTTTGGAAATGAGGTCCATAGTCACTAATAAAGAGCTTCACTCTTTTTTTCTTAATTGAAGTATAGCGAATTTACAATATTGTGTTAGTTTCTGATATACAGCAACATGATTCAGTTTTACATATATATGTATATATTTTTCATACTCTTTTCTGTTATGGTTTATTACAAGATACTGACTATCCTTCCCTGTGCTATATAGTAGATCCTTGCTGTTTATTTGTTATGTATAGTAGTGTGTATCTGTTAATCCCAAACTCAATTTATTCCTTCCACCTTCCCCTTTAGTAACTATTAATTTGTTTTCTATGCTGGTGGGTCTGTTTCTGTTTGGTAGATCAGTTCATTCATATCATATTTTAGATTCCACATGCAAGTGGTATCACGTATTCGTCTTTCCCTGTCTGACTTATTTCACTTAGTGTGACAAGATCTAGGTCCATGCATGTTGGTGCAAGTAGCCTTATTGCATTCTTTTTTATGGCTGAGCAGTATTCCATTGTGTGTGTATATCTATGCATGTATGTCTGTATATGCGTACAGCACATCTTTACCCATTCACCTGCTGATGGACATTTAGGTTGCTTCCATGTCTGGGCTGTTATAAATAATGCTGCAATGGACATTAGAGTGCTTGCATCTTTTTGAGTTAGCGTTTTCTCCAGGGGGAAAAAAAAAAAAAGCTCAGGAGTGGGATTACTAGATCACATGGTAACTCCATTTTTAGTTTTTTTAAGGAAACTCCATACTGTTTTCCACAGTGGCTGCACCAGTTTACATCCCCACCAATTCTGTAGGAAGAAGAACCTCATGCTTGAACAAAACCATGTCTTCCCACAAAAGAAGGACTGGCCTGGGCTCAGGGTATGGAAGAGCCCTAAACAGTAGCCCAGGACCTCAGGTTCATGCTTTCCCAGACTCTCAAGATCCAAAGCTAAAAGATAAAGGGTACAAGAGGGCTTGAGAGTCGGCTGTACCGGGAAAGAAGGAGTAATTGTACGTAAAGGTCCTGCACGTGATGGGGAACAAGCACAAACCACATTTCTTGGGCAAGATATTTATCAGGAAGGAAAAGACTCCTCAGAGTCCCATCCTGAATAGTGTTGGGGCTTCCCTGGTGGCTCAGATGGTAAAGAATCTGCCTGTATGCAGGAGACATGAGATTGACCCCTGGGTCGGGAAGATCCCCTGGAGAAGGAAATGGCAACCCACTCCAGTATTCTTATCTGGAGAATTCCACGGACAGAGGAAACTTCTTGGAAAAGAGATTTATCAGGAAGGAAAAAACTTCTCAGAGTCTCCATCCCTAACAGTAACTCAGATCAAATGGTTGGCTATGTATTTCTAATGTTTAAAAAATATTATTTTTAAATAGGTACACTAGTATTAATCTTAGTGCCCATAGACAGCAGCCCATCAGGCTCCCCCAACCCTGGGATTCTCCAGGCAAGAATACTGGAGTGGGTTGCCATTTCCTTCTCCAATGCATGAAAGTGAAAAGTGAAAGTGAAAGTGAAGTCTTGTTCGACTCACAGCGACCCCGTGGACTGCAGCCTACCAGGCTCCTCCGTCCATGGGATTTTCCAGGCAAGAATACTGGAGTGGGGTGCCATTGCCTTTTCCAATCCTTGGCTACCCCATGGATTATACAGTCCATGGAGTTCTCCAGGCTAGAATACTGGAGTGGGTAGCCATTCCCTTCTCCAGAGGATCTTCCCAATCCAGGGATAGAATCCAGGTCTCCTGCACTGACGGCAGATTCTTTACCAGCTGATCCCTTTTCCAGTGGATCTTTCCAACCCCAGAAGTGAATTGGGGGGTCTCCTGTGTTGCAGACAGGTTCTTTACCAGCTGAGTTACCAGGGAGGCCCAGTATTGATCTTGTGTTACTGATAAATATGAAATTTAGTTTTCAAGTCAATATTTTCAGTTTTATGGTCTTCTATAATGCAAGTAAGCACCCCAGTTTGCTAGTAGGTAATAATTAATTGGTGGTCCTAAGAGCTCCAGAGTGTAAATAAATTCACTGCTGTTCTTGTCTCGCCTTAGGCCAGATATTCATTTGAAGTCATCACTACCCAAAAGTTAAAATTTTGAAGTGTTTCCAGCTTCATATGATGATCCCACTGTTTTGAAGGCTGTGAAATGTTTGCTGAATTTCCCGTAAGTGGCTTCTGTTGTGACGGCTTAATCCTTCTGATTCTTCAATCCAGTGTTTTCTGGCTGTCGTCCCAAATCTGATTCTGAAAGTCACTAAGCTTTACCTTCCCAGAAAAAAAGATTTCAAACCTGATCTGTTTCTGTTACATTCAAGGTTCATTTAATGTGGGGAAACATGACACATATAACCCAACCTTGTTCAAAATCACATGATGCTCTCCACAAAAGCGGGAGTGAGAAACATGCGCGGAGCCTGACCCAGCCATACCAAATGCCACGCTGGGAGTTCCAATGAAGAAGGGAGTCCTGTCTGAGGTCCTGCCTTCGCCCCAGTCATTCTCTCTATCAGTACACCGACTGTTAACAAGGATGTGAAACAGACGCTACAATTTGCATTCATAGTTTTGCTTCGGGAAAAGAATCCAGTGAACTTTTTCCTCACTTCTGAAGCACTCTTTACAATACAGACACAGAGCTCCCTCTAAAAGTGAACACTGCTTTAAATTAATTAAGCACGCAGTTAGGGTGCTTCTAGAGTGAACTAGGCAGTGTGCTGTGTATTACAGACTCCTTATTCCTGCGTAGATCTCACACATAGCTCCAGTAGAGCTGGCGTGTTCCGCTCTGCTGGAGAACAAGGGACTTTGCTAACCTCTGGAGAGGATAAGGTGTGTTTGATCTCGGCATGGTTTCTATCACTCCCCAAGTGTTTATTGAGCACCAGAAACTGGTGTGCAGCAGCCAACAGGCAGAAAGAAGCCTCAGGGAGTGCAGTCTACCTGAAAGACAGGTGACAAGTTGACGACAAACAGCTGCGGTGATTGATTATCATGCTTGGAAAGGTCACCTTTCACAACGAGAACATCTCCCCATTGGGCAGACCTCCTATGCCCTTTCTCTAACAGAGAAAGATTCTGAGACACTTCTCTTTGTCTGGATTTTGTGTATCTATGTCTGGACTTACCCCTGAGCACTCTAGACATAGGAGATGATGTATCTTCAGACTACTGGGTTCAGATCCTGGGTCTACCACTTTCTAGCTGTGTGAAATTATCCAAATTCCTTAACTTCTCTGTGACTCAGTTTTCATATCTGTAAAATGAGCCTCATAAAAGCATCTATCACACGTGTGGTCATAAAGATTAACATACGTAAGGGGTTTACAGAGCACCTAGCATACAGTAAGGGTTGTAAGTATTAGATACTGGTTTCCCCCCCACACTAAATTAATGAATGAATTCAAAGAAGGAATGAGTGAACTAATTTATAGTGATCCAAATAGGGCTGCTGCTGCTGCTGCTGCTAAGTCGCTTCAGTCGTGTCCAACTCTGTGCGACCCCATAGACGGCAGCCCACCAGGCTCCCCTGTCCCTGGGATTCTCCAGGCAAGAACACTGGAGTGGGTTGCCATTGCCTTCTCCAATGCATGAAAGTGAAAAGTGAAAGTGAAGTCGCTCAGTCATGTCCGACTCTTTGCAACCCCATGGACTGCAGCCTACCAGGCTCCTCCGTCCATGGGATTTTCCAGGCAAGAGTACTGGAGTGGGGTGCCACAAGCAAGGCTAGCTATAAGGAATAACGTTTTGTAAAGAGAGAAAATGAGTCTAGGAGAACTTTAGGGTGTTTACTATTTTCATTTTCTTAGATTGTGAGTGCTCAGCTGCTTCAGTGGTGTCCAACTCCTTGCAACCATATGGGCTATAGCTCTCCATACACCACTGTCCATGGAATTCTCCAGGCAAGAATACTGAAGTGGGTTGCATTTCCTCCTCCAGGGGATCGTCCCAACCCAGGGATCAAACCCACATCTCCTGTGTCTCCTGCACTGCAGACAGATTCTTCACCCACTGAGCAACGTGGGAAGCATTGGAGATAATGACATTTATCCTTCTTATTTAAGGATGTCATAATACAGGAGACCTGGGTTCAATCTCTGGATCAGGAAGATCCCCTGGAGAAGGAAATAGCAACCCTCTCCAGCATTCTTGCCTGGAGAATCCCATGGACAAAGGCACCTGGCAGGATACAGACCATGCAGTTGCAAAGAGACAGACATTACTGGGCTACTACCTTCTTCACTTTCACTAATTTATTTCACTTCTAAGAGCAGACCCACGGGGAAGGAATTATAATCCCTATTTTATGGATTTTATTGCTAAGGAAACTTGAGTTTCCAAGAGGCTGAGGAACTTACAAGAGGCCATATAGCTAGTAAGAGGTAGAGCTGGGCTCAAACCCAAGTCTCACTTGGGTTTCACCCAAGACTCAAACCCAAGGCTCCAGAAAGAGACCTTACTGATCCTGGAGGTCAGAGAGAGAGATGAGAGAGACAGGACTCAACATCTCCATCAGGTCATGGCTGTGTGTTTCCACCCAGACCAAGCACCCTATTCTTTTACCCTAAATTCCCTGTTCACTGCAAATAACCCCATTTACTGATCAAGCAAGTGTTTCTCTAGGCGATTCAAACAAGAGGATTTGGAATTTTTCATGAATTTAATTGATTTCTGGAAACATACAGTCAAGAAATAAACCAGTGGACTTCCGTGGTGGTCCAGTGGCTAAGACTACGTGCTCCCAATGGAGGGGGCCTGGGTTTGATCCACGGTCGGGGAACTAAACCCCAGCATGCTGCAATTCAGAGTTCACATGTTGCAACTAAGATCCAGAGTAGCCAAATACATAAATACATTAAAATAAATATTAAAAAATAAAAATAAATCAGAATCTTAGTAAGTTGCATGCTTCCGAGCTTGATTTTTGAAACAAAACAAGAGGGCATTCCACTTTTAAAATAACGCCTCGTGATTGACTCGGAATAGACTGTTTAATGTCTGCACTGTGGTTCCAAGGAAATAATGATTGAAATACTCCGCAATGGAACAACATGATAACCAGACAGTAGTTGCTTGTTTTTTAAACTTGCATTAGTAATATTATAATCTGTGTGCTCTTTGCTTGTTCTTAATCACTCAGTTGTGTCCGACTCTTTGTGACCCCATGAACAGTAGCCCACCAGGCTCCTCTGTTCATGGGATTCTCCAGGCAAGAATACTGGAGTGGGTTGCCATTTCCTTCTCCGTGCTCTTTGGTGAATAGAAAATTAATTTATGGACTCTTTTGGTTTACAAAGTTCATTTTTCCCAGCATTCCATGGCATATTTGAAATATGTTTGCTTTTGAAGTCTCCTTTATGTACAGTTGGGAAGGTCCCCTGGAGGAGGAAATGGCAACCCATTCCAGTATTTTTGTCTAGAGAACCCCATGGACAGAGGAACCTGGCGGGCTACAGTCCATGGGGTTGCAAAAAGTCGGACACGACTGAGCAACTAATACTTAATACTTTGGTGTTTTAAGTAAGAAACTCCTGGTTTATATAAAAAGATTAAAATATAGCCATTGGAGTTTTCTAAATCATGTTATTTTATAATTCAGAAGCCAAAAAGGAAACTTCAAAAATCCAGTAATGATTTTTTACTGTTTCTCTACAGTTTGTTGTTTGTCTGGGGATGGCAGTATACATTTGTTTATTTGGGGAGAGATATGAAGATAACTGTCACTGGCTTCAAATCTGAGCCAAAAAAGAAATTCTGATCATAGCTGTATTTCTAGGCTGCCCAGAGCAGGAAACAAACTTCAAGGAAGTTGGGAAGGTTGAGAATTACCCATGGGTACCTTCATATTTTGCTTTCCAGGTGGCTCAGTGGTAAAGAATCTGCCTATCGATGCAGAAGACGCGAGAGATGAGTTCAGCCTCTGGGTCAGGAAGATCGCTTGGAGGAGAACGTGGCTACACACTCCCGTATTCTTGCCTGGAGAATCCCATGAACAGAGGAACCTGACAGGCTAAATCCATGGGATCGCGAAACAGACAGGATTAAGCAATGAGCACACACACTGGAAACATTCCAAGTTCACACATCCAGAAAATACTAAAATATGTTAGGAATTCCAGAAATAATTATCGAGTCCATGAATCAATGCTGCCTCAAGGTCAAATTGGAACAGAAATTGGAACAATAACAATAATTTTAGTATATGTTGTAGTTTGATCTTACTTCAAAACATGTTTTTAAATATTTTTTAACTAATTAGTGAATTATTCTCACAAAGTCGAAATAAAACTTACCCCTTTAAGTTTTTTTTTATTTCTGTATTTCTCTAATGCTTAAAGTATTAATAGAGTATATGAAGTAAATTTACAGTTTTCAAGCATAAAAATAAATTTATTAAACATAGTTTTATAGTTGATACCATGTCGGCACCTTAAATTTTAAATTTCTGGTTATTTTTCTATCCAGGAGAATAAATGGAGAAATCTACATCTACAGGGCCAGCATTCTGAAAGAGAACATTTCTAACGGCATGTGAGATTTTGCACCTGTAATTATTTTGGGGTACAAAATTGGCTACACCAATAATTGCGCCTATAAACAGCTAATTGTAGCTGCTGTTAGCCACTTGTGGGTGTAATTAGCTGCTTGCCCTTAATCTTCATGGAATGCCCAATTCTCCCTGTAATTAGTCAATTGTAGATGCCGTTACTTTAACAAAAGAGGAAAGACTGAATTATCTCCCTTAAAAATTTGTAGATCAAACCTTTAAACTTGAATCTCAATTTCTAGAAAATGTGAAGAGAAACAATCCCTCTGGTTAAATGGATTAGAAATGGTTTTACTTTCCTTACCTGTCCTGGAGACTCCGAAACAATCAAGTTGCAGGGACATCTTTGCAAAAAAATCTATTATGGTTTTTCTGTGTATTGTTAAAAGGTACCGCTATTTTTTATTTTTAAAAAATGCACTTCTATTAGAACTGTGTATAAAATATTTAAGGTAGCTCCAAGTGCTTAAATTAAAAAAAAAAACTTGCTAGAAATGGTCTCAGCGTTTATTAAATTAATTCAAACAGTGGACTTACGAAGCTTAGTAAAATTAGAGACAGAACACCTGAAAGTCTGAATTAAACCCTTAGCTCTCTCATATGCCAACTGTGTGGCTTTGGACATGCTAACCTCAATATTCTCCTCCATAAGGTGGGAACAATGATTCCTCTTCCTCTCCAGGTGGTTCTGAGGATTTCACAAAGAGACGCTTGAACAATCTAAGCACTTGGTGAATGTTTCTTCTCTTACTGCATTAGGTAAAATTTGCTTCTTCCTGTTCATTATAAAGCATCTTTCTCACTATAATGGTAAAATGTGGTTTTGATATTTGCTCTTCAAATGAAGTGTTACTCACTCAGTCGTGTCCCACTCTTTGCAACCCTGTGCATTGTGGCCCCAGACTCCTCCGTCCATGGGACTCTCCAGGCAAGAATACTGGCGTGGGTTTCCATTTCCTCCTCCAGGGGATCTTCCCAAGCCAGGAACTGAACCTGGGTCTCCTGCATTGCAAGCAGATTCTTTACTATCTGAGTCACCGTAAAAAACATAAAATTCTCCCTGCCATTAGGGAGTTTTCTCTCCTATGAATTTTCAGAATTGTAGTATTTTTGTTTTTTGTTTTTTTTTTAAAAAGAACATGACTGTTTTACAGTGGCAAATTTCAATAGAGGAAAACTAATTTTAAAATAATATCCTGACATGACGTACACGTATATCTTGTCACATATTGTATACATATAAACATGAACTTGGATTATGTGAGCAGCGTCGTCTCTGAAAAGTTTCAAAGGATTCTTAGACCTGGACCCCTTAGATCACCATCAAGAATCAACTGTGCCCCCCAGTTAAAGCACGAGGTCCTGGGAGAGCTGCCGGAGATAACCAGTCATAGGGGGCTGACAATGTACCCCAGGCCTCAGTTCAAATGCAGCCTGTTGGGGTGATGCTACCAATGTTCCCCCAAGATTTTATTACAAAAGAAAAACTCTAAAGAGTTCTATCACTCCTGGGATCATCTGAATCTTAGCTTTCAACTGCAACCTTTCCGATTTGGCCATCAATCATTCTCTGCCCCAAAGACTGTACGTATTCTGATTATCATATGAGCATTCACGTGTGTGTGTGCTTGTGTGTGTCTGTGTCTGTGTGTGTGCGCGTGTGTGTGTGTATGGATGTGTGAGTGAATAATGTTGTCATTAAATAGACTAGAAGCCTTGGGAGCTTGAAGCAATATCTTTCTCCACTAAACTGCTTTATTACTGCCGTCCCCTCCCTCCTGGGCATGCAGTCAGCTGAGACCAGGCCAAATTGGCAGTTGTATTCAGAGAGCCTGGCAAGTCCCTGATCCCTGGGAGTTCCCAGACGGTGCTTCTCTCTCAACCAGCCCCTCCAAGGGTCACGAGCGGCCTGGCTCCCGATTGCAGTTTGCCTGGGCTAGGTCAAGAGTCGAGACCAGGATACATCCCTATCTTAAAGTCATATTGTGAAAACAATCTCTACGCCCCATGGTATTCTCGTAGTGACAGCTCTCTTTCTGACCGCTCCCCTAATTCTCTGACTCTAGAGCCTAGCATGCCAGAATTCTCCCGAGTGGCTGCAAGGAAGGGGCCCTTTGGTGACCAAAGCGTTAAACTGATAACATAGTTGTTCTAAAAAAAATAATTTGGGAAGATGTGTTGACTGTTGATAAGCAGACCTGAAATAATAATAGCAGAGACTGCTTATCACGGGCAGGCAATAGTCCTATGACAATGTTCCAGCCGATGAAAAAAATGGGAACAAAAATTAATAGTGACAGTACTGGTAAAAACAAGCCATAAATTCGATACTAAGTCATAAAATACAGACTAACCCAATAAACACATGCTACTGTTATTATATTAATATTGTTAAAAATATCATAACATTTTTTAAAAAATGGAATGGAGGTGGAGGAACCCTTTTTTTAGCGATAATTTTCACTCAATGTGGCTGAGAGGCAGAGAGGTTTCTGTTTTTTTTTTTTAAGCTAAAACCATGAAAACTCTAACTCAGCCCAGCGAAGACTCACTTGGAAACCAAGCAGGCACAAGGGTAATAACATTTCTATTCCCTCCAAAGAAGAGATGGGAAGATGCAACACATTTTTTGAAGGTTTATTGTTTTTTTATTTAATGAGTCAAGAATTTTGCATGTGTGATGTCAGTCATCAATATAGCATTTGGCGTAAAACTTATTCTTCACCTTCTGGAATTAAGAAAACCCAGGACAGTTAATTAAGTTGTCTGAAGTGACTCAGCCAGGAGGCAGAAGAGCTGACATCCAAACACAGAACTGCCTGACTTCACATTAGGGTTTGTAAATCAGATGCTGCAGTGACCAGACCCTAAATATAGAGGGGGGAGAAAGAGTTGTTCAGTTGTGGCCCCTGGAGAATACAGGGCCGGTCTAATGAGGCGGCTGTGACTCAGTCAACTGATTGTTGCCATTTCCAAACTGGCTGATTTTTTTTTTTTTTTTTTTGCAAAGAGCTCCAAATCCATATTTGAATATAAAATCTCACTTTTTGCACATTAGCACAAATGCATCAGGCCTGAATCTGGGAGCCTGTGCCCTCAAGCCTGTATTCTTGGCCGTCCTGCATGTTTCCAGGGTTCGTTGCTCAGTCTTGCCTGGCTCTTTGCGATCCCATGGGCTGTAGCCCACCAGGCTCCTCTGTCCATTGGATTCTCCAGGCAAGAAGACCGGAGTGGGTTGCCATCCCCTTCTCCAGGGGATCTTCCCAATCTAGGGATTCAACCCGGGTCTCTTGCATTGTAAAGAGATTCTTTATCGTCTGAGCCACCAGGGAAGCCCCCGTCCATATCCAGACAAAACCAAAATCTTTTTGAGATTCTTTATTAACATCTGTTTCACTTTTGATATTTACCCTCCAAGAAATATTTTCATTCTAGATGTTGTTAGCATAATATTTTGATTTAAATGTGAGAGATGTTGTGGGGAGGGAGGTGGGAGGGGGGTTCATGTTTGGGAACGCATGTAAGAATTGAAGATTTTAAAATTTAAAAAAAATTAAAAATTAAAAAAAAATGTGTCCCTCTACTAGAATGTCTTAATGTATCATAAATATTCATTGCAGGCCAGCAAGGGGTGCCTTGCTATGGAGAAAGTCAGAATGCTAGACCCTGAGAAATTTTAAATTTAGTCTTCATCATTGGAGCCTTGTCACTTTATTAGAAGCTCTGCCAATAACTTTTATTTTTTTTAATTGAAATATAGTTGATTTTCAGTGTTATGTTAGTTTCTGATGTACAGCAAATGGACATATTAATACTTTTATATACATATATATTCTTTTCCATATTCTTTTCCATTATGGTTTATTATAGTATATTGAATATATTTCCCTGTGCTATATGGTAGGATCTTATCAATAGCTTGACTTTTTTAAGTTTTTATTTTATGTGGGGTATAGTTGATTTGCAACGTTGTGTTAGTTTCAGATGTACAGCAGATTGATTCAGTGATACAAATGAGTTTATTTACAAAACAGAAACAGACTCGCAGACTTAGAAAACAAATTTAAGATCACCAAGGGGAGAGGTGAGGAGAAAGGATAAATCAGGAGGTTGGGGTTAACAAATAGCTTGACTTTAAGTCAAGAAGCCCAATAACGAAAAATGCCCTACTTCTGAGAAATAAGGCCACAGAATTTTAGATTGGAGAAACAGACGCACAGAGGTCACTTGACTAGCTCAGGTTTATCCAACTTGCCAGACAGATACACAAAATGAGGAGTTCTATGCTCAAGTATCTGGGAATGAGTTTGATGGTGGCGGCCTACAAATACATGTGCTGATCACATCTGAGCTAGAAAAAAATGCCTTTGGTTTCCAAAGACCCTCATTTGTCTAGCTTAAATAGGACTAACATGGTATAAAATGAGTTGTTTGTATAAGTTTCAGGAAATCACATGTGATTTACCAAGAGCGATTTCCTAATATTTTTAATCTGCTCATGACCAGCCTTGTAAATAGCAGAAATGGGTTCACCACCAACCACACATTTAATTTTCATTTCTGCTGGTTGTTCCCTGCCCCCTCCCCTTTACCCCCACCCTCTGTGTGATAGGCTTTCATTCCCGACAAGACATCAGAACTTGACTTAATAGGCAGCAGGGGTAAAACCGCCAGCTCTTTATATGGAGGGAATCCTGAGGTACATACAAGCCTGTTCTAAGATGTGATAACGTAATCTAAAGCCAGGCCTAGCCTGTCAGTTCAGGTCTAAAGGGATTTGATTCAGTGTCAGAACCTTTGGCTCCCGAGGTCACTTTCTGTTCTTGCTTTTCTTATAACAAAAGGAGGTGGGGGGGACCATGGTGTGTGTGTGTTTGCCTGTGTGTGTGTGTGCATACGCACAGACACACTTTTTTTTCCAAGGCTTGTGAATTCCTCAGCTGCTGTTTGTTGAGCCCAGGGCCTTTATTTCGGCCTCCTGAAACATTTTCATTAGACTGGGGCCTCTGAAGTAGGCTGGAGACGTGGATTGTGCAGCTAAAAACTTAGGCCTCTCCAGAAGCAGCCTGATTGAAATCAGCGCTGTGTCAGGGCCTGTCATAGCTCAGAAAAGACATAAAACACACGGAAACATCAATAAGCAACAAGCTTCTGACAGCTCTGAGACATTCCAGCTGACAAGAAGAGAGAGGGGGTGAGGTTAGGGCTCAGGGGGGATATTTAAAATGCCTAACAGCCAGCCGAAGTGTTGGCAGGCTTCAGGGAGGGCGGGAGGAGACGAGATAAAGTCTAGTGGGTTATCACCTGGTTCGAGGTGGCTTCCCCCTTGCAAGGCCACCAGGATGAGGCGATGACACAATTGCTTGCCCGCTACCCCACCCTGAAAGCCCCCGCCTTTATTTGTATATGTTTCCAAGAATCAAGCTGCATTTATAGTGTTGCCCAGACATTGGTGTCAGAAAAGATTTTTTTTTAATGTTTAAAAGAAAAAAAAAAGAGAGAGAGAAATCTGTGAGTTAAAGAATTCTGCTTCTAGCTACAATGTACAGAAATCAAAAAGGATTAACAAGGTTTTTTTTTTTTCATTTAATTTCCTGTACACCAGAAGCTTTTGTTAAGAGATCAGAGATATTGCTATTTATTGAATTTTTAATATGATCTTTATTAAAAGGCAGCACACATGTTTGGTTTTCCCTCTCTTTCTTTTATTTTTTTACATGCATGGATATAAAAATCAAAGGCCAGTTATGAACCATGATTGTTTGATTTCAGTGCTTTTATAATATGTGTGAGGATTCAGATACAGTATGTATTTAAAAATTTTTGAAAGCTACAGATAAATGGCCCTCTGTGATACATGGTTGTCGGTCTTACAATGAAAGAATTGGTCATTATGCGTTAACCCCTCAAGTATTTCACTCAGCTGGAAGACTTTTGAAAAATGTCTGCTGGCCCAGTGTAATCAAAGAGAGTCAGTGGGGAAAAGGGGCAGTCATTTGGACTCGAGTTTACCTCTCTTCATGGATTATGCTGGGCACATATTTTCCTATGTACAGACCCCTGGTTGCTTTTCAAAAGAAACTTTCTTTATTAAAGAAGTAGAAATGCATCAAGGTGGGGGAAAATTGGTGAACTTGGATTCTAGAGTCATAGTTACAGATTCAAAAGGTGTTGGGGGCAGGGGTGGTGGTGGTGGTGGGGAGCTGTTATACCCCTGTGAATTTCAAGGCCAAATAAGTCCTTTCAGTTTTATAGATTGTTTCTGTAGATCCCACCTCTCTGTACACATTCTGCTTTTTCCATACTCAAATCTTACTCTTTTTATGTCAATGATCCCTTGCTCACTTATGCTGTCATGTAAAACCAAGCAACCTCAAAACGCTAAAACACAGAGGAGCAGTCAACAGTGGCATGGTGAAATCCTAATAGTCCAACACTACCTTCTGAATTATGCGGGCAATTTTCCTGTTATCACTCAGCTTCAGTTTTCCATCTATGAAATGAGAATAATGATATCGCAGGCTGTTGGACCAGCAGAAGAGATACTGTACGTAAAGCTGCTTTGTACAATATACAATACTATTCGTTTTTGTCATCATTTTAATAAAAGCCAAAGGAAAAGAGTCCAACAATGAAGGAGAGGAAATTAATAGCTTAAAATGTAGGCTATAGTTAACAACTGTTGTTGTACAACAATGGAATGCTGAGCCTACCACGTAGATTGCTGCAGTAGGTGGCATCCACGTCTAAGCTCACACTGTTTGCCACACAAAAAGTGAAAGTCATTCAGTTGTGTCTGAGTCTCTGTGACTCCACAGACTATAGCCCACCAGGTTTCTCTGTCCGTGGAATTCTCCGGGGAAGAGTACTGGAGTGAGTAGCCATTCCCTTCTCAAAGAGATCTTCCTAACCCAGGGATCAAACCCAGGTCTCCTGCATTGCAGGCAGATTCTTTACCATCTGAGCCATCAGGGAAGCCCACAACAGGCCAATAAATCAAAATATGAGCTGTTGGGGCAAGGAATAACAACTTTATTCAGAAAGATAGCAAACTGAGAAGATGGTGAACTAGTGCCCCCAAATAACTCTTGCCTGAGTTAAAATTCAGGCTTCTTTTATACTAACAAGGAAGGGAGTAAAGTCAAACATTCCCTAGTCCTGGTAGGTCTTCAGAGGCAATCGCTTAATTTATTCCCCTCTGCAACGGTTCACAGGTAGACCTGGTAATGCTATTCTCTGTGAGCTGAGCAAAGGTATTTTAACTTAATGCTCATTACCTGGGAAGCAGGATTCTCAGGAATGGTCATTACCCCACTCCAGTACTCTTGCCTGGAGAATCCCATGGACGGAGGAGCCTGGTGGGCTACAGTCCATGGGGCTGCAAAGAGTCAGATACAACTGAGCACACATGTGCAAACATACAGGCAACATCCCTTTTGTGATTAACTTGTAATAAAATACAAAGTTTCTTCCCTATTACAGGTGAGTCCTCAGGCACCCTTCTAGCCTTGGAAGCTCAGTCAGCAGTTAAAGTGGAAGCAAAATTCACCTTACTATGGATGACTGATTATAATAATAGGAAGAATGATTACAGTGCCTCTGGGTTCCTTTTACATGTATTATATTCTTCGATTAGCCAAAAGTCTTAAAGAAGAGAATTATTTTTAGTCCCATTTGTCAGATAAAACACTCAGATACAGAAAATTTAAGTTAACCCCCACTGTCCTATGGCGAGAGGTTTTTTGGGGTTCTTCTTCTTATTATTATTATTATTAATATTAGATGTACATGTTCTTTGCAATTTCTTTTGCCAAAAATGAAGCCTGGTGATAAAGGAAATCTGGCAAAAAGCCAGGCCAAGAGTCAGCAACAGAGGAAGAAGAGAAAACAGGACAGAACAAGGTCTAAGCCAAGAAATCCCATGTCTGGTGTGGGTAGAGTCTTCAGTACTGACCTGGTCTTGACCCCTGCAGTGGGTGAGTCTTTGCTTTGTTGGTTTCTCTAACCTGGAAGCCTATTCATTGTTTGGTAACTAAACCATCAAACTTCAGCCTACATCATGAGAAACCAGGGAGACACAGGGAAGTGTGTCCACTCAAATATCTGCACTCTTTTTTCATGCCATTTTCTTTGTTGGTGACATAGAAAACCCAAATGAAATTCACCTTCAACCTGCGGAAGTCTACGTGCAGACCAATCAGAAAGCTGGACCAACCCTTTGTAAACTGACTTAATGAGGTTCTTTCCAGTTGAATAACTGTTTACATTTTAGATTCGGTGTGTAGAAAGCATTTTAGCCACACAAATATACACTATGCAATCTGCTGTGTAATCATTTAAAAGGCGATGGTGCAAAGCCCAACTGAAGCTCCATTTATGACCCAGGATTGGAGTTCTCTGTGTTAGGTTCTGTAGTCATTCATCTACAAACTTCTAGTATCTGGAATGTCAAGTAAAAAATGAAAGTTGAATAATTAAAGCAGTTCTGGTTTTTGCAGCCCCTCTTGCTCTTTCGATATACTAAAGCATCTCCGAATAAGAAAGTTTTTAAAGTAGCGTATATGACTCCTTACGCAGGTGAAGATATACATAAACGTCAGGATTTCTTAGTGTCAATTATTCATTCTTTTATTAAAAACAAAACATCTATTTGTGTTACATGCCATGCTGTATACTGGGGTTTACCGGCCAACGCCCATTGGGGGCACGAAGTTTATTGGCAGAGAATTTAAATTATGCAGCTACTAAGAAACTTTACTTAACTCTGCTGATTTTTTTCTACACATGACAAGGACACATTTTGGCCATAAGAAGCATTTGTTATCGTCACGACCGGTGGCGTTTGTACTTTCCCGCTGTCTTCTCATAATGAAACTTACTTAGATATTCACATTTACCCAGCATTCACATCTTAGGTTCATGGGCAAATAATCACTCAGTTTCCTAGGAGCCATTAAGAGACTTCTTTTGACGTGAAAGGTAATGAGAAATTTATATAGAAACAGAGGTTGTGGGAACCTTCATTTTTCTTTATGCAGAAAATATCCTGGAAAAAAATATAATCGCCAATACTTTTCAAATGCAAGGAAACTAGTGAGATGGATGAGAGAAAAAAAAAGCTACATTTCTGCATTATCCAAGCAGTAACTTCAAATACTAACATATTAAGTGCTTCCCAATGATTTTTCATTATGCTATAAAATTTGATGACAATTTTTCATGTTTTAAATGTTAATGGTAACATTTAACACACTTTTTTCTGGATTTTGATAAATGTACAATTGCATATCATCATGCTAGAGCAATAAATGTATATTTCAACATGTGACAAAGCTACTCCATTTAATGGCTGAATAAGGAAATAAAACCTAGGGAACTTACAGGAAAACAAATATTACAAATCTGGTTATTCAGTCACAACGGAAACTGGAGAAAGAGGGATATGCAATAAGATTATGCCCAGTATTCATCTCTGCTGATTTTGTTCTCTACATGCCAAGGACACATCTTGCTGATTAGAAGTGTTTGTTGCCTTCATTCTTGGAGGACTGGTGACTTTTGCACCTTTCCACTGTCACCCTTTCACCATAAAAAGAAACTAAAATCAGAAATTCACACCGCTAATAGACAGAGTTTACTGGTCTTAATTTTAAATTGTCTTACTGACTCCACACTTGTCTGGAAGCTTCCAGAGGGCAGAACACAGTGTTTATAGCTCCTGGATCTTGTTTCTATCACAACTTATGATGCTTAGTAAAAGCTCCACAAATATTTTCAACAATTTGATATGCTTTATCGAAAGTTTGATATTATTAATAAATTGAGCTGAACTTAATAGAGTTGTAGAAGACACTATGATATAAAGGTTAAGAACAGACCTGCTTTGAAATCCAGAGAATAGCCAGTCTTGGTTGTGCGATCTGGTCTTAAAAGACCTGATTTTAATATCTCTAGGCCTGGTTTCCTCATCTGCAAATAGCAAATGATACTGACTATTGTGTGCATTACATTAATTTAGGTAAAGTATTTAGCATAAAATGAGTGCCCAATTAATGGTAACTAATTATTGGGCATCCATGCGTGCTCAGCTGCTCAGTCATGTCCGACTCTTTGTGACCCCATGGACTGTAGCCCCCCAGGCTCCTCTGTCCATGGGATTTCCCAGGCAAGAATACTGGAGTGGGTGACCATTTCCTCCTCCAGGGGAGCTTCCCAACCCAGGGGTTGAACCCACATCTCCTGTGTCTCCTGTATTGGCAGGCAGATTCTTTACCACTGAGCCACCTGGGAAGCCCTATGTATTATTGTAATCACTATTAAATAACATGTTCAATATTGCTTTACATAATTGATGGATATTCTTGACTTTGGATACCTTTTTAAAGCATTCTCACATCCAAGCTCTGGAAATGAAGGCACTATTTTTTCTTGTCCAGAATACACTTAGTATCCACCTAGGACTACAACTAGTCTGTTGTCTGAATCAAGGCACAATATGGCAATGAGTGTAGTCCAAGAATATTTTATTCTAGGAATTAAGTAGAATATTTATTTCCTGAATGGTTTTCTTTTTTAACATTCATTTATTTCAGTTATTAATTTAATTTAAACCCTGAAATTTTTGAAGCATCATAGTAATGGCGAAAACTATACATTATTCTTCTAGCCAGATTATTCATTTCTGGATACCTGATAATTAGACTTCCCATAAGATATTTATGAAGAGACAAAGTATTTTATTTTTTATGCCAAAAGGAAACAGACCATCAAACTAAAAGACCTTAATGGGTGGCATTTACATGCCCTTTTTCCTGTCTGTTTTCAAAATAAACACTTCCATTGTATGAATCAGTCCATTAATATTAGCATTAGCAGATATGTAAAGTAAATTTAAAAACCCAGTAGAATCAATACAAGTAAATTGGGGTTTGGGGGGTGGAGGATCCTTTGGATGCTATCTATTATGATGACTCTCCAAAGGCTATCTAATCAAAACTGTCTCATATGCAACATCCTCTGAGACAGAATGCATTACCAAGGTTGATGTCCTAGAATCATATCCCTGCCCTTCCCTCCAATAGAAACCAATTACTCTTACCTAAGTTTCAGGACTTCCCTGGTTTTGGGCTTCCCTGGTAGCTCAGACAGTAAAGAATTTGCCTGCAATGCAGGAGACCCAGGTTTGATCCCTGGTTTGGGAAGATCCCCTGGAGAAGGGAATGACTACCTCCTCCAGTATTCTTGCCTGGAGAATTCCATGGACAGAAGAGCCTGGCGGGCTACAGTGCATGAGGTTGCAAAGAGATGGACACAACCGAGCAATTTTCAAGTTTCAGGAGGAAGCTGCAAAGAAAAAAAAAAAAAGAACAAGAATCAGAACCAACAAGGCCCAAAATGGCAGATTTGACTTCCAGTAGAGCTTGAGCCTCATTATACACTCATTATAATATAGTGGCGTGCTAAGTGATGCATTCACCAGTACCGAGACCAGTGACAATTGCCATGGCGACACTGGACCCATAGAAGGACTGAGAGGGAGAGTTGCATCAGTCCCAGTTCAAACCACGAGCATGGTCTCAGATAACTCATGAATATTCCCTGCACTTTTCTAAAGTGAAAGTGAAAGACACTCAGTCGTGTCCGACTCTTTGTGACTGCATGGACTATACAGTTCATGGAATTCTTCAGGCAAGAATACTGGAGTAGGTAGCCTTTTCCTTCTCCAGGGGATCTTCCCAGCCCAGGGATTGAACCAGGGTCTCCCTCATTGTAGACGGATTCTTTGCCAGCTGAGCCACAAGAGAAGCCCAAGAATACTGGAGTGGGTAGCCTATCCCTTCTCCAGTGGATCTTCCCAACCCAGGAATCAAACCAGGGTCTCTGTCATTGCAGGTGGACTCTTTACCAACTGAGATATCAGGGAAGTCCAAATCCCTCCCTTTGATGTCACCCCTCCTATATATTTGGTGCCTCTACCCAAATTGGAGTGAGGAGCTGATTTGAGAATTAAGTTCCCCCTTCTCCATTCTTCGGCCACTGAATGAAGCCTGTGCTGTTCCAATCTCAGCATCAGTTTCGCTACTAACTGGGAGACTCTGATCAGAAAAAGAACCTCCTTGGTGGAGACAGAGTGTCTGGGCCAGGCTAGGACCCTTGCTGGTCCAGTCCACCAATTTGGTAATAGACAAAACAATACCATCCACATGCTCTCTGAGGCTAAGTTCATGGTGCTCGCATGACTTTGATTTCCTGACTCCTCCTATTTTGGGAATATAAGGCTACTCCTTAGGAAGGTATTTCTCCCCTCGAGTATATGGCAGACAACTATGGAAGACAACTTCTCCAGAGGACTATTCTAAAACAGACACACAGATACAGATCATTAAGTATATTTCTGCATTTGTTTCTTTAACAAAGGTACCTTTTAAAGTCTAGCCTCCCAATAAAAACACATTTTAACTTTTTGGGGTTTTTTTCCTTTCTCTCTCTCTCTCTCTTTTTTTTTTTTTTTTTTTTTGGTATCAAGTATAAAATAGAAAATGAATAACTATACTACAAGAATTTTTAAGGTTTAAGTACAATTCTTGCAAAGTACTTACTCATTCAAGTGCCTGACCCATAGTAGGCATTCAATAAATGTTTTCTATTTTTAAATGTTACTAGCCTGTTAAACAGAGAAGGCAATGGCAACCCACTCCAGTACTCTTGCCTGGAAAATCACATGGGCAGAGGAGCCTGGTGGGCTGCAGTCCATGGGGTCACGAAGAGTCGGACACGACTGAGTGACTTCACTGTCACTTTTCATTTTCATGCATTGGAGACGGCAATGGCAACCCACTCCAGTGTTCTTGCCTGGAGAATCCCAGAGACAGAGGAGCCTAGTGGGCTGCCGTCTCTGGGGTCGCACAGAGTCGGACACGGCTGAAGTGACTTAGCAGCAGCAGCAGCAGCAGCCTGTTAAAATAAATCTAAGTATCTTATTCCAGGGGATTAAATAATAATATATTTATCTGACTAATACATGATAGAAAATCACGTTCATATAAACTTGTTGCTTTCTAAAGATTTTTAAAGGAGTACATAAGTGTTAAATAGACTGAAAGCTCTTAACTAATTATAATTGCAGTTATGTAGTTAATATTGGTAAAAAGGGTTATTAAATCCTACTGCAGAAGAAAAACCTCCTTTTTAAGGATTGAAAAAGTGATGGACATCTGGTTTACTGAGCTGTTTTATCATTCAGTTCAGTTCAGTTCAGTTGCTCAGTCGTGTACGACCCTTTGTGACCCCATGAACTGCAGCACTCCAGGCCTCCCTGTCCATCACCAACTCCCAGAGTCCACCCAAACTCATGTCCATTGAGTCAGTGATGCCATCCAGCCATCTCATCCTCTGTCTTCCCCTTCTCCTCTTGCCCTCAATCTTTCCCAGCAATAGAGTCTTTTCAAACGAGTTTCATCATTACTTTGGAAAAATTATCAGAAGTACAATATAGAAGGGCAACTTATAACTTTCTACAGGAATGAAGATGGTGAAAATGATATCAAAGTGTTATAATGTATTAGTCCAGATTCATGCTGGCTGCTTATCAGAAGTAGTATTTGGAAACTAAGCAAACCATCAAGAATTGCATCGTCAGTCTCTTTCTTTAAATTAAAGGTTTATAAACAAAACTTTGTGCTCATCCATGTGGTTCTGAAAGCAAGAAACTGGGGAAGGAAATCTTGAAATAAGGCTGCTTTTCAACCCATGTGTCCAAATAGGGGATGTTTATGATTCTGCCAGAAAGGGGACTAAGCAACAGTGCTGTGAAAACTTTAATGCAGCTTTCTGACCATTTTGTTAGCTACTGCAACTACTAGGGAAATTTTGGATTATTCCATTCAAGCAGGAGAATTCTGTTCTGATGGATCAAAAAAAGCAGAACTGGAAACAAGCAGACAAATCCAAAAGGTGGAACATTCTGCGGACACACTGGCCCATTCTCTCTAACAAGCCACGGTCATGAGAAAGAGCATGTGCTGAACTGCAAGGAACTTGGACCCAACAGCCAATTTCAGTGCGTGGTCCTGCAGCACACCCTCTGTAGAGTATCTGGGGTCAACTGTGTCATCTAAGCACAGCCTGAGTATCAGTACATGAATTTACTGAAATGGAAACATGTGGCTCACTGACTGAAAAAGCAGATTGCAAAGCATTGTGTATAGTATGATCTCATTTTGCTGAAAAAGATACATCCGCACAGAAAGAACCAGAGCGAGATACATGAACCATTAACAGCAAGTAAAGTCAGTACCAAAAGTATTTTTTAAAAGAACTCTACTGATTTTCTATTCATCTTGCTGAAAAGAGCAGGGAGAATTGCCTTTTTTATGGTTTATAACTAAATGGACTCAAATATCAAGTGGAAAAAAATGCTCCTTTGAAGTAGACAGGTCCAAGGTAACATGTAATCATTCTCACATATGCTGCTTAAGAACCTGTTGTATTTGTCAGAGTCAAGTTCACTGATCACTTCTTTTACGTTTATCTGACAATCAGGGCTATTTTCATGAGTTAGAGGAGGGCAAACTGATTCTTCCTTTACCTGTAGTTAGTAGAAGATGCACTTGAAACCCTTGATGTGAAATAATCTGTGTCTTGAGATACTGAGTTGGTGCCGAGGGAACTAACGAAAGACTCTTTGGAGGTACTGGGTCCTTAGAATCCTGAGTAGCACTCTGAGAGACGACAGACTGCAGCCCACGACTTTGGTGTATAATCAATGAATTCTAAGCCTCAGCAAGTGAATCTTCCTTTGTGTGACTATATTTATAAAGACAAGCACTGAAAAATTGTCTACATTAACAAACAATACTTAAATTCTGCTACTGATTAAGAGCTACTTTTATAAAAGGTTATCAAATTCCAGGTACAGTTCACTCTCTTGTTATTTTTATTATGTCACGTGTACCCATTTTTAATTAAAGCACCCTGCGCTGTATTGAGCCTTTCATTTATTTGCATTCAGTTAACAAGCTTTGGGAAAGAACCCCATCCGTAATCCTCCTCTGCTCTTTTCCTTTTAAAATGTTACAAAGATAATTATTTGGGAAATAGCAATTTCAATATCCAAAGGTTTAGAACCATTTAAATAGAAAAAGATCTCCAAGTGTACGAAGTTGTTTTTGTGACTGGTAAGGAGCAGATATCAAATGATGATCTCTGACAAGGTATCATGAGACGTATCTGTTGGGGCAACTTCCCTTTGACAAACCCATGAAGCTGCAGCCTAGATTAAGGAGCATCTAACAATTTTCGGTGAAGAGGAGGAGAGCACACAGCTTGTTAAAAATTAGACCTCCGCAGTCATTTGTGGACTGTTCAGCTGAAAAGGCTAAGGTTTTTTGGAAAACGTAAATTTTTGCAATCTTCCGTCTAGTGATAATTTGGTATTCATCCTGCCTCTTCGAATTTGCTCTGTTTTTAGTAGAATAAATGCATACCTCATTCAGTATTTCTTGCATTGAACGAAGTCAACTGAAATGTCCTTCATTTTAATTAGTGTACCCAAGATTTTAAATGGACCCTGGCTTTAGCTTTCTCTTTGATGAATTTGGACTATTTCACATTATCTATATTTCCTTTTTTTTCCTCTCTCTCTCTCTCATGAGAGGTGAAATCATCTCAGTGTTCCCTTCTCCATCTCAATTCTTTGATGTAGCATTATCTTTTCCCCCCTATGATGAACACTCTCTAAGGCAATAATCCCTTTGCTCTGCAACAAAAGAATCTGGACTTTTTCATTAAAGTCCAGTTCAGCAAAATACAGCCATCTGTTTGACTCTGTGTCTTAAATGTCACATTGCTTTGATGAGAGAACAGATGCTCAGCTGACGACCATACAGATACAATGGGATGGGTACGGAATGTCCCCCTTTACGGCCACTTCGTAGGTAGACTTTGGGAACTCACCCAGTTTTATCCTTCGATGGATGAAAAGAAAGGGAGTGTTTGAGTCATCTTAATATCTTTATTAAGTTGTGTCTCAGTTTGCTCTTTTTTTTTTTTTTTTTTAAGATTGATTCTGGTCTTTGTCTCTCTTCTTTGGCAGCTGCCATTTCATCTTGTTTGGAAAAATGTCTCCACTCCACCCTCTGCGCTCCACACCTTCTGAAGATCCTCACGCTCGGGCTCCCTCTGTTCCCCCCCCAAGCTAAACTTCTCCGTGTTTGATTTTCCCACTCCTGATTTTATACTCCTCCGCACTGGTTCTGAGACCCAGAATAATGCACTTGCTTTCAAGCCTGCCCCTCCCCTCGCTTCAAAACCCACCTCTCTCGCAAAGCTCTCTTTATGTGTTCAGTGGTGCTGGGGAGTGGTTTGAGGAAGTGGGAAAGGATGTGTTCACATATGTATTTGAGGATGAAATAATAATATGCATAATTGAATTTTGAATAAATGGTTCATTCTCCAAAACCAAGACACCAAAATATGAAGGTAAAATAAATGGTTTATCATTTTAGTTATTTGTATAAAGTAAATGGTATCACTTAATTCTCTAATAGATGGCAAATTTTTTAAAGATAAGGGTCAGATATTTTGTTTCATTTCTGTCCAATTTCTTTCACTAAGGACTACACAATTCAGAACACTGTACATATCTATAAACTTTTCAGGAGACAGGTGCAAACTGACAGTATTTTTTGCTTAGATGAAAGCGTGGAGAACTTTGGAAGACCCGCTGGTTGGTTCACAGGTGGGTAACTGAGGAGAGCCTGGAAGAGTTTCCATACCCACTCTGGGTCAAAAGCCCATTTGGACCAAAACTGGAATCAGAATTGAGGTCAGTCCTGACTAGGAGCAGACAGAATCATTGTCTGCACTTTAACAGAAATAATTAGGAGGCTCAGGCTCATCTTCTGATTCATCTTAGCACCCATATCCTACTGGCAATCTTAGGGCTAACCACTTACCTTCTAGTCAATATTGAACCTTTTATTAAGGTTTGTGGGAGCCTAAAACTTGTGTCTGGGGGGAAAAGTGTATGCAGTATTTTATGTACGCTAGCATGATATAAATTAACTAGAAAGTCAATAGACAATCTCTAGGCATTTTACTCCACCACATTTCTGTGTAGTAAGCTAAGGGCCATGAGATTAGGGGCAGGATGCACATTTGTGCATCTCTGTAACACGTTTGTCTTCAAAATATATTTCACTAGACATAATATGAGCAGTTGCCAAATACACAAACATTTTTAGAAGCTACTTTAAGACAATCAGATTTTAGAAAATAATTTAAGCAACAAACCATCAAGATTTATCCAGTAGGGAGAACAGCCAGAGTTCAAGGAGCTCTTCAGAGGGAAACAGTCTCCTCTTTAAACCCAAAGATTTAGAAAAAAGAGTGAGGAGGGGGAGGAAGGGACTGAAAGAAATTATAGATCACTAGCGAGTAAAGATCATGGCATCTGGTCCCATCACTTCATGGCAAATAGAAGGGGGAAAAGTGGGAGCATGACAGATTTTATTTTCTTGGGCTCCATACTCACTGTGGATGGGGACGGTGTTCTGCAGAGCACATGAGCATGCGTGCTCAGGCGCTCAGTCGTGTCCGACTCTTTGTGACTCCATGGACCATAGCCCACCAGCTCCTCTGTGCATGGAATTTTCCAGACGAGAATGCTGGAGTGGGTTGCCATTTCTCCTGGTTACTCCAGGGGGTCTTCCCAACCTAGAGATCAAGCCCGCGTCTGTTGCATCTCCTGCATTGGCAGGTGGATTCTTTATCACTGAGCCACCTTGGAAGCCAAATTGCTCATTGTGTTTAAATGTCCACTGCTAAATTGCATTCTTCTCTTCCTCTCCCTCCCCTACCTGAAAGTCTCCAAGCATCCCAATTCCATCAGACCAAATCCATTCCTTATAACTTTGCTTCAGTCACAAAACTGAAAGCCAAAGAAGCAGCTAGATGTCTTCCTTAACCTATGGCCTCTCAGTTCAGTTCAGTTCAGTCGCTCAGTTGTGTCCGACTCTGCAATCACATGAATCGCAGCACACCAGGCCTCCCTATCCATCACCATCTCCCGGAGTTCACTCAAACTCACGTCCATCCAGCCATCTCATCCTCTGTCGTCCCCTTCTGCTCCTGCCCCCAATCCCTCCCAGCATCAAAGTCTTTTCCAATGAGTCAACTCTTCGCATGAGGTGGCCAAAGGACTGGAGTTTCAGCTTTAGCATTAGTCCTTCCAAAGTACACCCAGGACTGATCTCCTTCAAAATGGACTGGTTGGATCTCCTTGCAGTCCAAGGGACTCTCAAGAGTCTTCTCCAACACCACAGTTCAAAAGCATCAATTCTTCGGCTCTCAGCTTTCTTCACAGTCCAACTCTCACATCCATACATGACCACTGGAAAAACCATAGCCTTGACTAGATGGACCTTTGTTGGCAAAGTAATGTCTCTGCTTTTGAATATGCTGTCTAGGTTGGTCATAACTTTCCTTCCAAGGAGTAAGCGTCTTTTAATTTCATGGCTGCAGTCACCATGGGACCTCAAATCAGGTCCTCTTATAAGTTAATAATAATAGCTACTGTTGATTGAAGACTTCCTCTGTATCTGACATAAATCTCCACAATAGGAAGAGAAGGTAACGCGCTTAAGTCACACAGTCAGGAAGAGGTCCTCAGATTATCTAACTTTGGGGCTCAGACTAAGCTTCACTGCTTGCTTCTGTTGTGACTGTGACTATGTCTGGACACCTACCACTATCTGTTATATCATTTTTACGGAAAATTTGGCTCCAGTTCCCAAAAATATACATCTGAAGCAAGTCTCACCAATAAAAACTTTGCAAGACCTATATGAAGGAAACTGTCAAAGTTGCTACAGGGCCATAAAAGAAAATTTAACTAGAGACCTCCTGTACTTGTAGATAACAATGCTGAAGACTATAATTATGGCAGTACCTTGCCAAACTGATTTACAAATTTAGTCAAAGCCAAAACAAAATAGCGACATATTTCGGAACTTAAATTCTAATAGTCATCTCAAAGAACAATAGTACACAAGAATAGCCGAGGAAGTTTAAAAGAGACAAAGAATAATAATGAGACAGAGACCACCGTATGAAAAGCAGAATATATTATAAAGCCACAATAGTTATAAGTATTTATTGGTGCCGACTTAAATAAATAAATTACTATAGAGAATAGAAAACCCAAACCGAATGTATACATATAGATAGATATCTATATCTGCATGTACATAGCGATGTATATAGGTAGGTATAGATATAACTGTACGTTTAGGATATATGATGGGACAATAGAGGCATTTTGAAATACAGAGAAGTGGCAGACTCTCCAGCAAATGTTATTGAGAACATTGTGTATTCAGCTGAAGGAAAAATAAAAAAGATATAACACTATGGAGAATACTCAAAATACATTACAGATGAATTTAAAAACTGAAGGAAGAACCAAATTATTACTAGGAATTCTAGAAGGAATTTATTTAAAAATATTTTATTAAGATACAAATTATAGATACCAAAAGTAAAAAAATCAATAAATGTGGCTTCATTAAATCTGCAGTGTATGAGAAATATAATAAGTGGAATTCAGCATCAAGAGATTGGCTCAGAGAAATATTGACTATTGAAAGTGAAAAGCTATTATTTAGAATATAAAAGAATTCTTATAGGCCAATATGATAAAGAAAATTTACCCAGGAGAAAAATTAATACCAAATTAGCCAAAACAATTTTGAAAAAGAAGAATAATATTGAAGAACAGACATTTATGACCTCAAAATGTTACAAAGCTACAATAATAAAGACAGTGTACAGTATGGGCCTAACGTAAGCATGGACACATAAGCAATACCATGAATACTTCAAGGAAAAAGTAAACCATACACTTAGGGTCAATTGGTTTTCAACAAGGACTACAGGACTATTTGATAAGGAAAATATAGTTTTTCAACACATAGTTCTGGGACAACAGGTTGTCATGTGCGAAAGAGTGACATTTGAACTCTACCTCATATTAAATGCAAAAATTACTAAACTGATTAAACACCTTTACCATGAGTTAAAACTATAAACCTTTAGAAGAAATCAAAGAAGAAAATCTTTGTGACTTTGGATTTTGGTGTCACAATAACAATAAAGCAAAAGTCACAAAGTAAAACTTTGGTAAATTGGACCTGCTGCTTCAAAGGACACAATCAAGAAAATGGAAGGACAGCCTACAGGATGGGAGACAGTATTTGCAAATCATATATCTGATGAGCATCATGTATTAAAACAAAAAATAGCAACAACAACTCTTACAAGTGAACTAAAAAAAAAAAAAAAGACCCAGTTCAAAAAAATGGACAAAGGACTTAATAAGCATTTCTCCAATGAAGATATATAAGATTCCAGGAAGCACCTAGAAAATATGGTCAGCATCACTATTCATTAGGAAAATGCAAATCAAAACCACAATATGGTACTATTTCACACCCACTAGGAAGATGATTATCAAACGGCAGATAATAACAAGTATTAGCAGTTATGTAGAGAGTTTGGAGCCCTCATACATCACTGGTGGAAACATGAAATGGCTCAGACACTTTGGAAAACAATCTGGTAGTTCTTCAAAATACCAAACAACGTTCTCATATGACCCAGCAATCATACCCAAGGAAATTGAAAACATATGCTCAAACAAAAGCTAGCCCATGAATATTCAGAGCAGTATTATTCATAATAGCCAAAATGTATAAACAACCCAAAAGTACACGGATTGATGAACGGAGAGAGAAAACGGTATAGCCATACAATGGAATAGTATTCAGTCACAAAAAGGAATGAAGTACTGATACGTGTTACAACATGGAGAGATTTTTGAAAACAATACACCAAGTGAAAACAATTAGATACAAAATGCCACGTATTGAATAATTTCATTTACACCCAATGTTCAGAATAAGCAAATCCTTAGAGACAGATTAGTGGCTGCCAGGGAAGGAAAACTGTGCAAATAGATACTGACTTTCTTTGGCTTTCTTGGTGACTCAGACAGTAAAGAATCTGCCTGCAATGCAGACGGCCCAGGTTCCATTCCTGGGTGGAGAAGATCCCCTGGAGAAGGTACTGGCAACCCACTGCAGTATTCTGGCCTGGAGAGTCCTGTGTACAGAGGAGCCTGGCAAGCCACAGTGCATAGAACCGCAAAGAGTCGGACACAACTGAAGCAACTGAACACAGCACGCATATTTTTTATCAAGGAGGGACTATTTGAATAAATTATGATGTATCTGTACTGTGGAATATTATGCAACCTATTAAAGGAATTAGGCAACTCTCTCTATACTGACGTGTACAGTCCTGTAAGTCATATCAAATATCTAAAAATTGCAAAGAATGGGCAGAGTTTTGGTCCACACGTGATTTAAAACACACCAATTATATTTGTGTACATTTACATGTACTTGGGCAGGAAAAAGACCCACAAAGACCTAAACCCCACCACTTGCAACAGTGATCTCTGAGAAAGGAGTGGGTGCCAAGGAGGGCTTTAATTTTATGCATGCTGCTTGTATTTATTTAAAAAGAGAATTGTTTATCTTGTACAAATAAGAAGAACACTTGCAAGGAAATTAAGAAAGAGTGGAGGAAGGAAAGATGGCCAGCAGGCAACTCACATTTTCAAGGTGGGGAGGGAGGCTGCCTGTCCTTGCGTTTGCTGCCTGAACCCCACTGCGTCAATAGTTTTGTGACTATTAAACTCACAGTTATGGCTTCTATTGACTGAACTCTAATTTATAATGCCCCCATAGCAAAAATTTCCAAGCGGACATCCACAGAAATGATTATTATAAAGCACTCTGTTCTTGAGAATTATGAATAATACTCCCCCCCACCATCAACTGAGCAAACCTGTTGGATTAAAGCCATCGAAGATTGCTCACCAAGCAGCAAGCCTGCATAATACATGTGCTCTGCTCGCAGCCCTCCCGCGCCTCTGCTACTTTGATTTAAGAGCATTAGGAAACTGTGTAATTTTTTTGGTCCTCTTTTTATTTCCATGGTAATTTATGTCTGTGGGTAAGCATTTTATTTTATCAGAGACATGGGGCTAGAGTTATTTTCCGAGGCGCTTGAGTTTTCCTTTGATGCCACTGAAATTAAAGGCAGAGCGGCAGAGAGTACCCATGCTGTTTGTCACAGAGTCAGAGGTCAGAATTACATTTGCTGCCATTTATTGTGAGTATTCCGTGCCAGTAGTTAGGGTAGCACTTCTCATGGGCAATGCAGTATTATTAATATTGCAGACATCAAAACATTTGTGAATGGGATATAATTGACTTGTCAGTCACATTAACAATATCCCCTATGGAATACCATTCCAACAATGGCCGGGCAGAATATTCCTAGGTTATTTACATCTGACTCCTTAAGTCTTAAACCTTAGAAAAAATTCTAAAGATTTATCTAATTTTAACACAATGTTGAGATACAATACTTTGTGCCTATTATATAAGAAACTTAGTAGCAAAGCTTACTGCCAACAATACTAATCAACTTTTCTGAAAGCCAAAAATTGTTTTAATCACTGAGAAACTAACCACCATGTGAAAACATGGTTCACAATTTCAGATAATTTTTAGAAAAGAATTAGGGTCATCTAATATCATGGGATTATGATTTTAAAAATCCACAAATGTTTAACTACTATGTTTTGATTAGACAAACACAATAAAATGTTAAAATTTTAATTAAGGTGAAGCCAAAGAGTCTATAAAGAGAAAAGAAACAAAAATCTCATATTAAATATAGACTCTGAAAATATGTAAAGAAAGCACTAGCTAGACTGTGAATTTTATATTTACAGTCTAAATATAAAAATTTAGACTGATTTCAAATTCTACCTTCTATCAGTAGGTTAAAATTAAGTTTATCTTGAAATGGATCCTGAGGCAGGAGCAGTTCCTAGCTAAAAATAAAATTGAGGTCCTCCACTGATTGCAATGTAAAATTAATAGGGGCTAGTAATGTATATGTAAATACTTAAAATATCCAGAATACAGAAAAAGTCAGAGGTATTATTAGGAAGTCACTTTCTAAATGGTATATAATATTTGTTTTACAAGCAAATTGGTTATTTCAAACTAGAATTTCATTAGTGCTTAAAGAAGAGGAATGTTCAATAAAGTCAAGTATTTTTCAAATTAATCTACCTGTGAATTTTTTTTTTTACAATGAGACATGCTGTTTGGTTATTCAGATTTTACAGGAACATCTTATAGGGAATGAATGACAAGCCATTTTGTTTACAGAAGTGACTTCTGCCTTTTCTTTTGCCCTTATTATCTGTTCAGCTCAGAAATAATTCTCAGATCTTGGACAGAATCCCTTTATGTACATAAATAAATTTCAAAGTGTTCCTTGATGGAAATATTTCAGTGACATTAACAAACAAACCTTGCTCAAAGACATTTAGGGTTTTTCCAAAGTCCTCTTTCTCTAGGTCAATGTCATAGATAAAATAAGCTTAAAAACACTTTGAAAGTATGTTTCACAAAAGAGGCGCCAGCATTAGACTAACTCAACACTGAGGGGTCTTCTGTCTTGAACAAACCTCTGGTCTGACATCTGTATAATGGACCCTTTCATTCACAAGACAAGCAGTTATGGAGCAAACCAGTCAATCTTAAAGGACATCAACTTTGAATACTTATTGGAAGGACTGATGCTGAAGCTGAAGCTCCAATACTTTGGTCACCTGATAAAAACAGCCGACTCATTGGAAAAGACCCTGATGCTGGGAAAGACAGAAGGCAGAAGGAGAAGATGGCAATAAAGGATGAGATGGCTGGATGGCATCATCGATTCAATGGACATGAACTTGAGCAAACGCCAGGAGATGGTGAGGAATAGGGAAGCCTGGGACGCTGCAGTCCATGGGGTCGCAAACTTGGCAGACACAACCTGGCGACTGAACAATACCACAATAAAATACGTGACACTACCAAGGCAGGTGCTGAGGATATTAAGGTGAGCAATAAAGTGTGGAGTAGGGGAGAGAAAGTGAAAGGGAAGTTGCTCAGTCGTGTCCAACTCTTTGCTTTTATAATATTATTAGGCAGATATATAATTACAAACCTTATGAAAATCATAAAGAAGGGGAGCTACGAGACTGTGTAAGAGAAGCTTTACTAGTCTGAGTGTCAGGGAAGTAATATCTGAACCTGAGAAATGAGATTAGGAGACGTCAACAAACCCTGCTAACACCCCATGTGGTCAAGTGGTTCTTAACTTGCCCTAAATTTCTCACAACCCCTCTTATGAACAGGCTGCAAGCATGGAGTCGACAAGGGAAATGAGAACGTTTGGAGGAAGCTCAGCTCAGCTTTTGACCCTGCTGGCTGCAGGATCAGTTCCAAGGATCGCATGTCCCTTGGGAGAGCCAGGGGCCCAATCAAGTTGTAAGATGAGAATTCTTAAATTTTTAAACTGCACAAAACAAGAATCTAATAGCTAAGTATTCATACTTGTCATTAGGAAACATTGCCATGCAATTTATCTAGTTTCATATTTTTTTCCTTTGTATACTTTATGTATAATTACACTGCCAGAATAAAAATGCTAACGGTATACTGTTGACTTTCCCCAACATTCACTAAAAATTGTCAAAAAAAAAAACACCTTTTCTTTTTAGCCTAGATTGCATGCAGGCTCAGTTGCTTCAGTCATGTCTCTTTGCTACCCTATGGACTGTAGCTCAACACTGTTCTCTGTCCATGGGATTCTCCACGCAAGAATACTAGAGAGGGTTGCCATGCCCTCCTCCAGGGGATCTTCCTGACTCAGGGATTGAACCAGTGTCTCCTTCATTGTAGGTGGATTCTTTACCCACTGAACCACCTGGGAAGCCCGTTAGCCTAGATTTATTGTTGTTCAGACGCTCAGGCATGTCCTACTCTCTGCGACCCCACGGACCGCAGCACACCAGGCTTCCCTGTCCTTCACCATCTCCCGGAGGCTGCTCAAAATCATGTCCATCAAGTTGGTGATGCTACCCAACCATCTCATCCTCTGTCATCCCCTTCTCCTGCCATCAATCTTTCCCAGCATCAGGGTCTTTTCTAATGAGTTGGCTTTTTGCATCAGGTGGCCAAAATATTGGAGCTTCAGCTTCAGCATCAGTCCTTCCAATGAACACCCAGGACTGGTCTCTTTTAGGATGGACTGGTTTGATCTCCTTGCAGTCCAAGGGACTCTTAAGCGTCTTCTCCAACACCACAGTTCAAAAGCATCAGTTCTTTGGCACTCAGCCTTCTTTATGGTACAACTCTCACATCCATACATAACTACTATAAAACCATAACTTTGACTAGATGGACCTTTGTTGGCAAAGTAACGTCTCTACTTTTTAATATGCTGTCTAGATTTGTCATAGATTTTCTTCCAAGGAGCAAGTGTCCTTTAATTTCATGGCTGCAGTCACCATCTGCAGTGATTTTGGAGCCCAAAAAATGGTTTCTCACTGTTTGCCCTTTTTCCCCATCTATTTGCCATAAAGTGATGGGACCAGATGCCATGATCTTAGTTCTTTGAATGCTGAGTTTTAAGCCAACTTTTTCACTTTCCTCTTTCACTTTCATCAAGAGCCTCTTTAGTTCCTCTTTGTTTTCTACCATAAGGGTGGTGTCATCCACATATCTGAGGTTATTGATATTTCTCCCTGCAATCTTGATTATTTCAAGTTTAATCAGCAGAAAATGGGAAAATATCAGTATAAAGAAAAATAGCAATTTAAAAATTTTAATTCTGAAATTTTGTAATAGTGAGACAAAATCCCGCAGAACTACATGTATATATAAATTACCAGGTAGCTGGGGCTAAATAAAGACTTTAAAATAGCCTGTGGTTGTCTGTTGATAATTTTTCATTCACTCCAAATGATTTTTTTCCCTTACCAACTCTTTAAAAATCTGAATTAACATTCTGTATCTTCCAGTGTTCTAGCTTATTTATGTAATGACCCTTTATATAATGATCTCTGAAAAATAAATCCCGATAAAAGTAAATGTGTGAAAATCACTCCAAGGTGGAAAACCTTAATTTGGCAAAAGAACTGTGTTCCAAAATTTTAGTCCGTGATATTTTTAAGCAGGCTGAGATTGATAACTCCAATAAGACCTACATCCTAAATCTAGACCTTATCACATTCCTTAATAAGGAAAATGCTTAATAATCATAAGGCGCATTTTCAGCAGACTTGACCAACAACCTGTTTCAGAAGGAATAAAGCCATGTCATCAAGGTAATGCGATTTCCTTTAGCCAGACTTGCCACCACCAAATAGTCACCTCTTGTAAGGTTATTATAATGGGTTCATTCAATCTTACCATATGCACAACGTGGGTATGGTTACTTACTGATAACAAAACTAGTTATATTCATTAAACACTGCTATAAATCTCTCTTCTGAAATAGCTGTAATATAGCCTTCCAGCAACTACAATAATGTAATTCTTCTGCTTTCTCTGTGATGTTAGATATCTATATAGCCTGCAGCCAGCTTCCACTGTAGCTGCTGGGTGGGGTGAGGTCTCGGCAGCCATGTGAGAGGGTGGTGGTGAGGTTACAGACATAGGGTCTTTGAGTGAAACTTGGGAGACTGGAAAAATTTAGAAGTGAACAAATCTTTCCTCCACTGCAGATGAGGGACTGAGAGACCTCAAAATTCATAAAAGATGTTTCAAACCCCCTCCATATATTCCTTTGTATTTTCATCAATCTACTCTTTGTTTGTTTTCTACTTTTTTTTTTCTTTTCTTTTAATTTATTTTATCTGGAGGCTAATTACTTTACAATATTGTAGTGGTTTTGCCATACGTTGACATGAGTCAGCCACGGGTGTACATGAGTTCCCCATCCTGAGCCTCCCTCCCACCTCCCTTCCCATCCCATCCCTCTGAGTCATCCCAGTGCACCGGCCCTGAGCACCCTGTTTCATGCATCAAACCTGGACTGGCAATCTATTTCACAGATGATAATATACGTGTTTCAATCTACTCTTTTTTAGAGAGCAATTCTCTATATTTTCCCTTCATGGGAAAATAAGTCGTTAATTATTGCAATATGCGGATATGTGATTCTTCTAACACTGATTTCAGAGTCTAAATGACAAATGTGAAAGAGAAAATCAGTTCTTTTTATAAACCTTTTCATTTTGTATTGGGGTATAGCCAACTAACTATGTTGTGATAGTTTCAGTTGGGCAGCAAAGGGACTCAGCCATACGTATACATGAATCCATTCTCCCCACAAATGCCCCTCTCACCCAGGCTGCCATGTAACATTGAGCAGAATTCCATGTGGTATCCAGTAGGTCCTTGTTGGTTATCCATTTTAAATACAGCAGTGTGTACATGTCCATCCCAAACTCCCTAGTTATCCCATTCCCCTCCCCCCATCTTTCTTCTGGCAACCATGAGCTTGTTCTCTAAGTCTGTGAGTCTCTCTCTGTTTTGTAAATAAGTTCTTTTGCATTATGTCTTTTTAGATTCCTCATATAAGGGATGTCAGATGATGATTCTGCTTCTCCGGAGGAAGTCAATCCTTAAGGCATTTGCAATCTCATTTAGCGCTTCCTTCTGCTGAAAGCTGCATCATTTTTAAAAAGCATTTGCCTCAAAATACATTTCAATAAAATTAGCATTCTTCTAAGAAACTTTTCAGAGTTCTAATCTTTGTAGGCACAGAAAAAGTTTCAGATAATCAAGTCACGTGTTTTTATTTGGGAGAGTCTACCCCACTTATTTTTAAACTCTCTTTTGCTCCAATCTTTCTAAGGAGAATTAGACAAAAAAAGAAAAAAAAAAAGTAGTAAAAAAAAAAAAAACCTGTTTAAAAGATCTGAAGCGTGAACAGAAAGATGCTTTCTTCTCTGCACTGGCAGTTTTAAGATTAAATGCCTCTGTAGGCTTCCCAGAGTTATCAACTTTGTCCAGTGGCTGAATATTCTCTGCAGAATTTGTTCAACAGAAATTGTCTCAGTCTAGATCCGTCTCCACTCTGATTTTTATGGCCATGAACATTTTTGAAGTCTCCTGGAATTATTGGTCTCTTGCTTATTTTCCCATTTTGGAAGAAGACCATGAAACCACAGAGTTTAGGTAAGCATTCTATGCTCATGAGATCTCTGAGTCACTCACACTGAAGTGGTTTCATAGACTTGAACTCCGGATGCCAGAGTTAGTGACTCCGTAAAGTTTAGGAACTAACAGTTGCATGCATGTTTATATCTTATCATGTCGTTTGTAGGATCCAACATAGTAACTAGAAGCAAGCAGTTTTCTCTGTCCCTCCCATGAATGCAGATGCTACCAGTGGATTGAATCTTTATAAGAAAGAAAACTAGTTTATGAGGCTTAAGGCTGACCTAGAGGACTAAAATGCATTAGAGCAACCTGGGAATGAGTCCATTCTGGTTCACCCGCAGAGGCCTGGAGAAAGTGCTGCGTTTACATGAGAGGTCATAGATCAAGACTGGGTGGGTCTCTCAAGTGGCCACCACCCTTCCTGCATTTCTCAGAAAAAACCAGAAACCACTCTCAGTTGTTTTCTGTTCATGCCCTTCAACTTGTGTTTGGAAAATCTGATTCGCAAACAATATAAGTTACAAAACGATGGACACATTTGGTGGGGAAAGAAGGTGGGAGGCATGGAGAGAGTAACATGGAAACATACATTACCAAATGTAAAATAGACAGCAAGTGGGAATTTTCTGTATGACTCAGGGAACCTAAACCAGGGCTCTGTGACAACCTAGAGAGGTGGAATAGGGAGGGAAGTGGAAGGGAGGCTCAAGCGGGAGGGGACACAGGTTTAGTAAACCTACGGCTGATTCATGCTGATGTTTGGTAGAAACCAATGCAAAACTGTAAAGCAGTTATCTTTCAATTCAAAATAAATAAGCTAAAAAAATTTAAAAATCAGACACGCAAACATATGAAGTTACAACCTTATCAGCTAGGATGCTGATTTGCATAGCTCTGCCCTGTACCACTACCTGAACCATGTACACCCCTCTGATGGTGCAGGATCTAAAGCATTAAAAAGGCATCCTCCCCTGAAGGCATCACATTTATAGTTGACAAACAAAATGATTTAAAATTGTATTTTTGCTGAAATATATCCCTAGGTTCTGATTACAAACTTCTGAATAACGCTGTCAAGTCTAAAGCTTTTCATTGCTTGCTGTTCATGTGGGAATGTACTGGGGACATAAAAATGATGAGGGCAGATGTGAATGAAGTTGAACTTGCCTGATGGGGCTTCCAGAGCTGATGGAGGCTAGTAATGCAGATTTACAAAGTCTGAATTTCGTCTCTGGTCTCTGAATTTTTGGTCTCACAGCTCTGAGACTGGGCCTCCCTCTTGGCTTTGAGAGCTCATGAGTCAGCAGCCGTGAGCCTCTCCTGTTCAAAGAACCTTAAAGTCCTCAAATCATCCTCTTTCTCATGACCTGAAGGACATTTATCATGTGACCTTTACTTTGCTCTTCAGCCCCACTTTAGATTCTCTCCTTAATTCACACACCCTACACTCCAGCAGTACTTCCCCACTTTCAGTTCTTGTAGCAGGTCCTGCTCTCTGCCCAGTTGTTGGCCATTACCTGGAGGTGGGCCCACCACCACCAGGCTCACCTGAGCAATTCCTTGTCCATCTTCGGGTCTCAGCTAAGAATACACCCTTGTTTTCTAATTTTCTACATGCTTTCTGGATGCCTTTTGTTTATTTCCATCCTTGCACATGTTACATTGTATCCTAATGGCTGGCTCTTCCTTTGTATCCACCAAGAAAGAGAGACAGTGAGAACAGGCACCACACCCCTCTTCCTTTCAGAGGTGGCCTCAGCATCACAGGGAATGCCTGGCTCAGGGAAGTGGTAATTGATAACTCAGAAAGAGATTGCAGCCTCAGCATTCCAAAAAGAAGACAGATCTCACAATGACTTGCTCCAAGTTCAATTCACTTAGAAAAAAAAAAGTTGATGTGCAGAAAACTTTTCAAAAAGACACTCATTGTGCAAACACAAGATCTCACCTCTTCCCCACCCCACACCCTCACAGAAAAAATTCCTATTTGAGTGGTAAGAGTCAGGACCTGATTATACAAGACTCTCCAGATTGTGTGCTTATCAAATCTTATGCAGGAATCTGACCTCACTCAGAAAGGAAACTAAAGGAGCATATTAGAATATGCATCCAAAGCATTTTTCTTCAATATCTTTTCTTTTCCAGAACTTAACTGAAGCTTTTCTTATACACTCACTGTTTGTCTACACAGACAGTCATTAATGGTAACATGAAAGTTGTTGTTGTAGTTGTTAGCCACTCAGTCGTGTCCAACTCTTTGTGATCCCGTGGACTGTAGCCTGTCAGGCTCCTCTGTCCATGGGATTCTCCAGGCAAGAATACTGGAGTGGGTTGCCGTGAAAGTATATAGTATTAAAAAGTCACATAGTCTTAAAAAGATAACTGGTAAAAACAAGATAAGAATTATTCTCTGCTCTCAGTTATACAGAACCGCTCTTTATTTGATGAATATGTTTAGAATAGCTTGATGCTAACGTAATACTAGCATAATCTGTTAGGTAACATAGTTTTTCAGAATAAGGAAAATGTGGCTTGGACAAATGTTGCTTCCAATCCTGGTTACTTAACCTCTGAGAGTTTAACCTACCAATGTGTAAAAAGGGTGTTTTAAGACTAGTACCTGTATCTCACGGTTATTGTGAGGATTAAATAAGACATGAAATCAATGTGAAATGTCCTTAAAGAGTGCATACAATAGGCCTGAATAAATATTACCATTCATTCCTTCTGATGTAAGAATCCCTCCAAAAAACCCACCTATTACCCATCGTCAGCCTGAGTGCTCATTATGAGCTGGAATCTGAGTTTCTGAAATGATAACTGCAACCATATATTGGGAGCTTGCAAATGTGAGCGAGCCCAGTCATTTCAGTTGTGCCCGACTCTTTGCAACCCCATGCACTGTAGCCCTCCAGGCTCCTCTGTCCACTGGGGTTCTCCAGGTAAGAATACTGGAGTGGGTTGCCATGCTCTCCTCTAGGGGATCTTCTCGACCCAGGGACTGAATCCATATCTCTTGAGTGTCCTGCGTTGAAGGCAGATTCTTTAATCAAACAGTACAAGTGCTTTGGAACATTAAAATAAACCTACGAGGGAAAATATATTAGCCTCTCCGTGTATAGAGCTGAAGAGTCTGGTGCAAAGAGATGAAAGGAGATGCCATGAAACAGAGGCTAGGCAAAAATTTCATGTGAATGTTTTGTAAGCACTAACAGCACCGGACTCTCCCCACTAGGACAGGTGTGTGAAATGCTTCCTATTTCTGATAAAGCTACTATTTTGAAGGACATGGGGGGAAATGGGGGATGTAGTTTATGTCCAGATATCAGAAAGCATTTTGCAAAGTTGAGGACGTAAACAGGAAAGAGAATATGACAAAGACAGTGACTAGAAAGCATAGATCCTAGCACACAGTAGGTGCTTAAGAAAACTGGTTGAACTATATGGCATGTCTGTAACTCATAACATTGCACATCAAATATACCTCAATAAAAAATAATTTAAAAAATATTCATTCAGAAAAGGAAAAAGAAAATAGGTTGAGTCTTCACAGGTATAGAGGAGACTGGTGGTTACCAGCAGGGAGAGGCAGAGGGACAGACAGACTGGGGCAGGACACTGAGAGGTACAAACTACTATGTATAAAATGGATGGGCCACAGGGATGTACTGTAAAGCTCAGGGAAACTTGGTATTATTTTGTGGTAACTTTAAATGGAGCGTAATTTATATAAACATTGATTCTCCATGTTGTACATCTGAAATTATATGATGATGTAAATCAACTATACTCCCATAAAAGCAAGAAAACTGATTGAATCCAGAACTGATCGTCAATCTACACACAAGGCCATAGGCACACCATTTATTGACAGCTTGCATCCCTCCTTATTGATCAATAGGCAGGCCATTAATTATTAAACATTTTGAATATCATGCATGCGTTTAGTTGGTCAGTCATGTCTGACTCTTTGCGACCCCATGGATTGCCCCAACAGTCCACCAGGCTCCTCTGTCATTGGGAGTCTCCAGGCAAGAATACTGAGTGAGTTGCCATTTCCCTCTCCAGCTGATCTTCCCAACCCAGCAATTGAACTCGCACCTCCTGTGTCTCCTGCATTGCAGGCGGATCCTCTACCACTGAGCCACCTGCGAAGCACCTTTGAATATTATACCAGTTAAATAAAAGAATAGCTGTATACATAGTTCCTTCCCTGCATAAAATTTGACATGAACTTAAACATGTAAAATTTGTGATATCTCATTTCAGGAAATAAAGGAGATTCAAATCCATGTCACATGATCTGAAGCTAGAAATTTAAATTCTCAATCCCAGGAGAGAGAATCAATTAAAACTCATGAGTTACCATGAAATCCATACATTTTCTGGACCGTTTTTATGCATCCTCCACAAAATGCAGACAATATCACATACTTCTATCTAGTTAGCCCTAGTTCTGAAATTCAATCAGGTAATTTGGGTGAAAGAACTTTGAGTGTATCAAAATGCTGAATGATGCAATTTATCAGTCTGGCGCAAATGCCTTCCTAGAGTGGAGTTTGTAATAAAAAGAAGTATTATTTGTAAAAGTGTTGAGTATGGGCATGAAGGAAAATGACCAGGCAGTTAACGTTCTGCATCTAGGTTGAGCTTATCATTGGTTTCTTTTTCCAACAGGGCTGCTCATCCTGGGTGCCTTGTTCTCCATGGTACCTCTGACAGAGAGGAAGAAAATTGAAGAGGGTGCGGGCAGAGCCCACTGTCTGCACGGCTATGAACCAGAACCTTCTGGGGAGGGCTTCTGTGGGGAAATGAGACCTGTACAGTTTGGAAATGACGTGTTGGATCCTGGTGCCTCAATGCAATCTGATTCCTACAAAGGAAATGATTTTTTTTTTAAGGTTCTAAATTTTATATTTCTAAGACTTTTTTCTCCAACAAGATTTCTATGCAAAAGAAAATCTTCGAGGGCAACTCCCTGGCATCCGGTGGTTAGGACTCAGCACTTTCACTGACAGGGCCCAGGTTCAATCCCTGGTCAAGGAACTAAGATTCTGCAAGCTGCACAGCAGGGCCAAAATGAACAAGAAAAAAATCTCGAACCCCGACTGCATCGTCTAGTACAGATAAAGGCAGCTACTTAAACTGCATTTAGAAAGTGCTGAGTAGTTGATCCTGGGACCTAATGATATTACTCATCTCACCAGAGCCTGATTGACACTAAAAATAATAAATTAGAACAGAAAATGATTTTATGGGGTCTGTGGGCTGACAGGCAGGCTAAGTATAATATCCTCCACTGCACTTGTCATTGAATTCTATAGGGTTCAGCTCTGAACAAGGACAACAGGACTTACTATGATTTCACGATTTTTATCTTCAATCATCTATGTCTTAAACATATAAAATTAATTTGCCTACTTACAAATTCAATGAGAAGTGGAAGCCAAAACACCCTCTCTGTGGTAACACAAATATTATTGCAGGCATCGTATTGCACGGGCAGGAGTGAAATAAATTAAAAACTGTCATGCTTGGATAATCTAGGATATGGCCTCTGAAACATCCATTTCCTTCATCTGATTGAGTAAATTTATAAATTACAAATCAATAGCCATACCTGCTGAATCACAGGACTCATTTGGGAAATTATTTTAAAATAATTTTAAAAAGCCTCCCATATAATATGATGGGGCCATCACTTTGCTTTAAGCAGTTTTCAAGCCAAAATTAATTCTTATCATTAGTCACAAGATGATTGGTTGGTTATATTTATAGGATGGTTGTTTTCTTGTTTTTTTTTTTTTAATTTAAGTAAATCATGATAATTTTTTCCTTGAGTTTTGGGGAAGATAAGAAAAAGAATTGGAAAAAGAAGCTTAAAATATTGCCTCTTTTCATTTTAAGTAATGTCTGTGAATCATTGAGGATGATTTTTAATTTTGATTCATTCAATGAGCTCTCCTAATGCAATGATTTTCTCCATGGAAGTCTTTAACCACAGTGGCCATTTGCAGCTGATGATTTTTTTTATATATATAAATAATTTATAAAGCTCCTACACACTTACACTTTTACACTGAAAGAGAGGGAACAGAATTGCATCTTAAACTCTATTTACAAATTTACCTTGGCAGGCCCTCTAACTTCCAATAGGAAACGATGTTGCATATTTAATTTGCTCTTTTGTTACAACGGGGCTTAGGTTAGTTAATTTCAATTTTCGATTTCAAAAGCTATCAAATATGGCTCAGATGAGAAATCAATTTTTCTCAGCTGCCTCTGTTTTTGTGATGGGAGGCCTCTCATTGGCTGAAGGTGAGCCACGTGACATGGCAAGAGATTAGTTCACCAGACCCCGTGTTGCTGCCACCTCAATTACTGCCTGCCTCTTGTAATTTAGCCTTATAACACCTAATTTCAAGACAGAACTCATATTTAATTCATGAAAGCTTCCACAAGAGTAATTGTGAAATAAATTGCCATAGAAGATATCCATTTGTGACTCATTTTAATTTTCTCTGCTAGTAGCATGCGATTTATTCTACTTGTTTAACACTTTAGCACAAACATTTTTTTTTTAATATTGAACTTTATGCACTGATAGCTGCATGCTTTGCACCATTTTCCCACATTACATCATCTCCTTCCTGGGATTTCCTTGCATAAAACTTCCACCCAGTGGTATTTCCAAAGGTTGTCAAAATCAAGAACTTATAATCTCCTAATTATTGAAAGTGTTGTTATGATCTGCACAGAACTTTAGAAGTAGCAACTAAAATCACAAATGATAGCAGATAAATGGTAGTTAGAGGACAAGGATCATTCAAAGGGCCAAGAAATAGAGCTTAATTTAATATTTCAAACAAAGGCATTCATTACACATATTGACATTTACATTTCAACATTGATATATATTTTAAAATTCTTGAACCAAAACATATATATTTCTTGTGTATACACACCATTTTGTCCTTTTCCTCCCTGTTGCTATGCCAACAAGGTGGGTGAGGCCTTCTCAACTGCCAAACTCAGCTGTCATCCCTTCACCCTAAAAGCCTTATAATTGCTTTTATTTGCATACGACAATTAGGCAGGATGGCTCACAGCGAGAAAAACCAACCTTTCTCTCCCCAAGTGCACACAACGCCAGCCTGTAATTTATAAAAGATACGCGCCATGTGGTGGAGCACTAAAATAGAGTGATGAGTCCTTTCATCGGATTGTAAGCCATTAACAAAAGAAAACATCCCCTTTCAGGCTATAAAAAATGCCTATCTGGTGTGAACCTGCAAAATCACAAAGTTCCCCCATCCTCGACTCCCCCTGCATAGACCCTTCACATTCATTATCACATTGAACTCAAAAGGAGTTCTAGTGAAAGAGTTACATTTGGGTGTTTATGAGTAATGGGGTGCAAATAAAATCCACCCTGGGCTAAAATTGCATCCAGAGCAGTTGGTGTTCGGGGCTCGATTTCTTCTTCTTCTCTTCTTTTTTGTTTTAACCTTGTTTTGCATGGTGTTGCATGTTGAAATGTCATATTAATATAGTCATTATTGCCCTCTTTCTTTGGAGAAGCCGTGACAGGATTTTCCAATCAGCATTCTGGTCTGTGAAGGCTCAAGTCAGGAGGAATGTGGATGGTTTAAATCATACTCTGTTTCAGTTTTCAAAAGGTCTTCAAAAAATTAGTGTCTAGTGTAAAAGGTCAAAACATGGTTGGAAATCATTTCAGTGATTTATTGTCATCATTTTTTCGGGTGACTTTAATTCTAATTATTAAAGGTATTTTAATTTTATTCTTACATGCTGCATATAATCTAAAATAAAAAATTTAACAAATTCCCTTTTAAGCAGTATTTTATGTCACCAATTAGGCTGTAGGGTTTTTTCAGCCTTTTCTTAGGGTTTGTGCCCTTAGAGACCTTTACTTTATAGAATGAACGTGGAATCTGAACTTAATTTCTTCCAAATTGTCCCAGCTTTAAAACTATTATTCAAAACACTAGAATTGTGACCTATTTCTTTCTCTAATAATCTTTTAAAAGGCAGCTGGCACTCTTTTTTTTATTCACCACTTACTGAATAAATAGTGATCATATAGACAATTTGGGGTCAGGATCGTCAAATGGATACAGCTAATCACAAATCATATAGCCAAGTGTCTGCCTCTGTGCTTCAGAGGGGATAGTAATTACAATAACATCTTGAAATAGTTTATCTAGATTAAATTCTGTATCTGACTTTTCATTCAAATATCCACAAGTGAATTACATTAAATTTGCTGAAGCAACAAGATAAAAAAAAGAGAAAAGTAATCACTTCAAAAAGCAATGATAAAATTAAAACCAAAGCATTGATTATCCAAAACAAAAAAAAATAGTCAAATTCCTTTGGAAAATTATGAAAACTAGGTTATGAATAAGGTTATAAGATGTATAACAAACTTGCCTACAGGAGATAAAAGACAATAACAATAATTCATACAAATGAGAAATTAAAGAAAAATGCTGGACTCACGAAGAAAGAAAGAAACACAAGTTTTAGAAAACATGCAATCTAAGTTTTCACATATTCAAATATAAACCTTATATTTATATATATGTATAAATTTTTAAATGGTCATTCAACCTGACCCAAGAATTTCACTTCTAAAGTTTGTTCCAATGAGATAATCAGAGAAGAAATAAATGAACATACACAGGGGTGTTTTTGTATCCTCTTCACTATTTCATGAATCCCAAAATTTTGAAACAAGCTAAGAACACATTAAATAAGTCATATAACACCCCTATGGTGGAGTATCATGCAACTATAAAAATATTAATGTAGATCTGTTCTCCATGAATTTATATCAACCATGTATCATTACATGCATACATATATATATCATTCTATTTATGCAAACATACAGAATACATTATTCCATTCACTCAATAAAAGTGTCTTTCACAACCTATCAGGACTGGTTCTGCAGTGAACTGGGTGGAGATGAAGGGGGAACTATGAATTTCTGTGTGATGTTCCCGCACAGCACCATGAGCACAATTTTCAGGGAAAAGATAGAGCCATGAGTAGACTTTCAGTCGGCAGCGTTTTATTTTTTAGGCCAATGTATTGAAATTTTCCCAACATTGCAGTTTCCTTTTGTTTTTGTTTGGTTTTGTTTTTTCTAGAACCACTAGTTACCTTTTTGCCCTCTTCCTACATCCCATCTCATCCGCGGTTGCCTCCTTTTCTGATATGTTTACACTACCGAAACTCTTATTTAATAGAACTTATCAATATATTAGGAGTTCATCTAGAAAGGATAAAATAATACTGTAAGGATCTAGAATCTAATCTGGTACTTTCCTGCCAGGGATCGTGATACTAATTAGGGTACTAATAGGGATCAGGAAAAATTATAAATGTGTATTTCCTAAGCGAGAACTTCCTGCGTGAAGAGAAAGCAGCCAAGTCCAGAGAGGAGTGACCGTGTGTGAAAGTTGGATTCTACCTCCATTCTATTGAGAATCAAAGGCTTATTTACGCTCAGGCTTCCAACATGGTTATAGTAAGTGCTGAATAAATAGCTGTCGAAAGGATGGGATGAAAATAAAAGCATCGCAGTCAAGCAGGACACTCCCCAGCTTATATAACTTTCTTCCTGCTGGTCCACATTAGAGATATAGGTAACCTTTAGGGATTAAACTGGTAGTTACCTCTCACTGGCAAAATGAGGTTGAAACCTTGTCTATGTTTCTGGATAAGTCAGCATACTATTACTCAACCATTTACATATAAATGCCCAGATACTTGAAACAAACATATTTTACAAATAATTTGATTATGGTTTGCTGGATTCACTCAATTTCTTTGTCCACTATTTCACATGGATATTTGGTACTTTCTCAGAGACCACAAGATTGTAGGAGCCCAAAATAAAAGAATCCAAACAAAAACTGTCAGGAATCCACCCTTCCTAGAAACATGGAGTGAAATGTCCAACATTATTAATGTTTGAAAACCATTTTGCATTTTATTAACACACATATTACACACAAATGAGGTTTTTTGAAATCAAAGGAAGCCTAATATATGGATTGATTAAAAGTATACGTGGGTTTTAAAACATTATTTTCCCATAAAAAAGATAAATTTCTCTGTTCTCTCAACTTTGTAGGACATAGAATATGGCAAATTGTTGGGAATTGATAGGATCAAATTAAAAGGTTTTTTTGAAGACAGTCCTAATGTGTAGCACACATTTATTGAAAGGAAACGTAAAACCCAAGAAAATGGGCAAAAGAAAAATATGTAGGATAAAGTTTTCTAAGATTATCCCCAACTCATATTTTGTTAATTCCATAGATTTATGCCACTCTAGGCTTTTTTGCTTCATAAACAAACTCGTAACGAAAATAATAATAACACATGCCTCTTAAGAACAGTGCTACACTGTGGTTTTATTATGTGACCCAGAGACAAGGAAAATACTTTTCTTGGAATGTAATAAGGAATATAATGCATGGATTTTGATGTAGTTGGGAAAAAAAGAGTTCTTTATCTGCATTTCATATAAATTATTTATTATACTTTTTTTAAAAGGCTTTTCAAAATTATGAATATTATTTTAAGAAAGTATGCATAAATTTGTAATTTTCCCTTATCCATGAAACTATTGTTCTTGAGACGAAAAACACAAATGGGACAGCATCATGAGAAAAATGCTGTATGGGGCAGCTGAATTTTGTCTATTGTCTGCTTCTTCTAAGCTGCCTTTCATTAGTGACTGGGGCACTGGAAGGTGGGAACTGTGACTCAGTGAATATTTACAGCCTCAGAAATATATAAAAATCTGATCACTTTCTATCCACAGAATTGTAGATAGCCACTTCATGTTATCAGGTGTCCTATTTCCAGAAAAGATGTACAAAATGTATCCCAGGATAGCGAATGCACAATTATGAGGAACCATTATGCATTACTGTTTTTCATTATTACTGTGGTTCAAATCAGATCATATCAAAGGAGAAATAGCTTACACTTCTCTTTTTGAAGCTAGACTTCAGTTCATGGTCTGATGAGATTTCCACTGCAGCAGTGGTTGGGAGAATGCCCTACGTAAATCATGATGCCTTCAGTAAAAATATCCAGGTAGGGCGTTGTGCCTTTTGGCTGTAATCTCCTCACAGAGCTTTCTTTCTTATCTCTTTTTTATTTCTCCCCCACATCTGTAATAAAAAAAGAATCTCCGGGTAAGAACTCTCAAGTCTTAAATGAAACCTTGTGTGGAGTGAATATGCGCGAGACGTTAATAATAAATTTGGAGATGGGCGAGCAGAGACTCTTTTCTGCTTGCTTTTGTACCTCCGCCCCTGGTCTGTGAACCGCGGAGTTGACTCTGACACTTTTAGGGAACAAAGTGTCCCCAGCTCTACCTCTCCCCCCTCGCTTCAAACCTCATCTGAGAACTCCTGAAATGAAGCTGTCACTCAGGGCTGCTTGGGGACCTGTCACCACAACATTGAGCCTTTTCATTTTGATGGGTCAGCCTGCAATCCCCTTGAAAGAGATGTCCCTGCCACTGTGGCTTCTTTTTCCACAGGAATTCTGAATCCTAATGAAACTCCAAATCGCTCAATAAAGGCAGGGGCACGAGGAAGTAATCCAATGCAGATCTGAGTGAAATTTGTATTTTATCTTTTTTTTTTTTTCCTCCCAGACCATTATTCTAATCGTTTAGGTGGTTCACAAAGCATTGGTTCGCAGTTCAGGCACAAGAGGAATGAGGTGTCTTTTGTCCGGATGGTATGCTCAGATTAGGTAGCAGCTCTCTGAAAATGAAAGGCCGTGGCTCAAATTTCCTTGGGTAAATACCCATCCACCTAGTGTAGTTTGCACCTACAGTGCTACACACACATTTCTAATGTTCAAAGCACTGATCGAGAAGAGAGAAATTCCCATATTTTATTCCCGTATCATATTTTTTTAATTTTTTGTGTGGCCGTGAAACTGTCTTTCAAAAAAATCTCACGTGCACCTTTCACCATAAAATGAAGGAAATAGCATTGTTACTCTCTACTTTATGATCAGGAGGCAGGCATGTTACAGCTACACCCTCTGGAGAGTGTCATCCAAATTATTGTTTTCATTCTGTTGTTTCAACAGTCTTCATGTGTTTGAGATACTTAGGTTGAGTGCCGTACACTATTCAACCACTGTCCTCTCTTTGGGTGGAAAAGTAATTGAGAAAACTTCCAGAAGGAAGGCATTCATGTGATTTCCCACTAAACTTTATTTCTTAGTATATTTGTACACATATGCTAGAATAATTGTGTAAATGCACATGAAAAGGCAATCTCCCCAGAAGTTCACCAAAGACTTTTTTATCCCGTCTTATATTTAGAGGATGCTTTGCATTCTCAAGTCCTTTAGAAAAATAGTGAAAAAAATAGATGGATGGACATACACATACATACATATGTAGATACATAGATATATTGTATATCTATAGATACAGATATAATAAAGCTGGCTTTATTGATCTGTAACAAGCCGAACCCCAGTTAACCCTTGTTTTATTATTTAACCTTCGTGAAAAGCTAACAAGCTATACCTAAAATGTGTCACTGTGTCCTTGCCACCCAACTCTACAATCATATTCATGTTACTTAAAACCTAAGAGCCTCCAGTCCACACTGTCTGCTTCTGCTCCGACACATCACCCTAAATATGTCAACTGCCTGTACTTTCACTGTCCAAAGAACATCTGTTAAAACTCCAGGTGCTTCAGGGTCCAGACGTTAGTTGCAATTTTTTTCCCGGTTGGTAGGTGCAACAGACCATTGCATATAAAACAATTCTTCCACACCCAGCCTTGTTGTTTTTCCATATATTAAAAAGAATATTTGGGAAAAACCATTAATATTAAATTGCAATTTCTATAGTTGTTTCCATGATACATTTTATTCTCTGTGCAGAGAGTGAGTTACCCTTAAAGATAAATTTTGATCTACCATATAAAGGAGGGAGAAAGAGAAAGAAAGTTGTGGGGGCAGGGAGAGAGAGAGAAAATCATGAATTATAGCTCCCTTTCTTGTCCATTCTTTGTATAATATACAGAAATATTATAATAAATTCCAGGGTACTCTCAGTTTTAAATCTCCATTTTGGACTAGATAGATTTAGACCATAGACTTTAGCTTGATTGTGTCCTTCTAACTAATTTTTTCTCCTTTCTACTTTGTTTTCCCTGTGAATGCTAAACGCTTCCATTTTTTATATTTTTTCTCACATATACAAAATGCATCCCCTTTTGTATTCATTCAGGTTAAATCACATATTAACCACACACACCCACACACATACACACTGAGGCTTGGGGAAAACTTTAAACTGTGGAGCATTCTAAACTGTCTGGAACAAGAAATACTGTTCTTTCTAAAACTACAGAAGCCACTAATGTTGCCTAAAGCTAGTTTATTGTTTTGTGGCATTTTTTAAAATGCGAAGTATAAGGACCCAGTGGAAAAGTTTGCATTAGAATTCATTTGTTCTGTTTGTTGTGGTTCAAAGACAGACTTAGAAGATCCACACCCTTGTAAGACGCAAAATGCCTTATTAGAACCAGAAATTATAAACTGTTTATTTTTTTTTCATTTTAGGGATAAATGTCCAAGTTTAAGAGCTGAATAGGCAAACATGACTAGCAATGGCTGGTTGGCTATAATTCACAGCCTGTGTAATTCCACGCGTGGCTTGTTAACCCTCTTCATTATTGAGAAAGATTAAAGTCCATTTTAATTCTTATTTCTTGCAGCACAAATGATGGGAAAATGACACTCTGACGGAAGCTAAAGTTTATCTGAAACACCAACCAATCACATCTGTGTTGAGGTTGACAGAAAAGTGCAAGTGTGCCAGCAACTCAACTCTAGTAGTTGAGAAAAGTCACTGTCTACCACCTGGGAATTCACTTCTGGAACTCTGAAAATATTTCAAATGGAGAAAAGCATTGCCATTTAACTGGTGCAAAGTTACAGCAGTTTGTAAAACAAAATTAATATGCATTAACTGTGTGAAATGTACAACTCTCTTTATGTTCAACTTGGGCAATTCTTCAAATCAATGTTTTAATGGACAGTTGCTTAAAATTTCTTAAATGCAGACTACCCTAAAAACAGCCTTAAAGAGGTAAAAGCTTGAGTGTGACAAACTCGCGTACTCCTGGGTATTTATATTTGATCAGAGGATTGATATTACCTGTCTTTGTCTCCCTAGCAGGTGTCTGTTTATACACACTGAGTTGGAATTCCAGGTCAGCACTGGGGCCAGAGAAACTTGAATCTGTGTTGCCATTTCATTCACACTATTGGCTTACGTAATTTTATTCCACAGGTAAAAGCTCAGGATTTGGGGAACAATCTCCTGCAGTGAATTCATCAAGGCACACCTGAAGAATACAGCTGTGCACACCTGGGGAAAGAGAAACTGCTGCCTGTGAACGTGCGTCTTACCTCCAGAGTAGTATTTCCCCCTCTCCACATCCTCTCTTGTTGGCAAGTCAGTCAAAATCCCTATGAGCTTTGATTATGTTCCCACTGAAGTCCAGAATTCCAGTCAGCCACCCCATGAACTCCAAGATGGCATTGCATCTTCACCTTGACAACAAGATCCCCTAGCAAGGCTTCATCTCCACGTGCCCTGTGCACCCAGGTAGGGAGAACTCTGCACTTCTGTTTCTTCACACACAAAATAAACACACCCATCTTCTGCCCAGTGCACCCTCATAAGGCGGAAGAAACGAGAAAGTGCTGAGAAGTGTTTTGAAGCTGGAGGGAGAAGATGCCATGGAAATAAACAGTAATTTTATTAATTGCCTCGAAATAGAAAATGTGGAGTTTAAATCGATGCTACTTTCTTCGGAGTAAACACTAAATATAACAGCCAAAGCGATACGGTTAAAATTAACTTGCAGTTGCTTCGCAAGCTGGTGAGAGACAATTACAAACGGGGAGATATTGCCAAATCTCATTTACTGCTTTCTTTCTTCTGAATACTGTCTCTACGTTCGAGTCTTCATGAGACTTCTCAATGGCACAGGAATCCCACTGCATTTGCTTATTCTTGATTTTTGTCAATGGGAAAAAATTAAATTCCCCTGCAACACAAAACACCACGATAAATACCTACCAGGGCTACTGCAGCAACCCCAAACTCTGGGGCCAACCTCCTCCCCGCTCCTGCCCTTCACGTCTGTGGGTGGGTGTGGGTGTGTGTGTGTGTGTGTGTGTGTGTGTCTGTGTGTCTGTGTGTCTGTGTGTCTGCATGTGAATCTCTTACTCCCCAGCTAGTATGTGCAAAATGGCTCTTTCTGACTGCTCACAGGATGCCAAACAGCACTGAATGGGTTAATTGGCATTTTAAGAAGGTAATTGTAAAGTGTAACCGGCAGGGTTATCGCCAGAATTGGGAGGTGGAATGTAGGTCTCCCACCCACTGGAGACTCTCACATCTTGAAGAGCAAGCTGAAGACAAAAGCAGTGCTACTACTGTTTCTTGATTTTCCCTTTCAGCGGCAATTGTTCACCCCCAATGCTCTCTTTTTGAATGTACTGTATCAAGCCAGTAGTTACAGAAGAGTACAGTGTGGTCTGTCCTGACTACAGAATTACCTTGGGATTTGATTGTAGCATAAATATGCAGTAAATCATTATGTGTATGGGTTTTTTTAATCATGCATAATGTATATACACAAGACGTGTTTGGAAAAGAACTAAGAAATAACTGGAATCAAAAGGAAACTGACATATTTTAAGACACTTCTATGACTTTTAGTGTGGGATGTAAAATTTTAAATGGGTTTTTATACAGGTTCCTGGAAAGCCCACATAAATGCCATTTACCTCAGCTCATGATTACTGCAAAATAGAGATATAGCCACCACAGTGAGCAGCTGCCACTGGTGCCCAATGTATCGTCTTGGTTTAATTTTCAAAAGGAAGAGTTTCATGGCAGTTAGCACGCCTGTCATTACACGTGAGTAAAAGAAAAACAGGGAAAGGCAATGATTAACAGGAGGTTTCTAAATGGCATGGTGAGTGACAGGGGCCGATCATAACCTACCCTCTACCAGGATTGAATGCACACTTGTCCAGCTCACACATGCCCACACAAACACACACACACACAGGCAACTGTGAGCCTCATGGAGTCAAGGGCTCTGCCTTCTTCCTCGTCCTTCCATCCCCTGCAGTTCTCAGCACAGTGCTGGAAACATAATAGCTGTTCAATAAACATTGTCAGATTCGATGGCTGGGCTGAACTTTGGCCACACCAGAACAGGCCAGAATCCACGTTGCCTAGCTTAAAAAAAAAAAAGAACGACAACAACAAAAAGCTACAGTAACTCCAATTCTAGAGGGATTAAATTCAGTGTATAGTAAGAATGTACTAGTATTTCCTTATAATAATGGTTTTTGATTGGTGCCCCTTTTCTTCCTTGATGTGGAAAAAAAGTGTCATTATAGAGATATGTAAAGATGCATAAATCTCTTGAGCACGTGATGGATCTTTGCTAAAAAAGAAGAGATGATATTAATCTGCCCATCACGTCTTGCCCCTCACTTACGTTGGTTCAATTGTCCTGTCTGCCATTTGCCTGGCCCCCAATCCTAAAATTCTTGGCTTCAGAAAAGCCCCATCATTTTGAGCATTGCTTGACTAGGAGAGCCAGAGTCTTAACATAGTGTGAGCATGTCAGAGCGCCACACACACGCCCACACACACCCACAGACCCACCATCCTACTGGAAAACTGAGCTGGCCATCCCCCTCTGCAGCAACCCGCCATGGCGCAGGAATCCATGTCGCCTTCCCATCTTCACTCCTGCAGGCAGCTTCCATCTTCAGAGAAACAAAATAGGGGAGATTGCAAAGGATCAATACCCTCTCTGGTGCAAACAGAAGGGTGGACAGAACTGTATTCATTTCGGACTGGGAAAAGTGCTCCTTTTTTAACCTCTCCTCTTTTGCTATTTATCAGAGAAAAATCTCAAGTAAGTCTCAGTTAGCATAATTAGCTCCAACTTACAGTGACTTTAATAACTCAGGGTAACTTCAATCTATTTCATATCATAGCCAATATTACCAGAATAAGCAGTTCCATCCCTTCTTTGGACTGGTGTGGAATTATTTCCCCACTTCTCCTAATGGAAATTCATATCCCACTACTGCCTTCTGTGCCCCTAACAAGCGTGCATTTAGATGGCTTCCAGCAGGACTCTGCTGTTAGCATTCTAGAGCGGGCAGACCGCGGCTGCCTCTTTCGCCTTCTGCATCTTTGCTTACTTGAGCCCAGGCCTAATGCAGTATAATTGAAACAATTTTATTGTCTGGAGCTATTCATTCTAATGTTTCAATGACAGAAAATACTGGTCAATTTGACAAGTTAATATGACTTCAGTGGTCATTTGAACTCCTTTAAGCCATTGGGTGCTAAAATTGCTTGTCACCTCCCTTCACCTGAAACGGAATTCAACCAGTATGTAAGGTTGAGGGGGGAGGAGAGGGAGGGAGAAAGTTGTTCACAGAAATGCAGCTCTGTCAGGAGTAATTGCAAGTTTTGATAATTGATAGGAAACTGCCCCTTTGGTCAATGGCCAAGTCCCTCTCAAAAGCAACACTTGACCCTCCCCATCGCCACCTTCATGAAAAGCCCCTGAACTTAGGGTCCGGTCTTGTGTGCTAAAGCCTTGACCAGTCTTTTCTCTCCCTTTCCGAATATGTGAAACACTGTCCTTACAATACTGACTTCACCACTAAAGGAGCAGATACAGTGATTCATTATTCAGGATGGCATTTAAGGGTGATTCTTTAAAACTTGAGCTTCCATCGTAGCTCAAAAGGTAAAGAATCTGCCTGTAATGCAAGAGAGCTAGGTTTTATCCCTGGATCAGGAAGATCCCCCTGGAGAAGGGAATGGCCACCCACTCCAGTATTCTTGCCTGGAGAACTCCATGGACGGAGGAGCCTGGCGGGCTGCAGTCCATCAAGTCGCAGAGTCAGACACAACTGAGCGACTAACACTTTCACAGTTTCTTTAAAACTTAGACAGCCCCGTGTTTTCCAGCAGCTTCCAACAATGGCGGTTGTGAACTTCCTACCACCCAAAGCAATCATATAACAAGATTTGTAGGTAAGTGGTGAAAAAATAGAAAAAAACACAAGTGTGTGTGTTTGTCTTTCTGAACTTTTCCTAAGTGACCTGAGAAGGGGTTGCTTTAAATAAAATGTTCTAAGTAAGTTTATATATAATGAAAAATCCACCTTTGAAACTAAATAACCTATGGGTTTATTTTGCCTAAATCATGTTCCTATTGCTTATGGGTCCTACTGTCATTCTTTCTGATTTTTCCACAAAAAGAAAAAAAAAAAGTTTGATTCTAAGGCCATCAGTAACCAGGGAATGTCACCTTTCCCTTACAATGGCAAAAGAATTCTGGAACACCTAAGGTAGGATTCTTTTTTGAAAAATATCTTTTTAAACTACCCCACTAATCCTTGGGGCATTCCCAGGTGCTGCTAGTTGTAAAGGAATCTGCCTGCCAATGTAGGTAGACGCCAAGAGATGCAGGTTCGATCCCTGGGCCAGGAAGATCCCCTGCAGCAGGAAATGGCAACCTGCTCCTGTATTCTTGCCTGGAAAATTCCATGGACAGGGGAGCTTAGTGGGCTACAGTCCATGAGGCTGCAAAAAGTCAGACATGACTGAGCACATACATTCTTGGGGGAACTGAATGTAACTTTGTTTCCTTAGGTAGCTGGTACCAGTCTTTCTAAGTACACTGTCTCTTCTTCTAGGCTAAGATGACCACAAACATATACTGCCTCCTTCCATCTTTCATATTTCACACCAGGACCCTGCCCTGCCCATAGCTTAGCACTTTGCTTCCATACTCATCACCTTTTTTGAAGGCTTCACACCACTTTGCATTGGAAAATTACCTTGCTTCACAGCATCATTGAATGTCTTTTTGCCCACCCAGGACAAAGACATGAAAATAAGTCACAAAAAACATGATAATCAATCAAAAAAGTCAAAATAGTTCTCAGAACTTCAAACTGCTTTTCCTGCACTCTGATATTCTGCAAAGAAAACATCCAATTTAAATGTGTCCAAAGAAATAATCAAAATAGATTCATTGTTACCCCACCCGCACTCCTGGATAGCTGCAATATAGTCTCTGGATGGAGATCTTAGAATGTATATTTTAGGATTTTCAGTTAAAAGCAATTCATGAGAACCTTAATGTTCCATGCAGGATGGTATCTGGGCCTGCGTAGAGGCTAATGTTTTCCTCTTTCACATGTTTTTGCTTTTTCTTAGTGCTCAGACCTCCAACATGGGAGCATATATGCCGAAAGTGGCTCCTTGAAACAGAAGGTGGCCTAATTATTAAAAGAATGGCCTTCCTGCCTGTGATGGTCTGTCTATTTGTGTATAAAATCCTACAACTGTGAAAGGCCTCATGCATTGCAAAAGGGAAAAGAGGGGGGGAAAGGGGAAAAAAAAATCAAAGTGCTCAGTCGAGATACATCAGAGAGATTACACAAGAAGGGAAGCCTAGTCTTCAAGCCTCCAGAATTCTTGACCAAAGAAGTCGTTAGTCCCAGGTCTACATCAAAAGAAAGCAGCACTCTATGTCATTGCTAGACTTTTCTGTGATGTTTTGCCCTCAGTCTCAGAGTAATCAAAAGTCATATTAAAAAAAAATAGAAAAGAAAAGATAGGCTATCCCTTTAAAATTAGATCATCACTCTGTATTAATATGCAGAATGAGTTGTCAATTGACCAAGCAACAAATGTACTTCCTCGTATCCTCATTTTCACTTCTATCTATGAATATTTTAAAACCCTAATGTGCACTTGGCCATTTGGGTTTTAAGCGAAGACTTATCACAGTGTAAAACCCTTCATTTTTATCCCTTAGCTGAGGGCTTCTTTTTCCCTTTTCCAGGGTGTCATTAAAAATCTGATGCCAAGAGCCAGGACTTGGCAAGGTTTGCAATATAATTTGCAATCTGCAGTGTTTGCTGGCTAGCCCCCACCTGCCCCCCTCCTTTTTTTTTTCCCCCTTACCAGTCTGCCTGCTAGAGTCAATAGGGGGCATCGCTCATCTGTCTAAAAGAAAAATAGCAGCATACTAATTAGAATTCTATTTGCCAGAAGCCTCGGAGTTGCTGTGCTTATAGATTTCAAGCTTCTTTTGTTTGAATTAAATTGCCAACTTTTTTTTTTTCCTTCCTTCTTTGCAGTAGCAGGAGAGAGCGGGTGCCTTATTTGATTGAAGGCGGGTGGAGGGGGCACTGCGCGCGGGAAGAGTCCTAGCTCTGGAAATGCTGAGGAAATGTCAGGGTTGTCTTTAAAAATGCCTGGTATGCTTTTCAGGGGCTGACTCCTGTCTTTCCTGGAGTTATTTTGGGGGGGACTGGTGGGAAGGGGGGAGAAGTTCAAAGGGCAGAGACTAGCTCTCTCGCGGAGGCTCCCAGCCCACGCCCCTTTGCCTGATGCTTAAATTTTGGGGGAGAGCTGACACCCTTTCACCCCGAGAAAAGCCAGATGGTTCATGCTCGGATAAAAACCTTGGGCTGGGATCACAAAGCTGGTTCATTAATGGAACACAGTATCTCTTGCTCTGTCAGAGTACTCCTTGAAGCGGGGCGTGGGGGGGGCGGGGACGGGGGGTGGGTGTGCGGGGAAAGAAGCCAGCTAAACCAGATGCAGAGAACGGGCCATATTTAAAATCAGCGTATTTTTATGATCCTTTCATAAAGTTGTCATGGTCCCTTATTAAAATGTCAGAATTTCCTATGAAGCATTTGAAAATAAGCTCCATGTTCCATTCAAAAATAACGCACCAGCAGACAATTTGCGGTTCCAGAAAAGTACCCAAACGCTTGCTGAGGAATCCTACAATGATTCAGCATGATCGCATTGTCAGGAGTGTATCCCTGAACCCTACAACCAAAGGGAAGGCTAGATAGTTCCCGATTTTCCTCTGAACTAAGCTAATAGAAAGGCCCACAGCAGCTCACTATTAAGTTAATTGTCCTTTGAAGCACAAGAAACACAGACCCTATCCGGAGACTTAAGTACAGGACAATGAAATTTACAGTCCAAATGCAATTGTCTACAAAATAATGAGATATTTTTTATATAAATGTATAAAGACAAAGTTGTATTAAATGTAATAAAATCGTACTGACTGGTACAGTGTGGAGACTGGGGATCCTATTTCTCAAGTAATTTTATCATGAGGAAGGCACTTTGTTACAGAGCAAACTAGCTCTTTTTTTATTTTTTTGCATATTGTAGCACAAATATTGGGGTCAAATCTGGAATGTTAGTCATCTACCACCCCACAACAAAATACATTTCTTCCTGCCTGTTTCTAGGTATGATAGCCTCTAAAATAGCTAAAACACAAACAGGAACTTCATGGATGAAAAAATGAACCATAATCTCAGTTGGTAAGGCTCACCTCTCAGCCATTTAGTGTAGCTTATTTCTTTACCATTAGACCGTCCAATTCAAAATAAAGGGAGGAGATCTGATTTTTGTGGACCTGTGTATTACATGGGAGCCAATTCAAAACTAATTATCTCAAAGAAATTTGCTAAACAGAATAACTCCATAAACTAAATGTGCGTACAGATGTTAGGAATGTGTTCCATGGAATTGACACATTTTAACTGAAGTACTTTGGGGGTCTGGGTCTTGCCTGGGCAAGAACTTATTCTGCGTATGTCGTTAAAGAAGCAAACATTTCAAGGTGTTTAAAGATTATTATTTCCTTACAAACTCCCAGTTATAAGATAAATAGTACTTGGGTTGTAAGGTACAACATGATAAATATAATCAACACTGTTGCACATTATATATGAAAGCTGGTAAAAGACTAAATCCTAAGCATTCTTGTCACAAGGTAAAAAACATACGTTCTATTTCTTTAATGTTGTACCTGTGCGGATGTTCATTAAACTTATTGTGACCATCATTTTACAATGCATATAAGTCAAGCCATTACACCTTAAATGAATACAGGGCTGTCAAATTTGTTTTGTTGTTCAATCGAAAAGTAGTGTCTGACTCTTTTGCAACCCCAGGGACAGTAGCCTGCCAGGCTCCTCTGTCCATTACATCTCTATAAAACCGAAGGAAAAAAAAAAAAAAGAAACTCTATTTCTTGCACTTCTCACAGTTAAATTAGAAAATTTTTCCTTATACAAGCATTGCTTTCTCTATATATTCCCTTCAGTTTCTTAATAGTACTCCAAGCTGAGGAGCAAAATATTGCTGCTTAACTCTATCATGGAAATCCCAGAGTCAGCTCCACTCACATATCTTTGAATTACTTTTCCAATTCTAAGACTCCAAGAATCGCGTCCTCCTTTATAAGTTCTTGTTAGAAAAAGTGGCAGGAGGCAGAGTAGCAGGATGACCCACAAGATGGCACCTGTCACCGGGGGATTTTTCCTGCATTCTGCAGGCCAAATTTTATTTGAACTCTCTGTGGCCGCTGTCATATCCTCAATTTCCCTCCACTCTTGGCTCTCTGCCTTTATCCCCTTCTTGCAGGCCCAGGCTGTTTACCCAGTTTCTGAAATCTTTGCCTTCAAGAAGCCAAAGTAAAACTTTAGTCTGAAAGCGAGGCTCGAAATTCAGCAGCCTCACTGAATTTGGAGTTAGTGATGAAAAGGTTTTTAAAGATTGATTTTCCCCCTGACACTGCCCTAATTCACCCAGACTCTAGGCCTGGAGATGAGGGAGGTGACTGCAACGCTGATGAAGCCATAGGGTTTGGGTTTCGTTTAAGGCAAATACATGATGAATGGCTGAAACAGAAGTGTCCTGAGACTGGTCTGTTGTATTTTAACCCGGGCTAGAGTGAAACCCGTTATCTCCGCATATTAAATATAGGTTCTGAGTTTGCAAAAAAGAGTCAAAGTCTAATAAAGGGGAAGGATAATGTCTCTGAAGAACCAACAGATTTTAAAGAATAAAGGTTTCATCCCTCAAGAGAACATGGGCATGGAAACCTCAGTCATGTGTTTGGCCAGTTGGAAACAGTTTCAACTTCTCCAGCCACTACAGCTGGATGGTTTGGAGGAATCTGAATATCCAGGAATTTGTTAAATAAAATGATTCAATTTCAGTGTATTAAATCAATCAATGCGGGCAAAGAATTCTGGAACTATGTCGGCCAAAGGTTAGCTGTATTATCAGAACCATGAAACATCTTTAAATGTGAAAGTCATTAACTTATTATTACGAGGATGAGGATGAATATTACTTTATCAATATTCTTTGAAATGAACTCAATTCAAATAACAGAGGGTTTGGGTGTTTTTTTTTTTTTCCTCCCTTATTTTAATTAACTCTACCATTCAAAATCATTAAAAGCCAGTCTGCAGAAAGGAGTAAGGGGCAGGCAGGAGCAGGGAGGGAATGCTGCTGGGGAGCAAGACCGTCATCCTGACAGGGGCAATGATATCTTATTTCTGGTGACGGTCAGAGAAAGTGACAACTCTTCCTGCCCAACCACCTCGCCCTGCCCTCACCTCTTTCTTCACCCTTGCTTTGCGGTGCCAGAAAAGACGATGAAGAAGCCTGCCGGGGATCAGATGAGGCGACAGCCCCCCGCCCCTTCCCTCAGCCCCTGGGGCGCGGTCTGCGTCTGCCCATCCCCAGCAGTGTTCCGCCGCCTTCTCTCAGCATCCCAGTAATGGCGCTGGAAAAGGTCTTGAAGCATCGTAATTAAACTCATCTACAGCTGGTGCAATGAAACAAATACGAGACAGGCACTGCACGTCAAGGACAGCTAACATTTGTGCTTCCTTATAATTCTCTTTTTTTTAAATCATTGTTTCCTCTGTTTCCTGTGTGAGCAACATTACTTTGGCTTCTTTTAACTCCCATCCTGCTCACTTGGGAGTCATTTTTAAGGTCAGCCAGTATACATTAATCCAGCCTCGAGTAAAAATTTACTCCTCACGAGAGGAATGACAGGCCTGTACAATAACACATGAAAAAAGTCATTCATTATTTATTTTAAAAAAGCAAAAGTGATGGGCTGTCTTTTTGTGCATTACACAACAGCTAGATGAGAACTCGTGTGTGGGGGTGTATGTGTGTGGCGTGTGTGTGTGTGTGTGTTTTGTTACAGAAGTACTATCCCCTGTTATCGTCTCTCTGATTTTCTAATTATTCTAGGCTTTCTGCACTGGAAGAATAAAAAAAAAAAATTCACATTTTCACAACATTCAGATGGAATACCATTGAAACCTTTCCTTCAAATTTGCCTCCTGCTTCCTTCTTGTGTTTGATGCTGTTCATCTCCCATTAGATGAGCTTTCTTTTCTTCCCTGGGAGACTGAGCCAAGCCAGGAAGGGGAGGGGTAGCAGCAGGCAGAGGGGCAGGAAGGAGAAGCCGAGATCTTTACTGCGTGCATTTATCTGTCTCTAAGTAGGACTTGAATATAATTCAGGGAGACACTCCTCTCTCTTTTGAGCTGGGCACAGAAACAAGCCCATGAAATCAAACAAGAGGGCAAGAGCTTATCTTCCGCCAACAAATTTATCAAGAGAGAGTTTGTGGTGGGCTTATGAAACTGTCATGGAGGGACAAGGTAGAGATCAAATGTACTGTCGAGTAAGGAAACGCGGCACAAACTTTGCCCAGAGCTTGGGGACAATGATGCTCACAGATTAACCCACCCTCTCAATTAACACCTCACATGAAAATCCCCGCAAGGTCATGGGATCCGTGCTTCGGTGCGGTCAATCAGCGCCGCCCGCCTCCATACAAACCGAGATCGAATACAGAATTAACACCGGTCCCCAAGCCCTCGCTCACAGACTCACGTCAGATTAAGCCCTTGCACAGAGAAGATATGAAAAGCATTTCTAATTAGGGTCTGAGGTTACTGGTTAAAATGCAGTCGAGCAGTCTACCAACCATTCTTCTCCTTTTTTATAATTTTAATTAAACTCAGATACTATTTAATTCCTACCTGCATAGATTTAGTGCTACTTGAATGCAAACCTGATAAAGAATACTCCTGATCCCCACTTAGCTGCCACAAGGACTTATTAGAGAGGGGGTTACTGTCTCCAAGATCTTCCAGGAGTCCCTTTGCAATAATTACTTTTCTATCAAATGAAAAGCATAATATTTTTCGGTAAATAGGTTTTTTTTCCCCTGTGAAACTTTGACTTCCCTACTCTCTTGACAAAATTGTAATTATAACTTCACTGTAGGGGTTGCTGTATCATCGGGCTAGCCACTAGAATGCTTTTTCTTACACACCAAAGCTCTATTTCCTCATTGCTTATAGAAAGTTGAGATGGATGCACACATTTTCGCTCAAATTTTTCACTAATTCTATGTGGATGTGCTGCTTCTGTACTTAAAAAGGCGGTGGACCAGATCCTGTTTGAATTATTAGGAATTCTGCAGTGTGTCTGAGTCCTTCCGGCATTGTCTGATTAGTAGTCTGGTGTCTTGGTACCAATTTTTAATATCTGCAGTGACCCCAGAAGCCTTAAACAACATCTTTGGCATACTAAAGCCGTGTTCCTCCAAAGCACAGGTCTGAATTATTCAGAATCTGTAATGACAGTTTTGCCCTTATGAAACCATTTGGGCAACTTTGGGATACTAGAATTCATAACTCTGGCTTCCTTTCCACGACCTTCCAGCGGTGGTCTCGGACACCCACAGCTTCAAAAATATTGTGCTAATGTCCTGTTAGAATAATAACAATATCAGGAATTATCCGAATAGGTTCCCGTTTTAAGTGTTTGTAGCAGAACTGTTGCTTAACGTAGCAGCAACGTGCAGGCCTAAAACCTCCTCACTATTACAGTGAAAAGTGAAAGTGTTAGTCACTAAGCCATGTCCGACTCTTTGCCACCCTTTAGACTGTAGCCCGCCAGGCTCTTCTGTCCATGGAATTTCCAGGCAAGAATACTTGCCTGAAGGAGTTGGGTTGCCATTTCCCTCTCCAGGGAACCTTCCCGACCCAGGGATTGAACCCAGGTCTGCTGTGTTGCAGGTGATTCTTTACCATCTGATCCACCAGGGAAGCCAAAATACTATCTCATGTATCATTTCTCTAAAGTTTTATTTGCCATTTTTAGTAAAGAAAACAGCATCAAGACAGCATGTACTCCCATTTTACACTTAAGGCAAAGCATTTTGAATACATGATGGTATAAGAAAAGGCACTTAAGGTTTTAGCTCATTTGATACCAACGTAAACACAACATTTGGAAAAATTTGGAAAGAATTGAAAAACACAAGATTTAGAAAAATTAAAAAGCTTTAGGGATCGTGAAATCCAGATTTTTAAGTGACTAAACTAATTTCTTACTCATTTTTTTTTTTTCCTTCTTACTCATAGGCCCCAGTACTCAGAAACAATACCCTCAAAGGACTAGGCTCTCAATAGTCGACTTGTGACCTGGGACCACAAGGTCACATGCAGTGCTGTTTGTTAAAATGCTCCAGAAGTCATTTCAGACTGTGCTACAAAAGGCTGAATTTTAGACCAGGCATTTTGTCTGAGACTTCAGGCACGGCACTGGGGAGTCTCCACAAGTTTGCCCCTCTAGGCGTGCATATGTGTGTGCTCAGGCACACCAGTTGGATCTGACTCTTTGACCCTGTGGACTGCAGCCAGCCAGCGCACTGCCCATGGGATTCCTCAGGCAAGAACGCTTGGAGTGGGCTGCAATTTCCTTCTCTGGGGGATATTCCTGACCCAGGGATCAAACCCACGTCTCCTTTTTTGCAGGTGGATTCTTTACCACTAGCACCACCTAGGAAGCCCGTTCGCTAGGCAGGAAGCTCTAAAACATTTTGTAGGGCAAGAGAAGGTCACCGTGGTGGTGTAAGTTTGTCTTCCCAATGTCTCTTTTCTTTCCCCACCATATGTCTGGGTCCTTCGTTACCCACCTGTCACCTGGATTAGTGCAGAAAACTCATCATTGGCCTCTTCGATTTTAACATCATTCTCCTCTATTACATTCAATATTAAGCTGGCAATATTTTCTTCCTAAAAGAGGGACTTTGCCCATAACTTACATGGCTTCTATTTCCTACAGAGTATCTTCAGATTTGTTCCCCACCTACTTTTCTTGTCTTTTCTTTTTGAATGAATATTTCACATTGGAGAAGGAAATGGCCACCTACTCCAGCACTCTTGCCTGGAGAATCCCATGAACGGAGGAGCCCGGTGGGCTGCAGCCCATGGGGTCTCAAAGAGTCGGACACAAATGAGTAGCTAACACATACTTAGCATGATTGGAGCTTTATTATTGAAAATTGCTATTGTTTTACTTTTTATTGATTTTTGATTGAAGGATGGTTGCTTTAGAGTATTGTGTTCCCACCTGCTTTTTATTTACTTATTTATTTTTTCTCTCATAGGTTTTATTGAGATATAATTGACACATAATGTTGTATACATTTAAGGTGTAAAATGCGATGCTTTACACACATATATTATGAAATGAGTACTACAATAAGCTTAGTTAACACATGTATCACTCCATATAATCACCAATTTTTTTTGTTATGGTCCACCTGCTTTTTAAACCAGAGCTCTTATAAATCTATGTGAAGCGATCTTCAACCCTTGCATATCTTTCCCAATCTCAAGGTTTTGCAAAGCAGCGCAGGAATACTATGAAGAATAAACTGGCATTTCAGTCCCCTGCTTCCTAACTGGGTTACCATGGCAAGTTACTTACCCTCTTTATGTCTCCATTTCCACATCTGTAAACTAGGGATTGTATCTATACCTACTCTCGTGGAGCTGATGTGAAAAACAAGTGGGTTAGGACATGTAAAGGGCTTAGAACAGTGCTTGGCCCATGTAAGCCCTTCATTATAGCTATTTTTCGGTATTACTCAGTCACTCTTCCCTTACCCAGAAAGTCCTTCCCTCCAGGGCATGCGTGTTGAAGATGCAGTACCAGTTAAGACCTGTATCTTTCAAGAAAGCCTCCTTGGTACTCAGGCATTCTCTCTTAAGTCTTTCTTCCAGCATCGAAGATATTCTGCCATTGATTACAGTCACCCATGCAGGTCAGTTGTTCTCTAGCCGTGTGCCATGAATCCTTAACAATTTGCCCCAAATTTTGATCCGTGGGTAGAATGTTCCCTGGCTACAATTGAAGATGTAGGCTCTTTCCGGGGCTGTGTCACTCACAGCAGAGGGTGAGCTCCTGGAGGGCAGCCTGCCTCTGTTTCATCTTTGCATCTCCCATGGCGCTGAGCACAGCCCTGCGAGCAGAGCAGATGCTTGGTAAATGTTTGTCAAATTGAATCTCAGGCAATTTGCTTCGATTTACTTAGAACTCCCTGGGTAAGTAATCAGTTCCTATACCATTCAACGAGCTTTTAATAGCATTTACATTGGACTCTCCGTATAGGCTAATCAGAACCAGCTCTCCTAACTCCTTAGCTTTATACTAGGGGATTTCTGGCAGACAGATTCAGGTTGTGCCATTGCCCATCCTTAGCCAAGGCTGATACTGAGAGGAGAAGCCCTGAGTCTATCTGAATTTCTCTCACATTTGTAAAACAGACATGACACAAAGAGATTCGTTAGACAGACTGATCCAGTCAGAGATTTGATGTACATGGGACTATATTTCCAATGAATGAGCAGCTGTCTAAACTGGTGAAATGGACCGATTGTTTTGTATAACTCTCTGTGCCTTTAGAATTTAGATGACACCTCTTTGGGATTTGTTGAAAATTTTCTGGTACCTGAAATTCAGACAAAAGTATTCAAAATTTAAACCTAAAGATTATTACTGAGATTTCTAATAATTTAAACCCAAAGATTATCACAACTATTTCTAACTATTCTGCTCCATGAACATTATATCTTACCTAAAATGAGTGGAAATGAATGGAAATAACTAAAAATGAATGAAAACGGTGAGAGACTTTATTTTAGGGGCGCTCCAAAATCACTGCAGATGGTGACTGCAGCCATGAAATTAAAAGACACTTTTTCCTTGGAAGAAAAGCTATGACCAACCTAGACAGCATATTAAAAGGCAGAGACATTTCTTTGCCAACAAAAGTCCGTCTAATCAAAGCCATGATTTTTCCAATAGTCATGTATGGAGTTGGACTATAAAGAAAAGTGAGCACTGAAAAATTGATGCTTTTGAACTGTGGTGTTGGAGAAGAGTCTTGAGAGTCCCTTGGACTGCAAGGAGATCCAACGAGTCCATCCTAAAAGAAATCAATCCTGAATATTTCTTGGAAGGACAGATGTTGATGCTGAAACTCTAATTCTTTGGACCCCTTATGCGAATAACTGACTCACCAGAAAAGACCCTGGTGCTGGGAAAGACTGAAGGCAGGAGAAGGGATGACAGAGGATGAGATGGTTGGATGGCATCACTGACTCGATGGACATGAGTTTGAGTAAGCTCCGGGAGTTGGTGATTGACAGGGAAGCCTGGCATGCTGTAGTCCATGGGGTCGCAAAGAGTCAGACTAGACTGAGCAACTGAACTGAACTGAAAAATGAGTGGAATTTACTTTGAATTTTAATTCCTTTCCTATTATTTTTTTCTTTTGCAATTTATATTAAGTTCCGCAACAGCCAAATATTAAGAGGGAAGACAGTAGAGGTATAGGCTCTGGGTAAACAGAAAAATAAATGAAAACTTAAATGATGACCAAACATAGAGAAAATACTTTTTGAAGATTAAATGCTGTCAATAGGGTCTTGAATAAACTTTAAATATAAAAGATTTTTCCTAGTTATCTTGTTTGAAAAGACATTTCTGCTTCCTTAATTGAAATTAATATTCATTTGATTAGCCGGTATTGACTAAAGATGATTTAGAAAGCAAAAGTTTATAAGCAAAATGTGCTGCGCTGCTCTGTGCCAAGACGCTTCAGGCTTGTCTGACTCTTTGCAACCCTATGGACGGTAGCCCCCAAGGCTTCCTGTCCATGGGATTCTCCAGGAAAGAATATTGGAGTGGCTTGCCATGCCCTTCTTCAGGGATAAGCAAAATAAATCCCTTCAAATATAACACCTGGGAATTAAAACTAATGTTAAAGAAACTCCTTACTTCATGGTCTTGCTTATATTATCTCAGTTCTCACAATGGCTTCCAAATTAATCAATCATGTAATATCCATTTAGATAACTAAAAAAGTTGACTTTCCATATGAGATAATTGGCTACAAAGAATGAAATTTTGAAAGCACTCTTACTATCATGTGTGAGAGTTAAGACTCCCATTATATGGATAAGAAAACTATAGTTCAAAAAGAAATAATACACCCACCTCTGCACATTTAGGAAGCCAGAGGGTCAGGATGAAAACCTGAGAATCTCTTTCTGAAGTCTAAGTGCTTTCCCCTACATGCATGTCATTCTTTCTTTAAGGATTATGTTATTTCTTCATGTTTTCATTCTTTCAAAAAATATTTATCAGGGACCATCCATCAGACAGGCATCATTTTAGGCCCTAGGAATATAGCAGCAAACGAAACAAAGTCCCACCCTGCTTGACTTTATTTTCTAAGTGGGAGAAGCAAATCACCTATCAGTTCTCAAGTAGCAATAGCAACTAGAAAGAAACGATGAGCAGAACCCGAGTCTAAAGCCAATAGACGTGGAGTCAGGGCTGTTTCTGAGGAGTGGTCAGGCACTCTTTATTTGTAGACCGTTTAAGCAGAGACCAGAAGGAAAGAAATCATCAGTGCTGTTTCCTCCCCATGTGCACGTGAGAAATTAGTAGTCAACTAAAGAAGCCATTAAAGCAGAGATCCACAGAAAGAAATATTAATACTACCCAGAAGCAAATTAACCAGCATGGCTTGGACTTTGGATTAGACATGTACATACATACAGGTCCAATGCACGCAGCTAAAATTAGCTGGATCGAGTAACTGGGACCAAATCACCATTCTTAGGATTTCTAAACCCGTTGTTCTTTGCATCCCACACAAGAAAATTAACAAGCAGGGTTCCTCGCCCAACAGGAGGCTGGGAGAATGCCAGCCATGCTTATCACCACTGCCCGCCTCTTCTGCCATGGCCTGGGGTCATGTATGTCTGTGCGTCTGTCTCCCCCTCAGACTGACAGTCCTGGAAACAGGGACCTTTTCCTCCTCCTGACTTAGCCAGCTCTACCTCCTTTATGTAAATAGGCCCTTATGAAAAGTTTATTAAAAGAGAGATTGAGAAAGAGAAATATCATATGATACCATTTATATGCGGAATCTTTTAAAAAAATGATGCAAATGAACTCATTTACAAAACAGAAACAGACTCATAGACTTAGAAAATAAACTTACGGTTCCCAGTGGGGAAGATGGGGAGGGATAGTTAGGAAGCTGGGGATTAACACTCACACCCTATGGCATTTAAAATAGATACTTTATTTGTTTTACTCCTTCTGACTTACTCCATTCTGTATGACAGGCTCTATGTTCACCTACCTCAGTTCAACTGACTCAAATTCATTCCTCTTTATGGCTGAGTAAGTGATGTACTTATATACATTATATATAAGTACATCGCTTCTTTATCCAGTCTTCTGTCCATGGACATCTAGGTTGCTTCTGTTCCTGGCTATTGTAAGGAGAAAAACAAATATCCTATATTAATGCATGTACATGGGATTGAGAAAAATGGTACTGATGAACCAATTTGTAAGACAAGAATAGAGATACAGACACAGAGAACGGACTGTGGACACAGCAGAGGAAGAAGAGGGTGGGACAAATTGAGAGAGTAGCGTGAAATATACACATCACAATGTATCAGATAGATAGCTAGTGGGAAGTTGCTATATCCCACAGGGAGCTCAGTCTGGTGCTCTGTGATAACCTAGAGGGGAAGGACAGGGTGGTGAGGGGGAAGCTCAAGAGGGAGGAGACATACGTACATTTATGGCTGGTCCACACTGTCATATAACAGAAATCAACACACCATTGTAAGGCAATTATAATAATTTCTTTTATTAAAATTAAATTTCAATTAATTTTTAAAATTGAAATTAATTACTTTTTAAAATTTCCAATTAAAAACATGTTTTAAATATCTAGGGAAAAATAAAATGGATAACCACAAGGACCTACTGTATGTTGTTGTTGTTCAGTCACTAAGTTGTGTCCGACTATTGGTGACCCCATGGACTGCAGCATATCAGGCTTCCCTCCCTGTCCTTCACTATCTCCTGGATTTTGCTCAAATTCATGTCCATTGAGTTGGTGATGCTATCTAACCATCTCATCCTCTACTGCCCATTTCTCCTTTAGCCTTCAGTTTTCCCAGCATCAGGAAACTCTGTTCAATCTTTCCCAGCACAGGGAACTCTGGTCAATATTCTGTAACAATCTAATTGGAAAAAGAATTTGAAAAGAGAAGAGTTACTGACTAGATACACCCTGATAGTTCAATTGGTAAAGAATCCACCTGCAATGCAGGAGACCCCAGTTCGATTCCTGGGTTGGGAAGACCCACTGCAGAAGGGATAGGCTACCCACTCCAGTATTCTTGGGCTTCCCTGGTGGCTCAGCTGGTAAGGAATCCAGCTGCAATGGGGAAGACCTGGGTTCCATCCCTGGGTTGGGAAGATCCCCTGGAGAAAGGAAAGGCCACCCACTCCAGTATTCTGGCCTGGAGAATTCCACAGACAGTATAATCTATGGGGTTGGAGAGTCGGACATGACTGGGCGGCTTTCACTTCACAGATACATATATCCGTATAACTGAATCATTTTGTTCACCGGAAACTAACACAACATTGTTAATCACTCCAGTGTAAAATAGAAAGTTAAAAAATCAGTCAAAAGCCTGTAAAAAGATCGAAATGAATGTGGACAGTATTCACATAGCTAAATATTCACGGAAGAATAATACCAGACACTTCTACTGTGCATATAATGGGCACGTACATTTAAGGGCCTTGGACACTGGTCTTTCCACAAAGCTGTGCAGGAGGGGTGGTAATCCCCGCCCCTCCTCAGCATTTTATACAAATGAACGTCAAGGCAGAGAGGAGTCAGGAAATGGCAGGTCGAGGACAAGATCTTGCTTCTCCCTGAATAGATGTTAGTGATGCTGACAGGCTCATCTTTCCTTTCTCATGGACACTCTGCTTCCTGATACCTAATCTTGAAGTCATAACACAAGATTGCTTTGCATTTTACTACATGAGAAGTGAAGAGCTAAACATCACAGTACGATCTTTATTGAACTAGCCCATATTGCCCATATACTGTCCACGACAAATTTCCCTTTGGTCACTATAGCCTCGAATGCAGACGAAATTGTAATGGCAGAAATAGGTGAGACCTTAAAACTGAGGTCCAGGTGAAACCTGGATTGACAGAACTTTCCACCTTTGAGTAAATGTTTACCTATGATTAACTCAACAATGGGCATGCCTAAAACGGATGTTCCATGTATTTTCCATCTAAGCATCCATTTGACTCAAAGACACACATTACATGCTGAACATTTCAGATTAATGAGCATAGGCCCACAGCAAAGCCAGGTTAATATATTTCCTGGTTGCTGAATCTGATCGTCTCCATCTGATATCTCATGCATTAATGTCCCAGGGAGCTTAAGTTGCTAATAGAGTAAATATGAAAATCATAAAAGATTTTATGTCTCATAAAGGCTTTATAAAGCAAAATCTGCATAAAGCAATATTTGGCAACATAACAACAATAATGATAACATAATAATGATAGGCAATGCTCTATCCAATATGTAATTAATATTTTAATTATTTTTCTTCATAATATCTGCATCCCACTGTGCAGAGTAACTGCATCTTATCATTTTAAAAGATGACAAGATTACCATTATTAATGTTCTAGGATCCATGTATTTATTTTTTAATGTTATTAATGCTACTAATGACGATGAATATGAGTGTCATAATGAGGTAAGGATGCGGTTCGTTCTGATTCCACTTGGATCCCTGGAATTTAACATTCCACATTGATTAATTATTTATCTGTGGCGGGTGTCGACTTTTTGTGTATCCCAATTGTGTATCCACATGTATATTTATGTCCATAAATTATTTTAAAGAGCCCTGAAAATAATTGGTCTATTATCTCACGCAGATAGTTTAGATTGAGATGGATAGAATTTTCAGAATTATAAATATCAAAGTACTTATTTTTAGACTTTTTAAAAAAGCGAACGGTGCTTTTACTGGCAGAGGGAATTATAAGCTTTTACCTTCTCAGCCGTGGATCGCAAGGAGATTGTCTGTTAAATTCATGAAACGCTTTAAAATAGTTTGGTTTCCCCCCCAGATTCTAGGCTGAGCATAAATATAATGTGTCTCATGATTTAAAGCTGTTCTGTTCAACACAGTAGCGCTTAGCCAAACGTGACTGCCTAAGAGCTTGAAATGAGGCTGGTCTAAATGGAGATATGCCATAAAGCTGAAATACTCTCTGGGTTTTGAAGGCTTAGTCCAAAAAACCCAGAGCTCATTAGTAAAATCTTAGTGTTGATTATATGTTTAAATGACAATATTTTGGACAGTTTGGGCTAAATAAAATATTTACATGTCACATTCTCTTTTTTTTACTCTTTATATTCAGGTGCAAGGAAATCACATACAGCAGCCCACGTAAAATTTCTATTGGGTAGCCCTGCTCTTGATTCCAGTCTTTGTAAACTGTCATCAACCCATTTTCCAGATGAGAAAGTTGAGTTCACAGAGATAGTATTGGGGATTCAAATCCAGCCGGCAGCTTGGCTCTAGAAGCTGTACTCTCAACCCCTGTGCTGTATTCCCTTAGGCATAAGCCCCCGAATCCCTGATAGCTTGGCTCCTTCCCTGTGGATACCCTGAGCTGCGTGGTTGATGGGAGACAGTTATACCATCGATACTCCAGCAACACCTCTAAACACTTCGAAGGAAGGTCAGCAACAATCTCTGGCATATAAAAATATCCCCAGTTGCAGTGTGACCTGTCCCTAAAGGAGGACAAGGGCCAACTCTGGCCGAGATAATTCCTCCAGGAAAGACAGGGGCTGTCACCATGCTCCTCGGTCCGGTATTTGCATCAGTGACTGACACTCTATTAGGATTGGTATCAAGGGGGTGGGCTCCTGGTTTCCCTGGATTTGGGCCTTTCACGCCTTCTGATTGATAGCTTCTGCTTGGAAAGCGGTCACCCGCGCAGCTGTCTGCTGCTCCTGTCCGCCTTTCCACTGCGGTTGATGCAATTCTGGTTTCATTCATCAGCCCCCTTGAATAGCAACATCCTCCAGTTGGAGGAAAACCTGCTGTTGCCGCTCCGGGTCTGCATTTGCATGCGTGCGCTGTCCTGCCAAGTGCTCCATGGCCCGGCGTCTGCCAACTGACAGGCAGCCTGTGGATCCCGTCCCTGATAAGTTTTCTGGTTTCTCAAATTATCTGTGTTTTACTTCGCTTTCATGCTCAAAGCATAACAAATTTCTTTGATATGTTTCTGTGGTGCTGTGGAATGCCAATGGCATCAATTGAACTGTCTCGCACCACAGAAAAAGCTGTTTTTGCAGAGCCTCCATTGGCCATAAGCTATAAATATCTGCTGCTTTATAATGTCTTTGATTGCTACATAAACTCTGATCATTAAACATTGATCAAAGATGGTTTGGGATCAAATGGCATTATGCTGTGATGATATTCAAGTGCAACAGGCACAGGTCGGGATTAGGTGTCCTGAGTGTGCCCCTACCCTCCTCGTGGGGAAGCTACCAGTGGACTCAGACACATCAGCTTTTGTCCTCCGGGCTGATTTTAATGAAATGCATGGTGGTGCTAGAATTTTCATGGCCTATTATATATTTCTTAGGAAACTTGAGATTTTTATACAACTACTGCTGCCTTTGGGAACATTGCAAACAGAGAAAAATTAAAAGTTGAAAAATAGATAGCCAAACAGATAAGAAACAAAGGAGACGGATAATAGATAAATAGTCTTCTGTACTTTAAAATATTTTTTGTTTCCTTTTTATATTGACAAACATATATTGACTGCGGAAAATTTGAAAAATGTAGGAAAAAATTACTTCAGGCCCACAAACCAGAAATAATCTGTTAACATTTGTCATTCTTTGCTATGGATAAAGATTATTTTTCAAAACACTGGACTGCACTAGGCTTTTGTTCTCATCTTGCTGCCTTTAGCATTCTTTTTCACTTTGATACTCCTCCTGAACATTTCTCTCTGTATTAAATATTTTTCTATATATGTTAATTACCTTGATTGTGGTAATAGTTTCACAAGTATATGCATGTATCAAAATTCATTAAATTGTGTACAAAAAAGATGCACAATCTTCTATGTATCAACTATACTTCAAGAAGGCTCTTAAAATTTTTTTTATAACTTCTGATATGATAAGTGTGTGGTAAATCCTGTGTCATAACTAATTACATATGGTTGGACATAGATATCTTTTTTTTTCATCTCTGTCAACTATCTAGGGTCTTGGGGATCATTAGGATATTGGGGACCACTGAACAGAATACAGGTTGAAATAAACTAATGTAAATTAAATGAGCAGTTTAAATATCAACTTACCTAAAGACAACATTCATATTTACATTCAACTTGTGAATGGAACAATATTTCTAAGTCAATTAGAGTTTGTTAGGGGTTTTAAAAATACACACGATTTTTCTTGTTCAGGTAAGCAAAGTCATGCTCCCGGGGAGAATTTTCTCTCCTACCTACAGCTGAGTTTCTTTAACATATGCTGCTTTCCATTCTCCCAGGAAATCAAGCTATTCTTACTGGTTTTCTCTAGAGTCAGAGTTTTCACTTGTAATATCTCCAGTTTAGAAGCTGGATCATTAGCAAGATTCCAGAGTAATGATCAGATTGTGAATGTGCTACATGATTGAGTATTACAATCATTTACTGTTCAATACCTTTGATGTCAAAACAACTGAATCAGGCAGGGCAAAGTAGTTGCTTAGTATTGTCAAGAGAAAAAAAGGGCCAATGACATGTAGTCTGGTGACGAAAAGTGTTGAGTAATGTTAGTTCTTTCACTTGAAAAGAAAGATGCTTATCTAGATGGCCTCTAAGTTCTTATCTTCCTCTGAAATGCTATCATCTGTGAGAGAGATATTTGCAGATGTATATATATATTTGTTTCAGTGACTCTCCAGGAGACCCCACTTCCCAACATCCATGCCTTATTTTAAGCCTGGGTTGGCTCTGTGATCTGCTTTAACCAATAAGCTATGACGGAAGTGACGCTGCCTGAAGTGGTATTTTATACCAAGCCTTGTTAGGTTGCAGAAGCAAATTTTGCATTCTTATAGAAGCCAGCTGCCAGGTTAGAAGTTGACCCCCTCAGACTGCGATGCTGTGGGGAAGCCCAAGCAGCCTGTTTATTATACGCCTGGAGGAGAGATTGGTCCCTCCCAACAGCCCCAGGTAAGACCCAGCTAGCACTAACTAACCATCAACCATGTGGATGAGGCCATTTGGACTTTTCATGCATCTCACCACCTGAATGTCACCATGCGCAGAAGGAGAAATACCTGATCAACTCCCCAAATCGTGAGAAATAATGGTCATTGTTTAGGTCCCTATATTTTAGGATAGGTTGTGATGCAGCAATAGGGAATGATGCATATTGACTGCTATGGGGAATACAGAATAGAAAAGATGTAATTTTTTTCCTATTTGTGTAATGACAGGCATATACACGGACATATGTACGTGTTTGTACACTGCATTCTTTCCACTGCGGTAATAAAGATAAGACTCAGCTTAAAAAGAAAACCACACAGGTTGACATGGGACAAATTTCTTGCACTCTCCTATTGGAGTGGTCATGGAGTCATTCAATTCTTGAGGAATATTTGGTTCTTGTTGTTCCTGTGAGAGGTTCAAATCAACAGATTCATGAATACGTTTTTCCCTCTCGATTAGGAGGAATTGTATTCCAGAGGAACACAGTTAAATTGAGTGGAATATGCGCCCACCAAGTTCCGGGATACATAATGTGTGTGGTAACCATGTCTGACACGACAGAGCCTGATGGGTGGCTGGATGGAAATAAAGCTGCCAGCTTCTGCCGTAAAGGAGAACAACAGACATTTATATTTCTCCAAGCAGCTTTCAGCCTGCCTTATAAGCAGATTTATCTCGGTTTGAATATGAGCAGGGACTTCCTCCAAGAGATGATGCAAGAGCCATCATGGGCCTCTCCTCCTATCTCTGTCTGTCTTCCTCTGCCTCTTGCCCTCCTCTCTCTCCACCTGGTGAGATAAGCAGCATAAAATCACAACCACCCTACAATTTCACCAGAAGCAATAAAACAAGAAGAGGCACTGCCTTACCCCACACGCTTGCTAACATCCCAGCCAAGGAAAAAGACTTCGCACGGTGCAAGGCTGACTTTGTCCTTGGCGTCCATCTTCAGAAGAAAGGCCAGCTGTGCACCATTAGAAACGCCCCCTCTCCTGGTCAACGCAAAGACAAACCACAGACTCTGCCTGTAGTAGCTCTGCTCTCTGCACATCACCTGCTGGTTCCTGGAAGCTCCCATCCATGAAACCTCACCTGCAGTCACGCTGGAATTCCCAAGGCAACAGCTCCCCTGATGCTAGTTTTGGTTTTGGCAGCTATTTACAGATTCAACTTAAAAAGCATCTATGTTCTAACAAGTAGGCTACCTTTGGAATCACAATGCAAGTTTGGGGTATAGCCCATCCACATAAGTAGTAGGTTTTAGCTCCAAATATAGGGTTGACTGGGTTTCCCCTGGTGGCTCAGCTGGTAAAGAATCACCTGCAATGAGGGAGACCTAGGTTCAATCCCTAGGGGAGAAGATCTCCTGGAGAAGGGAAAGGCTACTCACTCCAGTATTCTGGCCTAGAGAATTCCATGGACTCTATAGTCCATAGGGATGCCAAGAGTCGGACATGACTGAGCGACTTTCACTTTCACTGGAGGGCTGCCTGAGTTTCCCAGGTGGTGCTAGCGGTAAAGAACCCACCTATCAATGTAGGAGACATAAGAGATGGGAGTTCTATCCCTGGGTTGTGAACAGCCTCCAGGAGGAGGGCACAGCAATTCACTCCAGTATTCTTGCCTGGGAAATCCCATGGACAGTGGAGCCTGGCGGGCGACAGTCCATAGGGTTGCAAAGAATCAGACATGACTGAAGTGACTTAGCACGCACAGAGGGTTGACTGCATGCTTGGAACTGGCAGTAGAGGATGGGGACCCACTACTCTCTGGAGGGCCATTGCCTCCTTCCCCACTGCTAGGCATATGACCCTCACAAAGAGAGTTATAGTCTGAAACCTTTGCCTCACTGAAGTGTTTTCTGAAATGGCTGGGCCTAGGCTCTCTTTCTCTTCGATTATCCAAATGAACAGGCTTGCTGGCAGAGATGCCAGAGCGGGTAATAAGTTGCTTGCCTTCTTCAGGCCCCTCACAATTTACCCCAAGACACCCCCCACACACAAAGGTCAGTGTGACCCTCCCAGGCAGCTCATGCTCTGTAAGCCCCCCTCATTCTCCAAGCTCAGATGAATATCCAAATGTCCCGCTAGGTACTAAAAGGAGACTTTTCTCCATGAAGAGCACAGAACTGACATCCAGTATTCCAGCTGGTCATCTTTATTGGTACTAACCTCTGTCTTCAGTTTTGAATTACTGCTTGCAGGGAGAGAGACAGAGAGAGGCAGAGCAAGGAGCGATGCAGCAGAGAAATGATAGGAACTGACATGAAAAGATACGGAAGGTATGGGCACACACACCCAGCTGTCTTGAAACTATATTTTCTGTGTACTAATAATACTTGGGGCTTCCCTGTGACTCAGACTGTAAAGAATCTGCCCGCAGTGCAGGAGACATTGGTTCAGTCTCTGGGTTGGAAAGATCCTCTGAAGAAGGGAATAGCAACCCATTCCAGTACTGTTGTCTGGAGAATTCCACAGAGGAGCCTGGTGGGCTATAGTCCATGGGGTCGCAAAGACTCAGACATGAGTGAGCGGCTAGCACAGCAACACAATGATGCTGGTCAACTCCTTTTTGTTATTGTTAGTATTTGTTGAGCCGTACAACTTGCCTTACAAGAAAATGAAATCCTATGGACTTGGCCCCAAGGTAAGTCAGGCTCACTTCTGAAGGTCCATTGTCTGGAATAGTAGGACCTAGCATTTAGTAGCACCCAGTTAAATATTTGTTTGATTGATTAATGGTTTATGTACTTTAACTGTATTTTCTTTAAAGTAATTTAAAATTAATATACACAAACTTGTAATAAGTAAATGAATTCTCATTTCACTGGGTAAGTAGATAGCGTTAAGATGTTCTAACTACATTTTCTTCATATTTGCCACCATTTATACCAGCTTGGTAGAAAAATCTTCCATTTCCCTGTAGAATTTTGTGTGAAAAAAATTGCATATCTAGAAAATTGTGTGTGGGTGTGTGTGTCCCATAAGGTGTTAAGCAGTTATTTATAGAAGGAAGATTTTTTCACCCTCAATTCCAGGGGACATTCTATGTGTGTGTATGTTCCCAGGAGTTGCCAATAAGTTAAGTTTTTTAAATTAAATGATACTGAAACACAACATAAGTTTCCTCTGGAAGAACCCTTGTGCTGCATGCTTTGGAAAAAGTAGCTACCTCTTTTTCTAAGACTGAATTTTTTTAATATGACCAATTCTAAAAGGTTTAAAACATTTGCATAACTAGATTTTAAAACATTTATTTTTATTGTACATGAACATTGCTTATACATCCTGCCGTATAACACCACTTTAAAATCATGAAACAGCTTTATTGAGAGTTAGACGTCCTGTAACCCAAGGATTTGTGTCTGTTTTGAACCTTGCATTGTATTTCTAAACTTTGCTGGGCTTGAGGAGGCTGAGAATGCATTCGTCACACTTTTCATTAATTTCAATAATTCCTTTTATATGAAGGTATAATTGACATACATTTTATTAGTTTCAGGAGTACAACATAGTGATTTGATATTTGTATATACTGTGAAATGACCATGAGAAGTCAAGTTAACATCCATCACCACATATAGTTACAGAATTATTTTCCTTGTAATAAGAATTTTTAAGATTTATTCTCTTGGCATCTTTCAAATATACAATATTCTATGTACTAACATCATGGGAAATAGATGGGAAAACAGTGGAAACTGTCAAACTTTATTTTGGGGGGCTCCAAAATCACTGCAGATGTTGATTGCAGCCATGAAATTAAGAGACACTTACTCCTTGGAAGGAATGTTATGACCAACCTAGACAGCATATTCAAAAGCAGAGACATTACTTTGCCAACAAAGTTCCATCTAGTCAAGGCTATGGTTTTTCCAGTGGTCATGTATGGATGTGAGAGTTGGACTGTGAAGAAAGCTGAGCACCAAAGAATTGATGCTTTTGAGCTGTGTTGTTGGAGAAGACTCTTGAGAGTCCCTTGGACTGCAAGGAGATCCAACAAGTCCATTCTAAAGGAGATCAGTCCTGAGTGTTCTTTGGAAGGACTGATGCTAAAGCTGAAACTCCAATACTTTGGCCACCTCATGCGAAGAGTTGACTCATTGGAAAAGACTCTGATGCTGGGAGGGATTGGGGGCAGGAGGAGAAGGGGACGACAGCGGATGAGATGGCTGGATGGCATCACTGACACGATGGACATAAGTTTGGGTAAACTCTGGGAGCTGGTGACGGACAGGGAGGCCCGGGGTGCTGCAGTTCATGGGGTCTCAAAGAGTCGGACACGACTGAGTGACTGAACTGAACTGAACTGAACTGAACTATAGTAACCAAGCTATACATCATGACTTACTTATTTTGTATGTGGAATCTACCTTTTGACTTTCACCCATGTTACACTCTTGCCCCCTGCTTCTAGCAATCACCAGTCTGTTCTCTGTATCCATGAATTATTTCCTTTTTAAAAATTACTTTTAAGTCCAATCTTAACTGTTTAATCAAAAGTGAAATCTTGCTTACCATCAAAATTTTAAGATTTACTCAAAACCTATATATGTCTTCTGAAACACTGGGAGTGGAAAGGACGGTGAAATTCCAACCTTGGAGGTAGGGGAAACAATTTGGGGCATGGTATGTTGAGAGGCACCACAAGGGCTCATTGGGAGGCAAGCTTGTCTCCACCTGTCCTGAACTCCCCACCCTAGGAGTTGCTCTTGAAATTGAAAATGGTGCCCAGAAGGTCAAGGTTAGGGCCCATCAGTTGCCCACCAGATGCACACGAGCAATGGACCATCAGAAGATCTGACTTGGAGATCGTAAGAGCACTGCTCATGGAACAGGCACATCCCAGAGGGGCTGGCAGAACTTATTCCCAGAGCAAAACATGATGCCTGCTCTGTAACAGAAGTGTCATCACTCTAAAAAAGAAAGGGGGGCTTAGCAAGAACATAGATCTAGGTGAGGGCATTTCAGTGTTGGGCATCGAGGCAACCAAAGGCTCTGGGTATGAGGGAAGGGGTTGAGGACTTGGTAACAGCTGAGCTGTGAGAACAAACAGATGCCAAGGCATAGTGATTTAAATAACGTGAAAGTCTGTGTCTCCGTCCCATAGCTGTAGGTTGGAAGTTGACATGGCAGAGCAACCCTCAGCCTCGAGAGCCTTTTGTGGCCTCGGGCTCCTTCTATCTGACGCACCGCTGTCCCCTTGGGTGTCTCCTTCCTCTGGGTGGAGGACCTGGGTTACTGTAGGGAACACGGTCTGGATCTTACGCTGAGGGAGAAGAGAGACAGAGAGAGGATTGCAGAGTTTTAAAGTCCAGATCCGGAAGCGGAACACATTGCTTTCATTTACATCCCGTTGGCTACACCCAACCTTCAGAGAGTCTGAGAGGTCTTATCTCAAGCGCTCAAGTGGGCAATCAGGTGACAGGAAAACTCTAGATATCCAGTGGGGCAGAGGAGAGTGGCCAGACGGGGGTATAGTCTAGTCTGCCCGGATGAGGCCAGCTATGGACATCTACGTGGTCTTTGCTATAGAGTCAAGACTTAACTCTTATTGGTCATGTTTTCCTGAAACCCATCTCCCCCAGGGCTGCTAGGTACCAGTGCAGCCATCACCTTGCCCATGGGTCCTGTGGTCCAAAGACTGACAACTTCCTGAGACGGTCTCCTGCATGACAGCATCTATTTAATTGAAGCTGACTATTAATGAGAAGTAAAAGGCATTGTTTAATTTTTTTTTTTTTTTTTTGCCTTTTGAGGAAACAGCCTTGACATTAGAATTCTGCAAATGAAGTAAACCATCTAGTCAATCCTTTTCCATTTACTTACATGAGAGAGAGTTGGCTGCCAAGCTAAAAGGCACTAATGTATTCTCTTCACTCCAAATACATCAAAGAAAGAATGAAAAGATATTGCAAGGAAAGTTGTCAAAGCTTTTTCCCTTTTTTTTTTTTTTTCCCCTTAAGCTGTCTATTTAATGGAAATGGCTACTATGCCGTCCGGAGATTATCCTTAATGAAAAAAAAAAAAAAAAAACAAAGAAAGGAAATCCACTTGATGCTTTGTAAAGAGTAACTTTGTGACTTCCAAGCACTTTTCATCCAGGTACCTGGTAAAGGTGATAGTCTAGATTACTGCTTTTAAGGCAGGAAGTCCATCCTTGAATATGCTGCTGCTGCTGCTGCTAAGTCGCTTCAGTCGTGTCCGACTCTGTGCGACCCCACAGACGGCAGCCCACCAGGCTTCCCCATCCCTGGGATTCTCCAGGCAAGAACACTGGAGTGGGTTGCCATTTCCTTCTCCAATGCATGAAAGTGAAAAGTGAAAGTGAAGTCGCTCAGTCCTATCCAACTCTTAGCGACCCTGGACTGCAGCGTACCAAGCTCCTCCATTGATGGGATTTTCCAGGCAAGAGTGCTGGAGTGGGGTGCCATTGCCTTCTCCCCTTGAATATGAAGCTGCCTTAATGCCAGGTAATGTAACTGCTGCTGAGTCTCGGGTGAAAAAAAATGTCTTAACCTTAGCAGCCAACATTGGCCACTGTTCCTACTCACACTTGCATCTTTTTACAGTGTGTCCCACCTTTAAACTTGTCTCTCCAGATTTTGGAGAAAACCCTTCATCCCTCTGGGAATGCTGTCTGCACAGACAGGTTTTTCTCCAAGAAGATCTCCTTACACTATTTTCCAAGGAGTGACATTGACTCCCTGCCTGAGAGACACCTTCGCACATTGTCCAACAGCTGACAGACATCTGCTCTCCTCCTGGTAAACTGCTGAAAGCTTGACACAGTCCAGCTGATGACGGCGAGCAAAATGGGAGTTTCCTGCTGGCTGAGGGTTGCTTGGGCCCACTTTGTCTGCCTCATGACAGACCCTTCCCAAGGAGACTCTGAGAAGTCATTTCCACTCAGTGTTAGCAGAGGAGGGTGTGCCTAGAAACTTTTCCTATCCCTCAAGGCCTGACGGGTTTCTAAACCCTGTCAGAAAGAGGATCCAAGGGAAAGATTTGTGTTAGTTATTTTATCAGCGCCATAACAAATCACCGCAAGTTCAGAGACTTAAAACAATGCAAATGTATTATCTCCCAGTCCGCATGAATTTGGCTGGTGTCTCTGCTCTGGGTTTCACAGGCCAAAAAGCAAGGCTGGGGTCTTATCAGGAGGCTCTGAGAATCAACTTTAAACTCATTTAAGAGCAGATAAGGGACATGCCAGCTAACCCCTGAGGAGCAGAGCTGCTGGTCAGACCCACTGGAGAAGCTAGACTACCCCAGGCCAGGGGGGTTAGATGAGGACTGGGAAAAGATACCTGACCTTATTTAATATTCATTTGCAAAATATCCAAAAACTAAGCCATCAAGGAAAGTGGGCTGGTAGCACAAGAGAAGGCCCTTGCTAACTAAGCAATCTTTTCTTTCACCAAGTTCCCACCCGGACCCTTCCCATTCTCCTCTGCTGTAGTCCAGCTTCGGTTCTTTCCCTCATCTTCCACCTGTGTCCTATCTCTGGGATACACTGTGGTTTCTTCCACTTCGCCTCCAGCTCAGAGAGCCTGTCTATGTGATCCCATGCTGACCGTCCCAGGTGGAACGCCCTCTACCTTTTAACACCTCCATCTAACCTCAGACTCATGTAACTGGCCTCCAACACCGAACCAGCTCCCTGGCACTAGAATAAGAGTCAAGTGAGGCAGCTGAGTATGCTGTTAAAAATTCTCACTTCTTAGAGATAGACTCTCATTTAAAACCGCTCAGATATGAAATCTGAATTTAAAAATAGTTACCTGTGACCTCGGACAGATTACTAACATCTCTAATTCTCAATTTGTTATCTGTAAAATGGGAATGACGATAGTCCTACCTCATTGTTCTGTGATGTCAATTAAATTGTGAATATAAGGCCATGGAAGCAATCTAAATGTCCATCAGCAGAGGAATGGATAAAGAAGATGTGATACGTATATACAATGGAATATCACTCAGTCATAAAAGGAACGGAGGTGAGTCATTTGCAGAGACGTAGATGGACTACAGACAATCGTAAGGACTGAAGCAAGTCAGAAAAAGTATATATCAATGCATTTATGCCGAATCCAGAAAAATTGCACAGATAAAGCTGTTTGCAAAGCAGAAATAGAGACACGAATGTGGAGAACAAGCATACAGACACCAAAGGGGAGTGAGGGGATGGAATGGCTGGGAGACTGGGATTAACATATATACACTACTATGTATAAAACAGATAACTAGTGAGAACCTGCTGTAGAACACCAGAAATGCTACTCAAGGCTCTGTGGTGACCTAAATGGGAAGGAAATCCAAAAAAAGAGAAGATATATGCTGATTCATTTTGCTGTATAGCAGAAACTAGCACGACATTGTAAACCAACTGTACTCCAAAAATATTTTTTAAATATCCAATACATATCTGCCATTTTATTAGTTGTTGCTTACAATCACACATAGGGACTCCCAAAGTGCCTTTGAACATTACTATAAGCCTGCAAAGAAGTCTCCCTTGCTTCACCACCCAAGGACGAGGAAGAACACCTAAAAGACTCAGAAATACCCTTCCAGTTGCCTATAAGAGAGGGCCTGCGGGGATACAGCATGCTTGGGGCTGGTGCACGGTGATGACCCAGAGAGATGTTATGGGGAGGGAGGTGGGAGGGGGGTTCATGTTTGGGAACGCATGTACACCCGTGGTGGATTCATGTCAATGTATGGCAAAACCAATACAGTATTGTAAAGTAAAATAAAGTAAAAATAAAAATTAAAAAAATTTTAATTTAAAAAAAAAAAGAGAGAGAGGGCCTGCGGCTAGTCTGTAGCACATCAGACATTGAGTATGATGGTGTTAGTGTCCCTAGGGGCAGGTGGTCACGTCTTGGGTCATGCTGTTGAAATTATTGTTTTAAAAGTGCATGTTTATGCTTTATTCTGAAGCCATATGTAGCAGGGAGTTGAGAGAGAGAGATTAGTAGGGGCCAGATCAAGCAGGATCTTGCAGGCCATCTGTCAAGAGCTGATCTCCATGCTAAGAGTGAGAGGACACCAGGGGACCTTTTAAACTAGCGAGTGACATGACATGACACTTACATTCTCATCACTTTAGCTGTCGTGTGAGAAGTAGACTGGAGAAGGCAAGAATGCCCCGTCTCTTGGACTAAGGCAGCAGCAATAGAGATGAAGACTTGTGGGTGGATTCCAGAGATAAATAGGAGATGAAATCAGCAAGGCTTGGTTATAATTTGAGTATGGGAACATGAGAGGGCAGGAATCATCAAGGATGACTTCTACCTATTTAGACTGAGTAGCTAGCTAGAAGGGTTACAGTGTCATATGGTGTAGGAGGACAAGCTTTGCTTAGTTTCATTTTGTGTGGGAGATGGATCATAAGTTACGTTTTGAGTGTTTTGCATTTTAGATGTCTCAGGACACACCCAGGTGCAGATGGAATGCAAGAAGTTAGTCATAACCAGCCTGGAACAATAGGCGTTGGTGGGAGGAGTATACTGTCTCTGATGGTAAAATGTCTACATTCTCCATTGACCTCCTATTCTATACAATAGCCACAAATTCTTCTCTTCTCATCAAGAGGTAGGATGCATTTCTCTATCCGCTGCATCAGGCTTAGCTACGTTAGATGATGGAGCAGTAGTATAACCGTGCCTCAAGCAGGGGTTTGAAAAGGCTTACATTAGGACTCATCCCCTTTGACTGTATGTGCCACTCTGATATACTCATGTGATGAGTCCTAGGTAGCCTGCTGGAGGGAAAGAACCCATGTGAAGGTGAACAAAGCCAGCCGCCACGTATGACTATGAAGTTGCCCTGCAATCTGAAGTCATTCACCTTGGTCCAGAGGAAAAGAAGCTCAGTTGACCCAGAGAGTGGTGAGATAAATCAAATGGTTGTTGTTTAAGCTGCTAAGTTCAGAGATGATTTGCTTGGCAGGAAGAGCTAACTAATGCACAGAGTATTAGTTACCATCGTTTTAAGCCAGGTACTTTTTCCAGACTCCATTACAGCTAGACATGGTCTTCTGAGCACATTCTGGCCAAGGAAATGGAAAAAAGCATGGCAGGTTCCAGGACAGACATTCTCTTAAAAGTTGGTTGGTATGATCACCTGGTTTATCTTCTCTCCTCCCTCACTTCCGTCATCTGCCACCTGACCTGCAGCTGTGATGACTGAAGCACAAACCATCATCCTGGACCATGGAACAAGGCAGGTGCATCCTAAATGGGAAGAAAGCCAGGTCCCTGAAGACCTCATGGGGAAGAACCAGACACTAGCTTTCCACCGTATACCTCACATAGTTTCCTAACTTCCATTTTTCTTTAAGCCACTGTTATTTGACTTATTTTACTTACAGACCTTAAGCCTAAGATTTAGAGCCGTTATCAAAGTGCTACACATACCAAGTGGAAGAGGAAAGAGCAACTCACTCCAGTATCCTTGCCTGGAGTATCCCATGGACAGAGGAGCCTGGCTGGCTGCAGTCCGTAGGGTCACAAAGAGTCGTATGTTCCTGAGCGTATACACAGACACAGACACAGACACAGGCATACCAAGACTGTACTTTAGTCATTGATCTTTGCTTGAACCCTAGTTTTCTAAACCACTCACTTTTGGTTTTCTGTTGCAAGTTGCAGCAATAAGCCACTTAGCTGCCCCGCCTGGTGGATTTCCCTGCCTTATCCAAACTCACAGCAGTTGTCTGACTTATTTGAAAGGTCCATAGATGGTCCATTCAACACCTATGTTACTAACAAATAGCTCTGAATTGTGTACCAAAATTCAGAATGCAAGAGCATTTGCATTCCTTTATTCTTTAAATCAAGTGCAATGTAATTCACACTTCCACATCCGGCATTAACAAGAAGTCCTCCCTTTCCTCTTCTGAGATAAGACAAGCGTCCTAGGAGCTAAGGAAAGTCCCAGAAGAACACACAGATGTTTGCGTGTCACTGCCGTGATACTCCTTGTTGTTTTGGGAGCTGTATTCATTTATGCACTCAGTTGAAGTCAATCATTCACTAATTTAAAAAAAAAAAAAAAAGATACTTGTCAAGTACTTAACCAAGGTGTCAGGCATTGTAACAGAGGCTGAAATGAACGGGGAATATGAGGACCATCCCATCAGTCCACTAGCCACCATCAGTCCACTCCTGTGGCTGAGCAGAGAGGTCAAGGCAGGTAGTTAACGCCTAGCCCTATGTCAAGTCCCCTGCCTATCAAAGTACGCTTCTGCCTCTGGGTACTACAGTCTCCACTGCTCTCAGAATGCACACATTTTTCTGTTTGCCTTCAGGGAACCCAAATACTATCACAGAATACTCCCCACACCCCCACCCCCTCCACTTACCTCTGAAAAGATCAAGCGTCCATGCCCCTACCTCTCAGAAACTCAGACCCTCAATGTATCCAGACCAGAGACATCCAGGCTAGTTGACTTTTACACACCAAACAAGACCTATAGGTATCTGCTTTAGGCTAGCACACTTTTTTTTTTTCCCCAGAAAGCAACTTAACATCCTAAAATCTATGGTTTTCGCATCAAAATCCACATTTGCTTACAGAAACGGAAAGATCCGGTGAACCAGTCCACATGGGAACGCCCCTGTAGAATGAGTGCCCCCACTCTGGCCCTCCAAGTTACTCCCTTTGGCACTGCGGTGGCCTGCACCTCTCACAGAGGCAGGTGCACTCATGAGCTCAGTCTATACTTGCCATGAGAAATGCTGCTATATATGTTCACCAAACCATTTTCCTTTCCTTTCTGGACCCAAAACTAAGCCACATATTCCCAGGATCCCTTGCAGTTTCGAAGGGAGGGACACGTGACTAAACTGGGGACAATGGACTGAGGTGGGAATGATGGTCTCTCTGACCCATAAAAGCCTCCTGACAATTTGTCCTCACTCTCTGTCACTCACTGGCTGGATGCAAAGAACTCCAGGTGTGCAGAGTCGGGGGGAGGCTCCAGCCAAAAAAAGACTGGGACTGACTGAACAGAATAGAGCTCCCCGATGACTGCACGGGATTGTAAGGTGAGCAAAAAATAACTTCATCTTGTTTTAAGACACTAAGACTTTGCGGTGGCTTGTTACAGCATTTTAGCCTATTTGGCAAAAGTGCACACTCTGCTTTTTGTTGAAGAAACTGAAAAGTTACATGGCATTAGTGAATGGAATATGGATAGGAAGAGGCGAAAACAGGGGCCAGGAATTCAGTGTTCTGTAGTCACTCATCTGGCTTTCTGGGGAGAGAATAGTAGAATACTGGTGGAGGGAGAGATGGTTACAGAGAAATGAACTCCGGTCAGGAATCTTCTGTGCCAGACACCATCCAGATTCACTGTGTCAAGATAACTCCTTGATGAGCTATGTACCACTGTCCTCGGTTTATATTTCAAGAGACTGAGGCAGGATCATCATGTGAAATGCTGGGCTGGATGAAGCACAAGCTGGAATCAAGATTTCCGGGAGAAATATCAATGACCTCAGATATCCAAATGACACCACCCTGATGGCAGAAAGAAAGAAGAACTAAAGAGCACCTTGAAGAAAGTGAAACAGGAGAGTGAAAAAGTTGGCTTGAAACTCAACATTCAGAAAACTAAGATCATGGCATCAGGTCCCATCACTTCATGGCAGATGGATGGGGAAACAATGGAAACAGTGACAGACTTTGTTTTGGGAGGTTCCAAAATCACTGCTGGATGAAGCACAAGCTGAAATCAAGATTGCTGGAAGAAATATCAATAACCTAAGATATGCAGGTGATACCACCCTTATGGCTGATAGCGAAGAACTAAAGAGAATCAATGAAAGTAAAAGAGGAGAGTGAGAAATCTGGCTTAAAACTCAACATTCAGAAAACTAAGATCATGGCATCTGGTCCCATTACTTCACAGGAAATAGATGGGGAAACAGTGGAAGAGGTGAAAGACTTTATTTTGGGGAGCTCCAAAATCACTACAGGTGGTGATTGCAGCCATAAAATGAAAAGACGCTTACTCCTTGGAAGAAAAGCTTCGACCAACCTAGACAACATATGAAAAAGCAGAGACATTACTTTGCCAAAAAAGATTCCTCTAGTCAAAGCTACGATTTTTCCAGTAGTCATGTATGGATGTGAGAGCTGGACTATAAAGAAAGCTGAGTGCTGAAGAATTGATGCTTTTGAACTGTGGTGTTGGAGAAGACTTTTGAGAGTCCCTTGGACTGCAAGGAGATCCAACCAGTCCATCCTAGAGGAAATCAATCCTGAATATTCATTGGAAGGACTGATGCTGAAGCTGAAACTCCAATACTTTGGCCACCTGATATGAAGAAATGACTCCTTGGGAAAGACCCTGATACTGGGAAAGATCGAAGGCAGGAGGAGAAGGGGATGACAGAGGATAAGATGGTTGGATGACATCACTGACTCAATGGACATGAGTTTGAGTAAGCTCTGGGAGTTGGTGATGGACAGGGAAGCCTGGCATGCTGCAGTCCATGGGGTCGCAAAGAGCTGGACACGATTGAGGGACTGAACTGAACTGAACTGAACTGAGGCAGGAAGTTTGCTTGTGGCTTCCCTGAATCTGGGTCTCTTCTCACCACACCCCTCACTACTGGATGCTCAGCCCTGTGTAGCTCATGTCACTGGGGAGGAAGTTTAAGGCTATGACCAGACTTAAGAAAAAAAACCTGTCCTTGACTTCTGATACATGAAGACTGTCTTTATTTTTAAATGGCTACATTTTAGAGTTGGAAGGAAGATTAGAGATCGTTACAGCTCCCTCTCCTCCTTCAGTAAGAGACTGAAGCCCAGAGAGGTGATGATATCGAATGAGTGAATGGTAAAATTGGGACCAGAAATGTATTTCTGAAGCCACAGGGTCTGGTGAAGACCATCCACATTCTTCCTTAGTTTAAGGCTTTGATCCCTGTCTAAATGCAAATTTTCCTGGGAAAAGACTTTTATACTTAATGTGAGTAATGGTGGTAACCACTTTAAGTGACTGAGGAATGAAAATTGGCCACAGGAAAGAAAGGGCTCTGCCTACTTCACACTGAACCTGGTTGCCCTGAATGACTACTCAAGAACCTTCATCAGAGATCAGATTCAGTCATGACCACAGCATTGGTCTAAGTTGACTTCAGATGGGTAGCCCTAGAAGAACTTTCAGACCCTCTGGTTAGGAGCAGAGGTTTAAACAGTTGGCCCAATGGGTCACAACAGTAATCAGGGACCAGGGAAAGATTAGACCCAGTTTCTTGCTCCCTGGGGACAACGTCAAGTCTGTCTCCATTTAGCCCTTATTTGGACCACTCCTTCCCAAGTGCCTGAGGCAGTCATCTTCTTGCTTGTTGAATACACAGGCCACATTCTCCACCAAATGAGCCTTGAAAAGCAGCCATGTGTGTTTTGAACAAGGAAATAGATGAAAGGAACCCACTTGGATGCATAACCCTGCGATTCATCGATTTTTGTCTCCCAATTTAATTTCACTGAGGGATATATTTGAGTAAGACATGACTGCTTACGATATCTACATTAATACCAGGATCAGGGTGCTTTCAGGTCATTCTTCCTTTTGATTCTACTTTTATTTCTAGAAGAATATCATTTTTCCTGTCTCTTTTTGTAATGTGACGGTAGCAAAATAAGTGATAAGGCTTAATTGTCTCTGGAAGAAAAGCTTTTAAAATGTATTCTGTAATATGCAACATATTTAGAGCTTACGATAAGCAATTTCTCTCAGGAGGAAGTTTTCCAAGGGAAAAAAAAAAAAGTGACTCTAAAAGTAATTTCAGCAGCAAAGTAGATTAAATATCCACCATATTAGTCACAGAGCATTAGATGGAATTGAATTGACTGAGCAGAGGTCAAAGAGTGGCTGAAGTTTTTAGCCCACCAGAGGAGCAATAAAATCCAGCCATACTTAAAATCATTAACTTTAAACCCTTTGATATGAGATCCAAAACCTCACTGCTCATAGCAGCAACTTCCAAACACCAAGCCTGGTAAAAGAATAAATCCCCTCAAGGGCCCTACATCTCAAGAAATACTGTAAATGGAGTTGAGGCAACGGAAAGAAACTGGACTTTCCAGGTATCTCCAAAGAAAATGTATTTTTGCAAGACTTATTAAAACAAATAAACTTCTGGTTTACCCTCTAAAACATTCTCAGACAGATTTGTTCCACTGACTGAATGTGAGGTGTCAAAAGACTAAAAGTTAAGTTCTGGAACGAGAAGCAAACTTCAGGGCTGTGAACTCTCTCCTTTTCAATCTCTCAGCCTCAAGACACAGCGGAACTCTCACTGCCACCCGCTGCGAGATCCCAGACTCACACCTGAAGGGTGTTGACCTCTGGACTATTTTGTTTTGTTTTATTATCTTGTTGTGTTTTTAATGACAAACTGAGCTACCGGTCACCAAAGGTGAGAAGTCTAAGAGAGAAAGTGTTCTAGCATGTTCAGGAGGGAAGCAGCAGGAAGGAAGTCTCTGAACTTAGAAGGTAACTGGCAGACAACTGGAAGCTGAAGCAATGGCTGGTGATAATTAAATAACCTGGAAGCAGTCTCACATTGTTAAGTCAATTCCTAAATAAGAGACTGAGCGAGACGAAAGATAAATGGCCCTTCCTAATGGTTAAACAGTTTATCTCTCCCTCCCTCCACTCTCGCTAGTTTGTTCATCATTGCCAACTGCACAGAGTTCTGTGTCTATCAATTAACGAAATTGATTTCTTTTTAATTTCTATTAAGGTTGTGAGTAGTGCATCGGTAAATAATGAGATGTTCTCTTTAACGACGGTTATGAGAATGACGAAAGTAATGATGGGGGGCATTGGCTTTTATTTATACTTGGTTTTAGGACCAAATTAAAAGTGACTTGTTTCTGGGAAAACAGGTAGTCTATAGAATTACCTGGGTGTTCATACACTTGGGATAATATTTTAGAAAAAGATATACTCCATTTTTTTTAAAAAAGCTGTGAAATTGGTGAGGCAGGAACTGCAGCATTTGGAAAAAATCACATGCATTGTACCAAAGAGCAGGCACTAAAAGCTGAGCTTTCAAGTAAATGAGGGAACACTGAGAATCCAAGCGGAGAATAATTGGACTTGAGACAGAGGCATCTCCATTTGGGTTCGGCTGTTATTGGATGGGCCAAAGGACCACTACTAATCCTTGATGTTGGACAAAACTGCACATAAATTTATTTGACTGTGCAACATTTATAGTGGGGAAGGATGGATCTATGAAAGTCAGGAGACTTCCACAAACCTGAATATAATATGTATATTGCATTTGTGAAAGTACTTCTAAAACTTGAGAGAGAGACCTTTAGGAAGATGGCCCAGTGGCTTATAAACAATTCATTTTCTATGTCAGCTTGGATAACCTTGCTCCTGCCTCAGTTTTCTTATCTGCTAAATGGGATCATAGTAAGAGTTCTAATCTCATAAAAATCTTTATTATAAAGATTCACTGAATTAATTCATGTAGGCATTAGAAGAATACCTGGTACATCCTACACACTTAATATTTAATTTTATCATTGCTTCTGATAATATAAATATTGGATGCACATGGTACAAATTTTTAAAGGTATAAATCAGCACGCAGGAAAAATTGAGTTGGCCTTTGTCAGTAGCCCTGGACCCATGGTCACCATACTTTTAGGCAGCCTCTTAGAGACATTACAAACATATAATATATGTGTGATATATGTTTATACATTTTGAAAAAATTAATGGTAGTGCATTCTACATACCATTTTTTGCATTTTGTTTTTTCCACCTAATAATCCATCTTGAAGATAGTTCCTTGTCTGCTCTTATAAAGATGCCTTAGTTATTTTAGTATCAATACATAGTGTTTCATTAAATTTAAATATGATTTACTAAACAGATCTCTATTGATGCACAAAAAGATTGTTTCCAATCTTTTTTTAATTGAAATTTAGTTGATTTACAATGTTGTATTAGTTTCAGGTGCACAGCAAAGTGATTCAATTATATATATATATACACACAAATACACCACACACACACACACACACACACATATACTTATATATATTTAGATTCTTTCCCATTGTAGGTTAATACAGATATTGAATATAGATCCCTGTGCTATGTGCTATATAGTAGGTCCTTGCTGTTTATCTGTTTTATGTAGGATTGTTTCCCATCTTTTGCTTTCACAAACAATAGTGCAGTGTCTACACTTAAGGAGACCTCTTTGCACATGTGTGTTTATATTTATAAGAAAAACGGCTATAAGTGGATTTATTGGGTCAAAGGATCTGTCCCCTCTTTGTCCAGTAGTCCGAAAGGAGATCTTCAGATGTGAAAATAGTTTTCCAATAAAAAACATACTATAAACCAAAGGTATGATGTTATATCACAGTTTTCAAAGCGAGGAATCTGTTCACCATCCACCGTCACCTGGTTCAAAATGTCCTATAATTTTTAATTGTTCACAGTATTTTACTGAGTCATCCTCTCTTTCAGAGTTATAGCACTTATTAATTAAATACATTTACTCAGCCTGGATAACTATGATAGCTCCCGTGTGTGTATACTTTATTCAGATCAAAGTATAAGAACAGAACTAGGGGACTGAAAGTTAGTATAGGAATTACTTTTCCAATCCTCTAATTTGACCTAAAAGGATGCAGAGAGCACATAGTGATACATCCATGGATGTATGTGAAAGAGGAAGGGATAGAATTGGTCCAGGGTCCTCATTCAGGGTCAGGTGTCTTTCTTCACACAAGACTGCTTGCTCCCCAATCTTGGAATCCCCAGGAAGCCCAAACCAGAGGCTACAGAGCAAAATTTAAGCTTAAAACAGCTTACAATGGAAGGGGGAGTGGTGGCTGAGAACGTGTAGTTCTTGTAGTCATCTACCTGACAAATTTATGAAATAAGTAAGATCCTAAATAAATTATGCTTGACAACAAGCTTTTAAAGTATCCAAAGTGGTATCAATAATATCAATACTAATGATTCTACTCTGATGAGATACATAAAAATATCCTTTTATCTCTTTTATACTTTTAGAGATAGAAATTGTTCCATTTCCCACAGAGGTGATACTTGTAGTTTTCTGAGGAATAAAAGATTTTGTTAAGCAAAAGTTTTTGAAATGAATATAATAATATTTTACATAAGCTGAGAATTACTTTACAGATAATCATTGAAAAACAAGTTATCTCCCCAAATTTAAAAATTCTTCCTTAAAATACAGCTCCCTTCAAATGTAGTTTTCCACAAAGTAATCCACAGTCTTTGTGTGTTTGTATATCGCTCATCTCAATGTCTTTCATAGGAGATAACATACTCTGAGTATTAATTCTAGATCAAAAAACCAATTTTTAGCATTAACATCATGAATAAGAAATAGTAGCACTCTATGTTTTATGGATAAATAATTTTTATTTAGAGTTAGATCAGTTTATAGAAATTCATATCTGATGAAAGGAAAAACATAAATAATCAAAACACTCTACAGCATTCTTAAGAGAGGCTTAATAAATACGATGTGTGACTTCCATAATGAGATAGAAGCCTTGCTCAGTTTCCTATGCTACAGAATTCTCCATGGAACATCTTTTATTTACCCCATACACAAAACACCAAAGTTAGAAGCTGACATGGCCTCACATAAAATTAGCTCTGCTACACATCCCAAATTATGTACATGGAGTGACTAATTACTTCCCTGCTTGTTTGGCTGGTATCATTAGAGTACATCTCATTTTACTGTTTTTGTATGAGCTTTTACATGTTTCTCCAATTTGATATTATCTGTTACAAACAGTCAGCTACTTACAGCCTGCTTCCAAAGTATTTTATAACAAGCCCAGGCGGGTGCTTAATGAGCCTATTACAAGGGCTTCAGGAAGAAGAGGCTTTTGTGAGTCCCTTTCTGCCCCCTTTCGAGTTTAGAAGGTGGGAGAAAGTGGTTGAGAGGGTTTCAATGAGCCTTTGCTGGTCGATCCACCTGTGAATAGAACTGATATGTTGCAATTAGAAAGGGTGAGAGGCTGTGGAACCAAGAGCACTCCAGGGAACATCTTTGGGGGACTGACATGGTGGCCACCTAAGGTTAGGGGTTGGGGCCATCTCAGAGTCTGGGCAGATGGATTCTCATCTTCGCATCAGCATAAATTCAAGCAAATAAGTCTTTGCCCAACTCTAATGCTATTGTCGCCCTAATTTTTGAAAAACAGAATTTAACCCTCACAATATATTTTGATGTAGATAATTAGAGTCAGAGTGATGGTGAAAATTCCCAGGAAATGTGATCAGACCAACCAACAATCCACTCCTATCTATGCTATTTACCAGCCCTGCAACCTTGAGCAAGTTACTTCCTAAGCTTATTTGTGCCCCAGTTTTCCCATCTGTAAAATGAGTGTGATAATCACCCCTCCTTAATTGTTTTGAGGATTAAATGTTGCATGTAAATTGCTTGTTTTGCAAAGATTTCTTATGAGCTGTGACTGGGGACCCCTGGGGACTATACATACATATATATATATATATATATATATATATATACACACACACACACATATATATGCTTATACAAATATAATATGTATGTGTATAATCCTCACTCCTTACCAGAGGCCAAGGTAATTAGTAAGCACCCAAAGGTATATTGAATAAAGTTTCTAATTGTATTCATACTCCATAGTTATTTTTAAAAAAGCAAAACACAAAAGTAGCCATTACTGCTTTTATTGCCTAATAATTTGTTGAAATATTATTGTGTGTATGTCCCTTGAATTTCTCCAACACTGTTACCTCAAGTAGAGTAGATATCCCAATCTTTCATTTATTTTTTCATTTTTCCTCCTCAAGGAGTTTTGTAAACTTGAAAGTAGGTGTTCAAGAGTTCTTCCTGTATTCTGTAAAAGATTAAACAAAGGATTTAAAACTGAGATTCTAACATGCATGGGTTGAATGTGAGAGGCTTTAGACATTCAGTTGCTCTCTAATTCACTAAAATCCACCTCCGTACTGTCTCACACTAATTCACTTCTCTTACTTATTACTTGTTTGCTCCTTAAGGATTCTGGGTCAGCATCCCTGGAAGCTCATGAAGCCATCATCCTGTGTGTCCTTGGAGAGAAAAGGAAGATTTTTAGTTGCTCAGTCACTCAGCTGTGTCCGACTCTTTGCAACCCCACGGACTGCAGCATGCCAGGCTCCCCTGCCCTTCACTGTCTCCCAGAGTTTGCCCAGATTCATGTCCAGAGTTGTTGATGCTAGCTAACCATTTCATCCTCTGCCACCTGCTTCTCCTCTTGCCTTCAATGTTTCCCAGCATCAGGGTTTTTCCAGTGAGTCCGCTCTCCACATCAGGTGGTCAAAGGACTGGAGCTTCAGGTTTCGCATCTATCCTTCCAATGAATATTCAGGGTTGATTTCCTCGGAGTGTACTTCAAGGAAAAGATAGAGCAGAGATTTTCCTGATGCTGAAAGAGACTGAATGTTGGGGGCAGGGCCTCTGATGGAGGAGACCTTGCCCAGCCTTATGGCAGCAGGAGCTCAGAGGGGAGCTGATTGACCCATGTCCCAAAGCGGATAGAAAAGACACAGAGCCATCGGGCAGAAGTGCCCATAAGGAGGTGTGTGGGTATGTTAGCATTCAGGTGTGACCCTGTGACCAGTGTCAGGGGCTGAAAGGGCGTTCCCAGGGTCTGGATATCAGAACCCAAATCTCGGGTAACCTGGGAGAATGGGGAACTTGGTGTAAAAAACCATAATGTCCAACCAAGACAGCCTGATCACCAGCCCAAGAGGATGGCTGCTGGTCTTGGACTAAATTAACAAAAAGAAAATAAAACAAATGAGGACTCTCTTAGGCAGTTTGTTGACTTTACGTTGTAGCTCACTCCATCACTGTCTTTTTAATATAATACATTCAGTGCTAAATTGAAGAAAACAAGTGGTTCATTTCAGTGGGAGAATATTGTTAAGCTACAATTTTAAGTGTGTGTGTTGATGACTGCTTTATACATGAAAACCTTCAACACCAGGCATTTTAAGGGTTCTCCATGCCAACAAGTGCTGTCCTCTGGCCCAACTGAGGACTGGTTTTATTTTATTTGAGTAGAAAAACAAACAAACAAAAATTACACTTCTACTTTATGTAAGAAGTACGTTCTCTACTTTCTGGCCCCAACCAGAAGCTCCATATTCTTTTGCAACCTGCCTGCCATGAAGACGTTTGCGTTTCAGATTATGTAGAGGCTAACATGGCAATGCTTTGGAATATTCTGACTCCCTGTAATTAACTCCATTTTCACTCCATCTCACTAGATACATGGACCTGGTGAAGTTTACTTGAAAGTGAAATGGTCTTTTCAAACAAAGTAGCTCGTGTTGATGTATGACAGAAACCATCACAATAAGGTAAAGTATTTATCCTCCAATTAAAAACAAAATAAAGTAGCTCAAACTTGCTATTTGTCTTTCAATTATTCTTTCTGGTAGATTTTGGTGAGTAAATGTTTGAATTTTGTCTTCAGATGTGTTTTTTTTTTTCTCTCTCCCTCCCTCCCTCTCTTCCTTCCTTCCTCTTTCTTTTCTTCCCTGAAGAAAGGAATGCTTCACTCAGTTCTTTGGCCCAACTAATGAAAAACCTCAAAGAAATGTACTCTTGCTAACTATCCAAGGGGCTGACCACTGCAGGCCAGATTCAGATGGAATTTGTACTATTCATTCACAATTGAGCTATTCACTATTAGGTTACATATTATAGTTTGTTGCAAACCAGAAATCTTTTCCATTATGCCAAAAGAGCATCATTTCATAGTCTCTGTTTTTGAGCTACATCAGCATCATTTTTATGAGAAATTATGACCCTGTCACCCCTTCCCAGCAGCGGAAATTTGGTCCCACTCACTGCAACGCAGCTGTGGCTCCAATAGTGACCTCATGAGGCAAAAGGAGAAATCCATTTCTATGTTCATTCAGGTATTTGGCCTGTCTGCTGAGAAGGCCTGTGAGCATGAAAACCATGCTAATTACATAAGTGATTTAATTTTGATAGTGTAATAGCTGACCATTAGATCACAGACCAGATTCAAATGGAATTTTCTGTCCAATTGTTCACCATTTCACTGTTCTTTGGCAGACTGGTTTTTTGTTGTTGTTTTTTTGTTTTACTGGCTAGAAGCATTTGACAATAATTGCAATGATACAGATCATCAGAGAATCTTAAAAGTAAAAAGTACACTGTGATTCTCACACTTAAATAAATGCACAGTCTCAGAAGTCAGGGGATTTGTTGTACCAGCCTTAACATGGGATTGATTTAGGTCGTTAGATACCATTGACTTGATTATGCTCTTCTTATACAAACTCATCATGGAAAATGTCTTCTTCCAACTGTTTGAGGGTTTAGTCTTGGAGACAGCTGATGTTAGCTCTTGCAATCTAGTTAAAGAGAGACACCATTTCAAATGTTTGGCATGATTCATTAGACAAACGACAAAATACTGCCATAGGTTAATCTTGCCCTGTGTGGCAATGTTCCCTTCCTGCAAAGATTAGCTTCTTTAAGATATATAAGTCTTCCTAGGTAGCTCAGCTGATAAAGAATCTGCCTTCAATGCAGGAGATCTGGGTTCGATCCTGGGTTGGGAAGATCCCCTGGAGAAAGGAATGGCAACCCACTCCAATATTCTCACCTGGAGAATTCCATGGCCAGAGGAGCCTGGTGGGCTACAGTCCATGAGATCACAAAGAGTCAGACATGGATGAGGGACTACCATATACACACACACAAGATACATAAAGTCCTGCATCAAATGCATCCTGTTTTCTATTGTAGAAGCCGATCAGAGTCATCTTTCCAAACAAATCTGACAAGATTTGCTGCCTCACTTCTCAACACATGAACTTCAAATCTGTACACCAAACTTGCTTCTCATAGGGTTTATGGAAATATGCAAACACTCAAAAGTAGCCAATATGAGTTTCCTCAGTTTGACATCATGAACAGAGATCAGTAGGAACAAGACATCATTTTCCCTAATGGAGACCCAGAGTTCTGTGTGGTTTAATTTTTGGTGACATCAAGAGCCAAAGCACAACTCTGAAACTAACAGCTATCCGTTGTCATTTTGGCTTCCTATTCTAGCTCTCTAATTCACTTCTGGGGCAAAATCATGGTCATTTCTAATTACAACCACAGTAACTTAATTACTAGAGTAATTGGTCACTTGTGTACTCACAATCAGAGGCAAATGCCTGATTTCCAGTGCCAACAGCAGGTGTAATTATTCGTTAGCAGAATTTCTACCTGAAATTAGAAATGACCCACCAAAATTACAAGTGTTGAAAGAGAAGGTGCTGAAAATAAGGCTGAATCAATGTCTCATTTTGCTTAAGGGATCTGGTAGCTAAAAGAATATATGACCTCAAGAAGCCCACAGGAAAGGCAAATGTACCAGGGGCAGAGGGGGTGGATTGAAAGGAAGGTACAGAGAGAGAAAGGAAGGAAGAAGCAGAACCAACAGTCTTAGAGAAAAATAATACCACCGCATCGAAAGGTACATGCTACTTCATCAAAGCAAGCCTGACTCCTATTATCCGAATAAGAACTGCAAGAATGAGGCTCTGGTGATCAATTTCTCTTCACAGAAAACACAGGAGGAGAAGGCCCAACACCCCAGTACATATTTTGTCCTTAAAAAACACCCCTCCAAGTCTGAAGGGTTTTTTTCCCCCTAAACATGTCGTGGGGCATAGGGAACCACTTAAAGTTCCTTGCCATGCTTGCCCAAGAAGTACAAAGTGCTGGTAAAGTATAAACAGAGAGTGCTTTTTCTGTGACCCACTCTGCAGCGTGATGGGGTAGTGTTGTTAGTTTTTGCGAGAGAAAATAGCATAGGCTTTCTGAAAAAAAGTGGAATTGGATTAAGGCCTTTGTGCGAGCCTCAATGCTGAGGGGAATTAGCAAGAGTTGTAGGCACTTAAAGGGGCCCTCATGCTGAAGCTTATCCCAGATTTTGCACAATAAACATTTGAATATCAACAGTGTTTTGCAACTTGCAGCACTAATGTATAAACTTCTCTCTTTTGAAACTCCCAAATCCTTCCAAATGTCTATAACACCCTCTATCTACATAAACATATAGGAGCTAGAGTAGAAAACACCTAGTCAAGAGTACAAGTCTTCTTTTTTTAAAAAAAAAAAACTTTTTCCTTTTCTATCTTCAGGGTATAGAAGGCTTTATAACAGCTAGCTAAGCACTTTAGATGCTCTATTTCATTTTAACCATTCAACTTTCTTTCAGGCTCTGCAGGCTAATATGGGGGCGGGGAGGCCCAGGAATGGATAAGGAAGCATGATTGGGTTTAGCACTGCTTTGACCAAGATTTTTGTTTTGCCTTTTAAAACATTAGAATCCAAGGAGGTGTTGTTTTAAAAAGACTCTTTTGGAAGTTTTCAAAAAAGAAACCCAACTTTGGAAAAATCTATTTCGTCTGGAACAGCCTGCTGCCTGCTTCATCGAGAATCCACATATGAGAGCCGGTTCTCACCCCCAGCACTAATCTGATACCCAGTCCTCCCGACTAAAGACAGTAGACTGATTTTGTAGCAAGAGTGGCCAACATCAAACTGTTATTTGATGTTCCTGACATTAAGCAAGTTCTATTTTTCTCTTTAACAGTTCCAAACTCCCAAAAGTAAAATCAAAGTGTTGTAGAGCCTAAGGGGAAAAAAAAGCTTTAATTCCTCTCTCTTCCGAAATCGATCAGAAGACAGACATAATATTTTGTTTCCTGAGAACAGGATATTTGCCTTTGGTTGCTGGGATGGCGGAATTCTCCCTTTCAGTTCTTTGTGTCATCTGTGCAATGGTGTCGCTTTATCAGATTTGATGCTTTTAATTTTAGGCGAAAGCAAACACTTGGGATGCAAGCACATGTTTTCATCAGAATCTCCATGAGCAGTTTATGGGACTTGAATAAACAGATCCCCTTCTTCCTTTCCAACACGCATTATCTAGAGATGATGCTAAGTATCACAGTCTGGCAGTCGGATATTACATCCAGTTGAGGAGTTTGCAGGGAAGTAAATCTGTGGTGATCCAACAGAGTAGTAAAACACTTGTTGGAAATTATTTTTTGTAACCGTGTTCATTTCATGCCTGAAAAGGGCAGTGGTAAAAATCTCATTGCACTGGTGCCTGGGGTTGGGGGGAGTTGGGGAATGAAGACATAACTGTCCTGTCCAGCTCTGAGGCGTGTTGAAGCAGTTTGCCTATTGAATTTGATACAATGATGTGTAGATGAATAAAGTTATCTCCGGTTCTGAATAGGATGGTGTCAGTGGGAGGGTAAGAAGGGGGGGAACTTGGAATCTGAAAAGAATTCTTTTTTTCTTTTTCTTGAAAAAAAAAAAAAAAAAAGAACCTGAAGGTCAGGGTCCAGCTGCCGGGCAGGAGTAGAACACAACAAAATGCTGGACAGGCCCCAATAAAGACAACTATAGACACGCAGACATACATACCGCAAAAGTCGCTTGCTTCAAGTAACTAATGTATTAACATGTATTTCTATAGGCAAACAGCCATCTCTTCCCTTTAGGCTGTCTTAGACTCTGATGCAAACATAGGAACATCAAGAGCATCTGTAAAAATCACAGCTTTAATGAAACAGATGAAACAGGCCATCAAAGGTAGGAGAAAAGAAGAAATTCTAATGATTATGGCTTAATTCTAATAGATTATAATTATTATGATTGGTATGAACCAGTTTCTGACTGACATTCCATTTTCCCCCATTTAAGCTTTCATTTAAAAGGGGGAGGTGGGTGGACAAAACCAACAGCCTCTAATTATTCTCCAGGATTTGCTGTTTAACTTAATACAAGGCCTTTAATCAAACAGAGTAAAGAGATAAAACCTTTAAATGTGAATCATCACACAGATACACACATTTCCTCATCCTGTTCTTTTTATATCGGCTTGAAAATTTAACATGTTGATTTTCAATCATTTGAGTTCTGTGGTAGAAAAAGATGATCTGAAGAATTTGCAGGTAGTGGGATGGATTATAACTAACAAGGTTGGGAAGTTTATGGCAAATCAACTTGATCTAATACATGTTTCTTATCTGCTCTCAATATTTTTGATTGCTTTCCTATCTTTATTCAAACATGGTGCTATTTTCCATGAAGTATAATGATTGTTAAAGACTTACTGTGGTTGGGTGATTCTCGTCTGTACTCTGATAAGTTTTTAAAAGACAGGGAGAATGAGAAAAAGATGAAGACTGGGTAAGAGCAAAGTACAGCTTGTCCAAAGGGCCTGAAAATAATGTCTCTTTCTGCCACATTACAGCTCTTTTCTCTCTGTGGAGAGATATCTGCAGAGTAACCTCAAAGTTCAAAATGTTAGATTTTTTAATATACATATATGTTCATTTTTACTTCCATTTTAACATATTTTTTTTAAAAAAAGAACTTTCTCTCCCCCCAGGTTAGTATTTGGGTTGGAAACATGCTGTATGAGAGTTTTGTTCCTCTGTTCTTTGGACTAAGGCGCAAGAGTAAATTAGTCAATTGTGATGGCGCCAAATTAGAAAAGTTCAAAATGAACAAAAAAGCTGTGTCTCTATATTTGGCCTCAGAATTTTATAAGTCCAGAGTCAAAATGTAAACATGCAGTCATAAACATAGATTAAAAGGTTATTTTCATAGAAATTAAATTTTATTTATATTTGCAAAAAAGCCAAAACATCTTGCAAATGGAAAAGCACCTAACTTCAATGACAAACTATGAAAACTAACAGTAATACTTAATAGCCTAAATTATTTCACTAGCTTATGTAACAGCCTTATATTCTTTTGTATCACTGTACTAGAGACTTTTCTTCTATTCTGTAATGAAAAAGCCTGGGAACAATCTATAGATTGAACTGCGTTAATCTATAGGGTATCACAGCTTTTTAATCATGACAGTTAGCTCTGTACTTCCACAGGGGGAAAAAAAAGGGGGGACGAGTTTCTTGATCGTGCATGTTGCCATTAGACTATTGACTGTCTATTGTGTGGTTGAGAGAGGTAAAGAAACCCAGGAGATTATTCAACATGTGAGATTGTAAACGTTTCTTAAAGATGTCTTTATAGAAAGTGGAGCTTCTCTCGTGTGGTCTTCCAGGCTGCCGCGCACAGCGCCAGAGCTGCAGTTGTTAAAGGCGGGATTGGTGACATGCTGTGTTTAATGCAACTCTTACCAACAACTTGCAGAGATTAGGAGTCTGGCAGAATGATGTCAATGGAGGTTTAAGGGCTCTGCTTTCTGAAGTTGTTCTGAGTTAATAATTAATGGATATCTTTCTTTGATGGCTCTTTTATATTTAGATGCAGCTGCCTGAAAATCAGTCACAAAGGAAACTTGGTTTTGGTTGTCATTAATTTTGACTTTGCTTAACAAATGTTTCTGTGCGCCTTAGTATCACAGCCTTCCTAATTTGGCCTTGGTTTCATGTGGAGATGAAATCCTTGATTAACAAAACTGTTGTTAATTTTCAGAGGTTGGTGATGGTGTTGTGTGTGTGTGTGTGTGTGTGTGTGTGTGTGTGTGTGTTTTATGGAGTTAGGTCATGCAAAGCAGTTTTCAAATCTTTCAGATGGGCTGAAGTCAAGTAACAGTTCAGTGGTGATGCTAATTTTGAGGGAATATATTCACGGAGGAGTTCCTGGTCTCACATAATATAATAATTTATTCTGAGTTCCTTTAGCACATACCTATTCTGATATTCTCTCCTATGCTATATTTTTAAAGGCAAGAGGAAAAATTACATAATTGTCCAGATGAGCAAATGCTAAATGTCTTATCTGTAAATGAGTTCTGTTAAATTACGTGCAACAATTTGATCAAATCGATAGGAAAGATATTATGAAAAAAATAAACTTTGAACTATATCCAGCCTTGAAGATATTCAAATAAATTGTTGCCATAAGATATATGTCATTTACCAGGAACTTTTATTTGCACCAAACCCAGTCTGTCTCAAAGACATGATCTTAGAAATAAAAACAGCAAATTTGATATTTACATTATATGCATTGGAAATAGTTTGGTAGAATCATACTTAAAGTCATTTCAAATGTCTTTTTTATGCCAAAACAATTCCTGTTGACTCATTTCCAATTTCTAATTATATGAATAATTATTTCTGAGTCCCACAGTTCTCCTAAATAGCATCTATTTTAATAACGGCAATTGATACTTCCATCAGTTAATATACTGTCTTGCTTCAGCAAATAACTAAACATCTGCTGGTTACATTTATTGTCACTGAGTAAATGATTTTATTTAAAAGAAATCATGTAAATTAGAGAGGACAGACTACACAATTTTCTCTTTTTCACTGGCAGTAGAGTTTCCTTTCCCTTAAGTATCTGCCTTATTACAGACTTCAAGAAAAGTATCTCCTTTACTAGCTTTCTGTAACAAGGTTAGGGAATAAAATTTGATTCTAGAAAAATAATATGAAAATTAATTCTATTTGATTCAGTATATTCCTTGATATTTCAACAGTTGATATTTAATTAGTTAACTGGGATAGATGAGATCTTTAAGATTTATTGGTAGTGGTGTTTTATTTTGCTATATTACGCTATTTTCTGTTATCTGACTATAGCCTTTAGATGTAAATGGAAGCTTTTGATTTCTAAAGCTCTATATGTCACAGAAAGGGAACCTAGATGCTTTCAACACTGTTTTTCTTAGATGTTTTTTCCTATAAGCATTTAAAAGTCTCTTTCTCAGTCCCTTCTAATAGCTACAGATGATATCCTTAAAATAAAAAACGGCAGTAAACCTTCATCATTCCAACATCCTGGTGCTATCGGTGATCTCCTGTAATTGATAGGAGCATCTCTAGCTTGTTTTTATCTGACAGGTGTCAGACTCAAAAGCCACAAATGCACTGGGGTCATAATATACTTGTTCATGCCCTTACCTGTTTTCACTGGGAAGGTTAAAAAAAGAAACTGTTACTGTCTTTCTGGATGTGTGATTACTACTTAGGTTGAACTTGACAATCCTTGGAATGATGTGTCAAAAAGTTGGGAGGGCACTTTGGGCAAACTCTCAAACCAAATACTAAAAGATATCAAGGTAATAAACATAGAGTGCAGAGAAAATAGAATTCTTTTAATTAATGCAATCAGTAACAGCAGTTTTAAAACTCCATTTGAAAGAAATGAAAGCGAAAGTTGTGGTTTTTGTGGAAAAAAAAAAGTTTGTCACAATTCAGCAATTAATCTTACATAGTTAATATGGAAATGATTTTCAAAGCACCATGACACTTGTTGCAAACATTTTCTTATGATAACACCTCACAATCACACTTAAAAATTACATTTTTGTCCTCAGAGGGATAATTACAAGATCAACATTACATAAATCATTATATCCCTGTTTTATTATTGGTTTTGCTTTTCCAATATTAACGATTTTTAGTAGCCTTTTTAGAAAGGAGAAAAAAGAACACTGGAATATTTTAGAGCGACTTTTATAATCCCTGATTTAATTCTGTTGAAGTTCCTCCATTAGCTAAAGATGGAAATTGTCCTTCTCACTGTTATTGTCAAGATATATTATTTCATCATTAGTTGCAAATTGTCATCCATTACCAAGCCTAGAAAAAATTATTTAAAAGAAATGTTTGACATTTGAGATTATTCAGAGAAAAAGAGACATACATTTAACAATATATGCATCTTCTAAAGGGGATTATGCAGGTAGTTAGGGAACAAGACAGTAAAGCCCTTCCAGATTTTTACACTTTTTAATCTTGAGAAACTTCCTTGACATTGGAAATTATTCTTGCTGTTGATTATAATAGCTTTTTGCCTAAAATGCATAGCTATCTTTAAAGCAGGTTACCTTTATATTGACCAGATGAAAATTCAAATCTCTGCCTCATTGTCTTTAACTGTAAACACACTTTCAGTGGCATACCACATAAGCTAAGGATATACACCTCATGAGAAGTGAAGGTCTAAAACACTTTCACCCCATTAGCTTTCAACTATGACAAGATTAAACATTGTTTTCCTTAAATTGATTTTATGTATTCCTGCTGTTTTTACGGAATCCTTCAGTTTGGACTTTGGTTATCTTACTCTTTGCTTGAAAGAAGTCCACTGCTAGAATATTAGAAAATGGGGGAAAAAATGCACCATTGTTCCAATGTAATAGATATTGTTTTAGAATATTTGTCCTTGAGTTTAAAATAAAAGATATGTTAATAAGTGCCCCATTCAAGACTTTCCTCTCCAACACTAAGAAGCTTGTTTTCATTTGATGAAAACTATTAATGCTAAAACAAAAATTGTTTTGAATTCATTTATAAGGGATATGCACCTACCTCTTTAGTTAAAATCAGTGATCCATTAAGGCTTTCTAGCTTTTTTCCAAGCTGTAAGCATACTGAGTATTTAAGTATGAATAAGAGTGAAGGTAGGGGGTAGGTTTAGCTAAATAAAAGATTGTTTGATATCCTGGGGTTCTTTGAAGAGTTTTATAGGCTTAGAGTTCACAGTTTGAATGAAGGACATTTTTTTAAACTTTTATATGTAGAAGTTTGTTAACCTGCATTTCAATTATGGAATAATTAATTAATTACACTAATTACTTCACTAAAATTTTTACACTGTGAGCAATCTAAGTTTAACTCATAAATTAGTGATAGATTTGATATTGAAATAATTAAAATTGTCTTAAAGTGTCAATAATTCTTATTTTTCAGCATAGAATGCTCACTTTACATGAAAAATATTCAGGTATCTGTTCTGAAATATTAGTTTAGTATTTATCAATGTTTCTAAACATTAAACTACCAAAGTAATGCACCTAAAAAGACCAGATATCTATATTTTGCATTGTTTTGGCTTTGGGAATTTGTAAATATTGGCACTTAAAGAAAATAAAAGTGTTTAAGTTAATTTTATGAAGACAGTTAATTCTTATGTTAAAAAATTAAAATTAAAGCACAAGGAAGAGTAAATGGCAAAAGATGTGATCCACCTCTGGAGATTTTGCTTTTTAAAAAGTATTTTAATATAATCAACATATGCCAAAAATTGTAAAAATTGAAGAAAGAAAAAATATTGTTCTTTACTGAATTTTTACTACCTGTTTTTAAGAGTTCTTATTCTCTATAAGAGCTTACTAAGAATACTTACGTAAGTCTTCAAACGCACAGAGCAAATAAAATGAATCTTGCAGACTTCTGAGAAATAATTCTACCAACAACAGCAACAAAAATAATAGCAGGCTACCAGAGTTAAAACTAGTTCCAACATTGACGCAATCGATGAGAACAGAAAATTTACTCTCATTCTGCTCAAAATGTTTTCCCTTTTGAGCAAAACTCTCTGCTGTAGTAATTTTCTTTTTAAGGATAACCGAGATTAAGATGCTGAACTTTCCACTGGCTTATTACTTAATCATGATAGTGACTTAGAATTTTAATAAAATGATACCTTTGAAATATTTTTCAATCTTTATTAACTATAAACTGTTATGTGGTCTGTACAAATGACTTAGAATAAAGAAATAAGTCCTATATAATGGGTCTGACTATATTTGAGTTGCTTTGCTTGATTTTGTTATTCATTCTCACCTACAGAAACGGAAGCGTGACATTTTATTATAGTTTTCTATGACAGAGCATATTTTAATATCATAAATGACTTATTAGGAATTATAAAATCAGAATCAAACCCAGAAATCTTTGACTTTTCTGCAATTTCTGATGTTAAGGTGACTGCTACAACACGTTAAAGTAAAATATTTCCTTATTCTTCTTGCCCTTAGACTATATTGTGTAGTTGAATTTTATTACATGGATTTATAAGTAAGAAGATTTTTTCATAAATTATAATATAATATAAAGTATATTATCACTAAAATACTATCACGCATAGTCCCATGTAAAAATTATAAAATCTGCCTGAGCTTAGCTTTATTCTTATTATATTTTAGTCCACAAATAGAAATATAGTTGGATGTATCTAAAATTAATCTTCAAGATACTGACAACACTGACAGGGAAAATTAAAATTCTACTATATTAAAGCAATGTTGTTCTTAAACTCTAATTATCTTAATTTAATAATATTTTAATAAATCTTAAATGTCTAATTGATTGTTTCAAGTCGAAAACTTCCATAAAATTAAATGATTCACAAAACTTAGATTTCTTAAAATATTAAATACAATCTTTGAATTCTATTTCATTTAGCTATGCAACTTTTAAAGTAATGATATTTCTTAAAATACATTTAAATAAATATTAGTGTGATAATTAGCATTTGAGTTAATGAAAAATTACTCAACAAATTGCAATGCTAGAGGACAAAAGAATTTCTATTCTTTCTTGAAATTTAAATTACTAAAAGGATTCATTGTTCATATTGAAGTGTCGCAAGACTCATTTTAATTTTAAATTGAGAAACTTAAAAATACCATTGTAATTTTTTTCATAAATGAATATTCTTTGGTATCAAACTGTGAAAAATACTTACTTAGGCCATGTGTTCAAATACAAACAGAGATGGATTGCTTCATATTTAAAGAAGTCCTAAGGCACAGACAAAATATTATCAAGAAAAATAGACATGAATATTTTTAGTCTTTTCATTTTTGAATTCGTTGGATACAAGTAACATTGTCATGTGAAAAGTTCAATCTTTAAAGAAATATAGCTCAATATTTAAATAAGAATTTACAGCATTAAAATCTGAGGCTATTTTCTTCTTATTTTGGTGGTCTGTGTTATGTTACTATTTATTTATACATCTTTTGAAATGTATGCAAACTGTAACTAGCTCCAATTATAAGTGAATGTATTGACTTGTATTTTATTTGTGGTAACTGACAGAAGAGGATGTCAAAAATCTAATTCTTAACTGTAATTCATGTTGGTTTTATTTTAATGTTTTTACCATGTAAGTATATATCACTACAGTTTGAAATCACTAAATAGCTTTTTGTCCCATAATCTACATTCTAAGAATGATCAGACTTGCAATATATGCTTCATGAACATTTTCAGATTTGTCAAAAAGCAACAGAATAAATTTTAACTATAAATTACTGCCTTGTTTATCTATACAGATTGCAGGTGAATAAAATTTCAAAAGGAATAAAAACACTTTTCTTAACTTTAACTTTTTCTCACATTAGAAAGTTTTGCATATAAACTGGTCTGGGTTACTTGGTCATGAACAGATTGTATAGTAATGAATGAGAAAATTCTAGAATGAAAAATAAGACAGAATCTTCCAGAAATTAAAAAAAGGCAATTACACATAGAGGAAATTTTCTGACATAATAAAGGCTATAAGCTCCTTGGATTATTAGATACAGAAGTTGTCTTTTAAGACATTTACCAGCATTTTTAATAGGCTCAGTGATTTTATATCTTTGTGTATCACATGTTTCATGTATATATATATATGTTATATTTTATAAGATATTATATATTTAATATTAATGTTTGCAATATGAGCAGTTAAAATCTTTAGCTTTTAAAGTGTGAAAATATTTTACATTCAACAAAGTAAGTACGGTTGTATGAAATAAATCTTTTCAGACATTTTGTTGGGCTGGAGTTAAATGACCTCATTGTCATTGTGTCTTCTTTTGGAACACATAATGAATAGATAGATCTACAAAGTAAAAATTTGAATTGAAAACGCATTATTACTTGAGCCAAAGACTTTTCTGATTAATTTAGTTTACTGATTTGGAGCCCATTAAACAAAGAGAAAAGTTGGTTGTTTTCAAAGTACTGAATTGAGGATTATCATTATTTTGAGGAGACCACCCTACTACTATAGGGCAATGTAATCGAATGTTGAATTAAGTCAAGCTATAGCCTGAAAAGAATAAACTGTATTCGTCAGTAAATGTCCTTAATGGGAATCCTGAAAATATTTCATTATTCCTAATTAAATTAAGAGGCCTTGAACACTTAACTATGGGCCCACATTCATATTCAAAGATATATTATCAGTAAAATTATAAGAAATGGTGCATTGGGTCCTGATTTCAACCTGCATTTTTTTTTTCAAATGAAAAATAGGCTTCTTAGCTTTACAAACACTTACTCTGTATATCATTCTGAAATTTTACAATGCCATTGGCTATGTACTACCAATAGAAACCTGCTTAAGCCAGCATGTTAATTGTGTTAATTTATAAATATTTATACTGGCTTTATGTTAATATGAAGTTCAGTCATATTGGCCTTATCTATATAAATAATGGATGTACAGCCCTATCAATAAGTGTATCTCAGAAGCAGCGCCTAACATTCCAAGCATGCTTATAGGCAAGCGTCGGTTGGCATTTTCATCTATATCCGCAATCCGTGCATGGCGGGCTACAGGAGAACTGCACTCCAGGTGTTCTCAGAATCAGAGGTGATGCGGCCGAATCTTTAGCACCATGCCAGGCACACGGTAAGCCGTGCAGAAGTGGAAGGAGTTATTAGCAGTGTCACTAGAAGGTTGCTCTTGGTAAGAGCACCACTCATACAAAGTCCAAAGGAAGCTCACTCACCCACACACATCTTCAAAGTAACTCCTCACACCCATCACACTTTTTATCAGTGTAATAAGCACTGCCATTTAAGCTTATACTTAGCATAAGGGAAAAAACTGGTGTGCGTGAATGCACTTCTGATAAAATATATGTAGATGGCTTGGGACATGACTCTATAGCAGAGAGTACACATAGCAACAAACCAAAGCCTGTGTCTTAACACGATCCACAGCTATATTCATACATACTGGCCACAAGAACGAATTGTGCAAAGTGGACCAACTGAACAAACTGCATAGTCTTGTGTTACACTTCTCTCTCTAGTAAAATGGTCAGGGGACTCTGGTAGACACACAGGCAAAGGGTATCAGGCCACACAGTCTATTTGGTGCCCTTTCTGATACAATTGCTGTCAATGGCAGTAGAGGGCAAAGAGATGGAGCGTGTGCGTGATCTGATGAGTTTGGCTCAATGGGGGCTGCTTCTGCAGGCAGCTAAATTAAAAACCTCCCTGCAATTTTGATCTTAATCACCCCCTCTGAGGCTGTAATTGGTGATGGTCACTTAACTCTTTCTCCCCTTCTAAATTCAAATGTGCAGTGTCCCTTTATACCATGTGTTTTTTAGATCCTTCCAAAAGGATTCAAATGGCATGGAGTACATAGGCTTGCCAACACAGTATTAAGACAGGAGGGTTTCAGCTCCATCAGATCTCAACAGTCTAATGCATCTTCCCCTTTCTTCAGAGTAACAGAAAGGCGGCAACATCTTTAAAACAAAAGTGACATACATTTTGCCTTTTTCAAATGTTGATGTGAAAAGCCCACATTTATAAGAGAGCAAAGGATTTTATCATGTACATTGGACCTATAGTCTGTGAAATTGATGAAGTCCTTTGGAAATTGAAAAGTACTCTAAGAAACATTTAAAACTGAAGATCAAGCTAGAGAAAATCTAATTTAAAAAAAAATTCCAAGTGTAGGAAAATCTAGTGACACTCTACAAATGCTCATTGAAACCAAAGCAGGGCTCTCTGACAGCTTAAGAGTGCTTGTTGCATTGGTGTTTCCTTTTCTACATTTCTTTTTTAACACAGAGTCATAAATTATTGGGAGTTACGGATACACTAGGATGATTATAGAAGACACCCAAATTCCGATGCAGTCTGAAAGGTGATGGTAAGGGTGAGGTGGAGGGTTAGCTGAGTTTAATAAGCATATTTACTGAGCTGTGAGGCCTGGGAGATGTGCACACATGCCGATGAGGCTCCTTGCCTGCTCATAAGGAGCTCACTGTCTCTGGGGAAGAGACTGGACAGTCAGAGGGACATATTACTCAAATCTAGATGTAAGCACGCCGTAACAGAAATATGCACAAATATACAGGAGGGAGGCAGCAAGGGCCGCAAAGAAGGCCGCGAGTGGCAGAGAAGTCCATATTTCAGCCACTAAAGACACCTGAGAAATAAAACGAGGCCTCGCTCACATCGCGGTGCTTTAATTGATACAACTGAGACTTGTAAAGTCATCTGCACGACCGAAAGGATGACCTCCGCCAAGACCGGGCCGGCCGGTGAATGGAGCGCGGTGGGCTGGGCGTGTTGGGAAACCCCAGGGGTTTTCTCAGGCTTGAAATTGGTCCCAGTGTCAGGAGGCATCTGGGTTAAAAGGGGAAAGAGAGAGAAATGCGGTTGGAAGAGAGAGGCTGATTCCCTGCCCAGCAGAACAAGCCTCCCTGTCCGAGCAGGCTCGCAGAGTATTCGGCAAGCATATGGTGGATGTTGAACCTCGGCTGACTCTGTTTCTGGGAGAGAACAGAATGCGGGAGTCGTTTTCCAATTCGTTTTGGAGACAGTCTTCTGTCGCACTTACACAACAGACCAATCCAACTGGAGGGGAAGTTGGAAACCGTGGTCAGACCTGAGCTGGGAGCTGTGCGCGGTCCCCACGGTGGGGGAGCTAAGGACCATCCTACCCCGACCAGCCGCTGACTCTGCTGGACAGCAGCATGACATGTACCTACCCAGTGGGTCCGCAGTGTGAGTTTAAAACATCCATACCCTTCACCACTTTATCTGGCCATGCAGACTAGAACTGTGCGAGCCTAAGATACTTACAAATTCACACCAGGATCTGCAGGATCCCCTGGTCCCCTGGTCTGTGAATATCAGAGCTGGAAAAAATCCAGACAGATCCCTCTTTGATTTCCTCAGGAGAGGAAACTGAGGCCTTAGGAGAAGTAACTTGCCCATGTCGGCTGTTTGCGACCGGTGAAGGGGAGATGGGAACCCACGTGGCTGAGATCTTTGTTCAGTGCTTTTTCTACAACGTGAAAGAATCTGTTGTCCTTCTGCTTCTGACTCACAAGACATTCATTTAGCCTACTCAGAGCCAGACACTCTCGAGAGATAGGACAGTGAACTTGTTGTAATTCCAGTCCTCGAAGAACTGTTGCAGCCTTTGGGAGTGACAGAGAAATGATGAGAAATTGCAGTGGAGTGTATGGCTGAACTTGTCACTGGCTGGGTCCTGAATAGGCAGAGAATAAGACTGAGGGCAGGAGGAGAAGGTGGCAGCAGAGGATGAGATGGTTGGATAACATCGCTGACTCAATGGACATGAGTTTGAGCAAACTCCAGGAGATGGTGAAAGACAGAGAAGCCTGGCGTGCTGCAGCTGATGGGGTCCCAGAGTCGGACACGACTTAGTGACTGAACAACGAAAGGGCTGTGTCAGTTATCACTTCTCATTTCCCAGTTTTTACTCCTTTCTCCACCAGATACTGTACCTGGAAAATCTTCGACTGTTCGCATGCGGCGCTAGAAATCCCTAAGTGATCCAGGCAAGAGATGAACACATAGTCAGCATCAAACAAGAGACACAGGACAGTAGGCACAGACACGGCCTGTCCTATTTGAGAAAAGACTCGAGCCCAGAAGCCAGCTATAGATCGCTCAGCAAGGCAGATAAATACTGATCATGGCTTTGCGTGTGTTTAGCCATGGAGCGAGCTGCAAAGATATCTGAGAGCAAATTGTACAGATAGGGTTACGCAGTGCGTTGGTGTCCTGCTTTCTTCTCCTCACCTGAGTCCCGTGCTCTACAAAGTTGTGGGAAATGCAGGGTAGCAGCTGCAGAGGCTCAGAGAGCACGCCATGCAGAGCACGGCGCCCTGAGCAAAACAGATCTTTGCTCTTCATCCCACCGTGGAGCGCACACTTCAGATTATTGATGCCAAGTACTTTCCTTCTGGAATTTTAAACGTCCCCCCACTGAGCAGGAAATCATATACCATCCAGGGTTCTGATGCAAGCAGCATGAGTTTCTGCAGCTTTGCAGGAGACATATGGAAGTGGTGTTAGCTCTTTTGTGAGTTGCCAGCCCAAATGCATGGACCATTTCTTCCTTAGAAGGTATGCACTTCTTTTCCAAAGTGCATTTTCTTTATGGCAATCATCTTGCAGGGCCTGGTGGCAAGTCAGTAAGTTGGCTACAAGGCTCCCTGTGGGAAAGATGTGGAAGGCCGTTATCCTGGAGAATGTTCCAGATGCAACCCTTTTCTTCTAGATCGGCAATAGATTATGTGTATCCAACTCCCCTGCCCTTGCTGGAATCAGAGGTAAGGGGGCCCTAATTCCTGGTGGAAGACTCTCTTACCCACATGAGATGTCTTGAAAGTGAGGTGTGAAGAGATGAGGCTGTGAGCACATAGAAAATTTAACCTAAAGAAACACCAGAGATGGGGGCTTCAGTTCTCAGCTGCACTCCAGCGTTCCCTGTGGCTTGACTGAAGCTCCATCTGACAGCCAGGAATGGGTTTTGATGAGTGTTATTGCCATAAGATTTTTCTAGAGGGGAGGAGGAATTATTGACAGGAGTCTCCACATGACTATAGAACCTCTAGAGGTAGGATCTGAGAAGACACTGCTGTTATTTTGTTCACTGCCGCATTCCCAGAAAGAAGAGCAGCCGCATCCAGGAGACACACGGTCCAAGATCAGGGAAACCTCTCCCTCTTTGCCCTAACGACCGCATCTCCCTCAAGCATATAGGAGCTACAAGGGAAAGAAGCCAATAGATGGAACACAGAATAAGAATCGGGCCATTATATGATGTTCACCACAAGCCAGTCTCCTTTATAAGCATCTTTATTTAACCTCACATGAACAGTATGAGGCAGGTACTGTTATTAGTTCAATTTTGCCGAGGAGAAAACTAAAGCAAAGAGAAGTGAAAAAGCTGCCAAGAACACACAGCTCATTGTTGACAGGTCTTGCATTATGATCTACCAGCCTACTACATGGCATTAATACATTCTTTTCTTAAAACTGACAGGCTCTCTGTGGACAGAAAGGGGTCCAGACCTTCTAGAGAAATTCTAGTGGGAAACAGATGACCATAGTGCTTTCCCCAACATGAAGAACAATGGGTATTGATGACTCCCTCAACTCTTCTTTATACATACCTTCAATTCCTTGGATGATGGTTGGGGGAGATTTCTCTACCTCTCTCTCTCCCTCCTCCTTACTTCTGGACTCTCACACCACTATAATAAACACTATAGTATACTTCAAGGTAAAGATGATGGACTTATTAGAAGCATCCACTCCCATTAATGAACAATATAAGGAATTTTTTCAAGGAAAAACTACAAGAATAGGAAAAACAGAAGTTGTCACACTAACATCAACATTTTCAAAAATGTAAGGCAAAGGGGAAAACAAGCTGACACAGGAAAACAGAATTCTAACCTCGCACTGGGAAATCAGACTACTGACCCAGTTCATCCAGGCATCCCAAGAGGCTCAAGAATTGGTGCTATCACACAACTCTAGAAAGAGTCGTGAATAAGAGATGCTAATAAAAAGTGAGAGAAATAAAAATGTGTTTTTCAAACAGATTCCCTCAGATTCCCAAATCATTATTTCTTCTCCTCCACCATGGTAGAAGATGAGAGTGAAAGGGAAAATCGCTCAGTTGTGTCCGACTCTTTGCGACCTCATGGACTATACAGTCCATGGAATTCTTCAGGCCAGAATACTGGAGTGGGTAGCCATTCTCTTCTCTAGCGGATCTTCCCAACCCAAGGGTTGAACCCAGGTCTCCCTCATTGCAGGTGGATTCTTTACCAGCTGAGCCACAAGGGAAGCCCAAGAATACTGGAGTGGGTAGCCAATCCCTTCTCCAGGGGATCTTCCTGACCCAGGAATCAAACCCGGGTCTCCTGCATTGCAGGCAGATTCTTTACCAACTGAACTATGAGGGAAGCCCAGAAGATAAGAACTCTAATCTTTTTTTTCAGTATCCGTTTACTTATTTTTCTAGCCTGGACAGTCCCATGGACAGAGGAGCCTGGTGAACTATAGTCCATGGGATCACAAAGAGTTGGGTACAACTGAGTGACTGAAAAAGTGCGTTTATTTATTTAGCAGCATCAGGTCAGCACGTGGAATAAGTAGCTGTGGTACGCAGGCTTTCTATTTGCAGTGTGAGAGCTTAATTGCCCTGCCTGTGGCATCTTAGTTCCCCAACCAGGGCTCAAACCCACGTCCTCTGCATTGGAAGGTAGATTCTTAACCATGAACCACCAGGGACATCTGGAGAACACCAGTCTTTGAAGAAAGCAAAAAACAGTCTTTGAGCTGGGAGAATACGAGATATATCTGAGGGTGGGTATCACACGCAAGCCAGGCGGGTTCCAACACTGTCTGCTGGGGAGCCCACAGCCCTTCATGCCCCACGGCTCCAGAATGCAGGCAGTTTGACTTTCAGGCAAGAGGTTAAAAGACCTTTTCCACAGGTTACTACCTTCTCCCCAAAGGAAAGAGTGAAAGACGCTAATATTGGAGATTCGTAACCAAACGGCCAAGATACACCACACCACAGTCCAGCTCCCAGGTGGCAAGCTCAGCCGGCTTTTAAAATTCCTTTCTCTCTAACACAAGAAGGCACAGGGAAATGGTGACACCAGGAAGGCCTATCACATGAAAGACAGGAATGAAACACAAAAAATGAAAGAGCAACCTGGAGGGCAGAAAAGAGCAAATAACCCCTCCAAAATAGGAGGGATGATGCAATTAGAAGCGAGTTTTTTGAAAGTTAGGAGCAAAATAAAATGAAATCCTGCCAGATATGACTTTTTTTTTTTAATGGAACATTTAGAAAACTAGCAAAGAAAAACTATTAGAAATTAAAAGTATAATAGCAGAAATAAAAACATTAAAATAGAATGGTTAGGAGTTAAAGCTGACAAAATCTAAAAGAATAAAGCAGAGGGACAAAAGGAAAATACATGAACAAGATCTACCTATAACCTTTCATATCTCAGTTCAGAAGTTCCAGGATAAGCAAGCAGAGAAATGGGAAGGAAGGAAATCATCAAAGAAGTAATTCAAGAGTTGTTTTTTTTTTCCCCAGCACTGAAGGATATAGATTTCCAGATGGAAAGATCACACTGAATGTCAAATATAATGGATGAAAAATCCACACAGGCACATCACTGTGAAAGTTCAGAATTCTAGTGACACAGATAAGATCCTACCACCTGTAGATGGGAGACAGCTGGGCATAAAGATCCAACTCGTCCATCCGGAAGGAAATCAACCCCGAACATTCACTGGAAGGACTGATGCTGAAGCTGAAGCTCCAATACTTTGGCCACCTGATGAGAAAAACCTACTCACTGAAAGACGTCAATGCTGGGAAGATTGAAGGCAGGATGAGAAGGAGACGACAGAGAATGAGATGGTTGGATGGTATCACTGACTCAATGGACTTGAGCTTGAGCAAACTCTGGGAATAGTGAAGGACAGGGAAGCCTGATGTGCTGTAGTCCATGGGGTCACAAAGTACTGGACATGACTTAGCAACCGAACAACATAGAATCAGGAATCAGAGGGCTTTGAGCTTCCTAATAGTAATACTAGAAATTAGAAGTCAATAGAATAATGTCTTCAGCAATGGAGTAAGGGGAAAAATGTCATCCTAAAATGCTATTTCTAGCAAAACTAACAAACATGAAAATGAACGCAAACATTTTCAGACATACTGTGTCACAAAAAAACAAATAAATAAATTTCTCTCCTACAGTCTGTCTGAGGAAGTTACTAAAGGATGTGCACCACAAAAACAAGGGAATAAACCAAGGAAGAGGAAGGTGTAGGAGAGAGAAAACAAGGTCTAATATAGGAGAACAAAAAGAAGCTCCAAGGCCACAATTAAATGGTTGCAGAATGGCACCTGAGCCCTTGATGAAGATGGCCCCCAGACCCGACAAAGCAGCTCTAAGCAAGATGAAGGCAGCTCCAGGAGGAAGGAAAAAATTAATAGAATACATGCTATACCGTATATTGGCATCTTTACAAGTCTCCATGTTTTTCCTACCAGTCAGATTCTGACCCTAAAACTCTCCTGTGTGGATCTACCACTGGTCAGCAAACAGTGCTTTGAAATGAGAGAGACCCGAGTTCAAACCCTGTCTCTGCATTCGGATCTGCACTTTGCAGAGACAAGTAGCTTCTTGCAAATGATGGAGACAATAATCTGGGTTCACAGACAACTTTGCCTAAAAACACAAGGTACGTTTTATTTTCTGAAGCAAGAAAAGCACTGGACGATTTTCACTGACCATATGGAAATCATGAGATAAGTGTGTATTTGTGGGCAGGAAAGATTAATAGGAGGAGGTTGCTAGATCAAGGGCCCCAACAGTTAAGACAGTAACAATGATTCAGTTTTAAACTGGGACTAGAAAGGTAACTGTCTACTTGGGGGCAGGGGGGGCTGAGCCTCGGAGGGCTCCAATAGTGGTATATATCAAATAAGAGAAGTTCTTATCCTTGTGATGTCAGACAGCTGTTTGCCATTTCCCCCGAAAGCAGCGGGAAATTGGCTTAAACTGCAAAGATCCGAGCTAGACATAAGGAAAAAATTCCTGACAGTAGGGGTTGTTAAACAATGGAACAAGTTAGCAATAACAATTGTGGAAAATGGGTTTCCCAGGGCTCTTTAGACATTGCACCCCATTTGTCTGGAAGGTTTTGATATGACCTTGCTTATTGGCGACCTTCGAGGATCCTTTCCAGTTCTCTGGTTCTTAATTAGTTCAGCATGCTTTTACATTAATAGCATAATCCTGATCACAACTGATTAAAAGACAAAAATCAATTTCCCACTCAAATCTCCCAAACAAGAAGGTGTTTTGCTCCCCAGTAAACAAGAACTGGGATGATCTGCACGTTTTCATTCGTATGTTTTTAATTTCCTTAGGGAAGTTTTAAAACTGAGATTTCCATAAACCAAAATTTAGCCCAAGAATACATTGAATTATAACCTGGTGGAAATGCTGAATAGAGATGTATAATGGAAATGTTAACAAGGCTTTAGCAGTGATGGCAATAGCATGTCACTACAATGCAAGGAAATCATGTTAAACTAACTGCTATTGTAGATAAGGGGGTGCCACTCTTAATAATGGATTTTTCATGCATTACTTCTACGCTTTTAACATTTTTCCATCATGAATAGTGACCTTGGAATAATGCTAAGAACCATATTTTGTATTTAACCTAAATACCAAATTTAAAGACTCAAATAGATAATACAAAGGACTTGATTCCACGCTGCTGAAGATTGTGCAAGGTCGTAGAAAGCATCTACAAACTCATATGTAATGGAAATAAACCTTTATTATTGAAAATATGCAATGCATAACTACTGTCTTCCAACAAAGCCAGTGATATTTCATGGAAAGGAAAAAAAATGAAACTGAACTGATAAGTAGATATCATTTTGGTACAAAGACAGATGGAAGGAGCTTCACCAATCCCTCCAATAATTTCTACAATCCCTCCAAAGTCACCCTAAAAATGTTTAAAACAAACATGGTATATTTGCAACCACAGCTTCCAGTGAATTCCCTTAATGCTTCTTCCAACCAAATTCCTAAGACCTTCCTCCACCTAAATTCTAGAACTACAGTGTGTATCAAGGGAAAAAAAAAAAATTGTGTATGCATTTATTCTGGTCCTAGGAAAAACTAAGATGGATTCATTTAAAATTTGTTGACTTAAACCACTTCCCTTAACTAACTCAGCCCTCCTGTCCCCCAGCATCTCAGCCCTCCTCTGTGACTGGCATGCTCACGTCACCTCCGTTTTTTTTTTGGTCTGTCCCTGCCCTGATTCTGCTCACCCTACTTCGTGTTCTTGTCTCTTTCTCTTCGGATCAGGATGCCAAACAGCTATCCTGATAAATTCGTCGATCTGGTGGGAGACAGGTAGGTAAGGAGAGGGACACATGCTGTGAACCAGACTGCCTGATGTTAAATACCAACAGCTCCACCTCGATCTGTGAGCCTTTGGACAGTATATTTAACCTCTTCATGCTTGCTTGGCCTCCACTATAAGATGGAGATGTTAGCAATACCTCTCTCTTAAGGTTACTGGAGGATTAAATGAGTTAATACACATAAGCAATGTTAACTGGAGAAGAAAATGGCAACCCACTCCAGTATTCTTGCCTGGAGAATTCCAAGGACAGAGGAGCCTGGTAGGCTACAGTCCACGGGGTCACAAAGAGTCAGACATGACTATGTGACTAACTTTCAATGTTAATACACAGACAGCGAAGAGGAATTAAAGAGCCTCTTGATGAAAGTGAAAGAGGAGAGTGGAAAAGGTGGCTTAAAACTCAGCATTCAAAATACTAAGATCATGGCATCTGGTCCCATCACTTCATGGCAAATAGATGGGGAAACAATGGAGACAGTGAAAGACTTTATTTTCTTGGGCTTCAGAAATCACTGTGGATGGTGACTGCAGCCATGGACACTTGCTCCTAGGAAAACACTTGCTTCTAGGAAGAAAAGCTATGGCAAACCTAGACAGCATATTAAAAAGCAGAGACGTCAGTTTGCCAAAAAGGTCTGTATGCTATGGTTTTTCCAGTAGTCAAGTACAGGTGTGAGAGTTGGGCCATAGAGAAGGCTGAGCGCCAAAGAATTGACGCTTTCAAACTGTGGTGCTGGAGAAGACTCTTGAGAGTCCCTTGGACTGCAAGGGGATCCAACCAGTCCATCCTAAAGGAAATCAGTCCTGAATATTCATTGAAAGGACTGATGCTGAAGTTGAAGCTCCAATACTTTGACCACCTAATCTGAAGAATCAACACACTGGAAAAGACCCTGAGGCTGGGAAAGATCGAGGG